>NC_133507.1:160295496-160595496 GCF_049354715.1 Callithrix jacchus
CCACCATGGAGCTGGGGCCCAAGGAGCTTGTGGATTTACCCCAGAGGTTATCCAGGATAGATGTGTTCAGTCTGGGCAGGCATTCAAAGCCCACATGGGCCCCTCAGGGAGGGTCCTTCCCCTCCTGCTGGGAGGCAGGGTCCCCAGCGCCCCCTGACCTCAGGAGGTTCATCGGTGCTACAGGGTCAAGAAGCCCCTTCTGGGGGGTCAATATGGGTCTTCTAATTTAACCCTTTCCTCTGCCACATCCACCTAAAGCCAGAACCCATCTCTGCGGAGCTCCTGCAGCGGCGCTCATGTGGTCTTCTAGAGGATTCACAGAGGTCACCTGTGTCACAGCCGGGGACAGCTCCCTCCCACCCAAGAAAGCTCAAAGACAAAACCCGCGCCAGGTGGGGTCCCTCTGCCCACCCGTGGTGCTGCAGTGCGCAGGCTACACCCTGGCTGGCAGAGCCCCGAGGCTTCCGGCAGCCCTCAGTGTGCGGAGAGAGGGGGTCCAGCCCGTCCCAGGCCTCCGGGACAGCTCTACTGGGATGCTCAGGGCCATGCACCGTCACACCCTGGCACACTGGCTCCCAAGCTCCCCTCTCCATCATTCGTCCAGCTCCCAACCTGCCCCTTCCCAGTAGAATAGAGGCACTAGCAATGTCCTTGCTGCCCCCTCCTCCCTCCAAGGCAAGTGCCCTCCCTGCGGTCCGCCCCGCTGCTTCTCCCACCCCCGTCAGCCCCCCACCCCGCATCCCCCCATCCTCGGGCGGCCTGTTTCTCCTCTCTGCATCCTGGCTTCCTTTCAGATCCACAGCAACGAGGGGACGTGTGGGGAGGGGCCGGCTAAAACCCAGGCTTGCCCACAGAACGGTGGGACCCCTGCCGCGGTGGCGGGAGACAGGTGCAAGTCCCCAGCCCTGGGGTAGGCGCCTCAGCCTCTGTGCTGGGCCACCTGCTCCTCCCCTGGTCTAAGCCCCTGGCCGCACCTGCCCTGCACATCCAGCAGCCCCTAGGTGCAAATGCAGGTACTGGGACCCTCTCTGTGACCCAGGACATGCTCAAGTCACCTTCTTCCTGGCGCGCGCGCACACACACACACACACTCACACGCACCTAAATTCAAAACTATCCCAGGCCGTTTGGGGAGCAAGGCTTGCTCTCCCCCGGGGCTGTGTCCTTGCACGAGGGCTCCAAGCTCCGGACGAGCGAGTGGGGTCAGGCAGGGACTGAGGCACGGCAGGGCGGGGCTCCAGGCAGGCCCGGGGTAGGCGTATGGGGCGACCACAGAGCCCCAGGACAGACAGTTCGTGTCGGTGTTCCCTGGAGACCCCAGCTGGATGCCTGTGCCGCTGCACAGCCACGTTTGTCTCTTCAGGTGGAAACGGCCAATCTGACACTTCCCAGTCACACCCCAGCACACCCCAGCCCCTGCACCCATGCAGGTGGGCGCCGCCCTGGGAAACCCTGTCTCCTTCCCTGGCAGCATCACCTGCCATCTGCACTGGCACCTGCTGCTGCTCTCCAGGCACACGGGGAGACGCTCACTTGTGAGCGCAGAAGGATCTGGAGGACCAGGAGGGGGGAGGCAGGGCCGTTTTCTGCGGCATCAGAGGCCTGCACCTCCTGCATCACACCCTGGTAGAGACAGCCCTCGATTTTAGAGCCAGCAACGCCTGAGTCACTGTGAAAGGCTCTGCCCGGTTCCTGAGGAGACCCTCCCTCTTCTGCTGGTTCAGGCACCAGATCCGAGGGCAGGCAGGGACCAGAGCGTCCGACTCCTGGGACACCTCATGACCCGGAGAAAGGAGCATAAATGTGGCCTGACAAGAAGGCCCTTCTCACCCCCAGCACCCTCCCCTCTGCAAGCATCCCCAGCGAGGGGACAGGCAGGGCAAGCTGCCGACAGGATTTGAGAACAAAACACAATATGAGGCTTATTTCTTAGCATGTTGAGTGGAGAGAGGGTCAAAACAAATCAAAAACCGAACTAAATGGGTTTCACACTGGAGGAGGAAGCAGCTTTCTAAGCGCCAAGGAGAGTCTAATTAGAGACTTCGACTAGAGTTCTGCAAATGAATTATTTACAATTCTTCAGAGGAAAATGATTATAATAATAACCTTTACAATGCCGAAATTAAGCTTATTATGCTCTTTTCGTCTGCCCCAGAAATTCTCTGAGGTCTGTCATCAGGCGAGATGCAGGGAGCAAGCCCTGCCTCCGGCTCCGGGCAGCGCCTGGGGCCAGCCTCGGGCCCTGGCTCAGCCCAGAGTCAGGCATGTGGCGAGCCGGGCGTTTGAAAGGGAAAGCCAGCAAGCGTCTTTCTGCCCTTTGTTTCTCTCTCGTGACTTGAGGATGCTCTCGGTCAGGCTTGAGGAGTTGTAGAGGTGCCGAGAAGAAATCCCAGCATCTGCTCCTAGGGCGGGAGGGCCCGGAACTGCTGAATTTAAAATAAACTGTGAACGGAATGAGAAGAGGCAGAAGTGCTATAAAAACTTGACTCCAACCAGGAGATTCATCATGGCCTTCTTGGCACGTGTGGCTCATGTTGGAGATTAAGGGTCAGTCTGTTTAGAAATCAGCATATCCCAGGGGCTAAGCGGCTGATGCTGGTCCTCACAGATCCCCCCACAGGGGTGCAAAGGGTAAATGCTACACCTCATCATCCCTCTTCAGACCCTTCATGGCTGTCCTTCGATTTTATTAACTTTCTCCTCCACGTGGGCCAGGCCTCCACCCAGCGCTTTCCTGCCTCAGCTCCCCCAGGGCACAGCTGCAGCTGGGCTGACTACAGGTTCTCCGGCACTGCGGTGGCCACGTCTGGTCACTGCACCCAAGCCCGCATCCCAACTCCACACCACACCTGTCGTGGGTGAATGGTGGCCCCACAAAAGATACACCTGCGAATGTTTCATTATTTGGAGCAACGACCTTTACGATGTGACTACGTGAAGGATGTCCAGATGAGATGATCCCGGGTGATCTGGGAAGATCCTAAGCAGCCAGTGACAGATGTCCTCCTAAGAGGCAAGGAGAAGACACGGGAAGAGGAAAGGGCCATGCTGGTGCGGAGACGGAGGCAGAGTGGAGGAGAGGTTGGAGCCACCAGAGGGTGGAAGACACAAGAATATTCTCCACGAGACCCTTTGGGGAAGCACAGCCCTGACACACCTTCATTTGGGACCTCTGGCCCCCAGAGCTGAAGAGAGTAAGTTCCTGTTGCTGAAGGCACCCAGGTCATGGTCCTTTGTGGCAGCCCCAGTCCCATAAGCCTTCCCCAGTGATCCATCTCCATCTGTCTCTGCCACCGCCCTCCCTCCCTGAGAAGACGGTGGTGGGTGGCCATGCCCTGTCCCACCTGCTCATTCACACAAGCCTCATCCTTGGCCCATCTGGAAACTGGCACCTGCTTGAGCAGGACCCTGGCAGCAAGTGCTGGAATCCGACTGCACTCAGTGTCAGCCAGAGCATCCTGGTAGGCTTGAGGACCCAGCAGGGACAGGGAGGCCCAAAACAGGAGGCGCAGGGCCCTCTTGCCAGCTGCAGCCAGAAAAACGCAGGAGGGCCTGTGATGAGCTCTAGCTAGGTTGGGTGTGCAGCCACGTTTCATCCCTGGGGCAATCTCTGGGACAAAACGGATGGCTCAGTCTTGGACAGGGTTGTGCAGGCAGCTCTGGGCTACCAAGCAGGAGGGAGCAGCGAAGACATGGAGGTAGGTTGTGCTAGTGAGGACTCTCCAGAGTGCAGAACCAACAGAATGTATGTCAGGGAGCTCAACAGGGAGAACTGGCTCATAGGATTACAAGGCAAAGCCCCACAATGGGCTGTCTGCAGACTTGGAAAAGAGGGAAGCCAGTGATGTTGCTCAGCCTAAGTCTGAAAGTCTCAAAGCCAGGAAAGCTGATGGTACAACCCTCAGCCTGCGGTCAAAGGCCCAAGAGCCCCCGGGAGGCTACTGGTGCAAGTCCCAGAGTCCAAAGGCTGGAGAACCTGGAGTCTGATGTCCAGAGGCAGGAGGAGAAGACGCAAGCAGCAGATGTGGGAAAAGAATGCAGACTCAGTAAGTGCGTGTCCCCCTCTTCCGCCTGCTTTGTACCAGGAAGCCAATTGGATGGTGCTCACCCACACTGAGGGTGGGTCTTCCCCTCCCAGTCCACCGACTAGAATGTCAGTCCCAGCTGGCAGTGCCCTCACAGATACCCCCGGGAACAATGCCTCCCTCAGATCTGGGCATTCTTCAATCCAGTCAAGTCCACACTGACTATTAACCATCATGCAGATGAAAAAGAACCAAACCCTGTAAAATATTCGAAGAGATTTATTTCGAGCCAAATGTGAGGACCATGACCCATCACTCAGCCACAGAAGGTCCTGAGAACGTGTGTCCAAGGTGGTTGGTTTGCAACGTGGTTGTGTGTGTTTTAGGGAGACAGAAGACATCACTAATGTATGTGAGGTGTGCATGGTCCAGTCCAGAAAGTCAGAACCACGTGGAGTGAAGCGGTGGCTTACAGATCATAAGCGGATTCAAAGATTTTCTGATTGACGATTGGTTAAAAAGGTTAAGTTATCATCCAGGGAGCTGGAATCAATAGAAAGGAAAGTCTGGGTTAAGATAGGGGTGGTGGAGACCAAGGTTTTTATTATATAGATGAAGTCTCTAAGGTGGCCGCCCTTACAGGCAATAGAGGCCTTTAGAAGGTTTTCAATTCTCAGTTAATCTCTTTAGGAGCAGAAAACAAAGACCTGAGAAAAGAAGAGGATTCTTCCATCACAAGAGAGACAGCTTTGCAGGGCCATTTCAAAATACGTAAAATAAACACATTTTGGGGCCGGGCATGGTGGCTCAAGCCTGTAATCCCAGCACTTTGGGAGGCCGAGGCGGGTGGATCACGAGGTCAAGAGATCGAGACCATCCTGGTCAACAAGGTGAAACCCCGTCTCCACTAAAAATACAAAAAATTAGCTGGGCATGGTGGCGCGTGCCTGTAATCCCAGCTACTCGGGAGGCTGAGGCAGGAGAATTGCCTGAACCCGGGAGGCGGAGGTTGCGGTGAACCGAGATCGCGCCATTGCACTCCAGCCTGGGTAACAAGAGTGAAACTCTGTCTCAAAAAAATAAATAAATAAATACATTTTGGGATAAAATACTTTGATATTTCTCCAGAACCTGCTGTCATGTGATGCTATGCTAAAGCCAGGTTGGAATTTGATAACTTTTTTTTTTGTATATATCTGCCCTTTTTTTGGAGACAGAGTCTCATTCTGTTGCTCAGGCTGGAGTGCAGTGGTGCGATCTCAGCTCACTGCAACCTCTGTCTCCCAGACTCAAGCAGTTCTCCTGCCTCAGCCCCCCAAGTAGCTGGGACTACAGGCGAGTGCCACCACACCTGGTGAATTTTTTGTATGTTTAGTAGGGATGGGGTTTCACCACATTGGCCAGGTGGGTCTTGAATTCCTGACCTCAGGTGATCCACCTGCCTAGGCCTCCCAAACTGCTGGGATTACAGGTATGAGCCCAGCAAGAGTCTGCTTTGTCAGTCTTAAGATGTGTGTTTTAAGGTTAATGCTGGTCAGCTGTGCCTGAACTCTCAAGGGCAAAGGCATCATGAGTCATGTCTGACCCCTTCTTGGCCATTGTGGCCTCAATTAAGTTTTTAGGTTTCTTTAGAATCCCCTTAACTGCGAAGGGGGCCAATTCAACCAGCTGCAGAGCTCGGGGTTTGATCTGTGGTTCACATGGAGAACCTGCAAGTCAGCGGCTCCCTGGGGTGTGTCCACCTGCAGGCACCGGCCTCAGTCCAGTCCTCCTCCCTCTTCCCTGCCTTTTTCCTGTCTCACCCCGTGGAGTTACCACCACACAGCAAACTCCTCCAAGCCCCCAGCCATCAGCCCTCCACTGACCTCACCCTTGGTCTTCCCCAGCTCCATTCACCTGGATGGGACCCAGGGTTAACCTCGCTTGGATCAGACTAAACCATTTTTCTGTCTCCTCCTCCTCCACACTCGCTCTTCCTCTTCAGCAAAGGTGTCGGACACTCTGACTTTTGGGGGTTGAGTTTCTCCGGCTTCCCCCATTCCACCTGTCTTCCTTGGTTTGTCTCCACTGCCTGAGAGGGAAGGACACACCCACCTCCTCCTCCTCCATCATTTCCTCAACCTGCTCTTGCTAGACTTCAACCTCTTTCCATTTCTCTTTGCAACCATGTTCCCTTGTGGGGCTGGTTGACAGCGTGTGTGTCAGAGAAACCTGGCGGGGAGTTTAGGTTGGCCTGCCCAGAAGCCATGAGAGGTAACCGGGAGGTGATCAGCGTGAAGGGTGGAAGACCCTGCAGCAATTTGGACAGAGTGTATGGCGATGCCCAGAGAGAACGTGTTCCCTACGAAACGGTATTTGTTTATAGGATGGCCAAGACTACGTGAAGCTTATAAACCCACGTGGAGAGGGATTGGTAGGAAGCAGGAAAACACTGAAGGAAGGGCTTTCCATTCTTAATGCCTATTCTTGTTACAATGCTCTTTGCACAAAAAGAAATACAAGGTTTAGCTCGCCTGCCGCCTGGCTGTCATTCTGTGGCTGGGGGCATTGTTCTCTCACATATCAGCACTGAGCAGCTTGGCATTGGTGGGTTGCTTTGTTTTATTTTTTCGTAAATACTAACCTTAGGCTTGTCAGAAGATAACCCAGAAAACTGGCACTAATGCCCAAAACCGTAATGGCAGGAAGAGTGTGGAATCCGCAGCTGCAACTGGCCCCCTCTCTGCAGGGAAGGAGGACAGGATGCCTCCGTTACTGTAGCCCTCTGCATGGAGATAAGTGCCAAGCAGCCGCCACTTTTGGCATCAAATCTTTGAAGCATTTTCTTAGAAGTCTTTTTTTTAATGGATTACCCACTTCTCCGACCCCTTGAGAACCACGCTGAACAGTGTTGTTTTCTCTACAAACTCAAGGTCGTCACTGTGAACACAGTGCTCTCCTGAGCTGAGGTGGGCTGCAGGGAGGATCGATGGGTGGGGGTCGCAGGAAACGTCAGAGACTATGCCTCAAAACCAGAGCTTTGTAAGTGCTTCTTTTTTCTGAAACAGTGCAGCCAAGGGCTGATGTTCACTGAAGCTGGGTGTTAGGCACACAGAGGTTTCTGGCAATCTCTACTTTTATGTAAGTAGAGGATGGAAATTATATGTGGAAATTTCCCCCGTAGAATCTTGAAAATTGTTTCTCTGGTTTTGTACAGTTTTTTCCTGCCTTCTAAGAAAAATCCTGGTATTGGGTTGGACACATGACATTCCCTGCTGTTTCCAGCATGCCCACCTCTAACCTGCTGCTTCTCATCAACGAGGGTCCTACAGTCTAGCAGCTCCTAAGCTCCTAAGGTCCCAAGCTCTGCCTGAAGGAAGGGTGGGACGCTTCTTACCACAGATGCTTGGCTATGTCTGCTCCCACGGCATTTCCTAGTTCCAGATGGGTGAAGTGTTCTTAAATTCCCTTCTTCACCCTAGAAGGGAGGGGAAGAAGAGAGAGTAAAGTCAGCAGGGACCTAAATGTCCTAGAAAAAAAAAATGCATGTGGCTATGGGTGGAGAAAGGCTTTTAGTTATGGCTGAAAACCCAGATGCGAGGCATTCATTTTAAAGTGAAAGTGGGGAGACTGGGAAGATGGCACTGTAGGACCAACTCAGGATTGCAGCTCCCAGTGAATCTGCAGAGGGTGAGTGGACGCCACATTTACATACAGATCTTTGTTGCCTAAAGACCAGGAGATTCCCAGGTGTAAGAGCCCCACAGGGCACCAGCGTGGCAGTTTGGGCTGGCGCGGCTGTTTGGGCCAGTGCAGCTGTTTGGTCTGAGGCTGCAGCGCAGAGACACTCTGTACAAAATACACTGGTTTGGTGGCCCTGTTAACCTGGCAATTGGAGATTTCGGGAGGCAGATTAGCACATTCATCTGATTAAATGGGACTTAAACAGAAAGCCAGGCCAGGAGATTCCCAGGCAGCAACGTGGTTTGAGCTGGTGCAGTGGGTCACTGCATGGGAAATCACACAGATCCCAGCGCCCTTGCAGCAGGTGACCGGAACACCTGGGAGAAAGTCAACCATTCAACTTAAAAAAAAGGGGGGGGGCTCTGAGCCAGGGAGACAGGTGATTAGGTTTGGCAGGTCCCACCCTCACAAAAACAAAACAGCAATTGGAAACACTCGGGGTTGAGAGTTTCACGGCAAGCACAGCTGAACCCAGGACAGTGCAGCTCGGTGAGGGAGGGGCGCCCACCATTACCGAGGCACTCCACCCCTACGGAGGTCCTCTGCCATTGCTGACGCAGCCTGCCATTGCCGAGGCAACCCGCCATAACAGAGAGAGTCCACCACTACAGAGGCGGGCCACCATCGCCACTGCAGTTCTAATCACACCCATATAAACAGGACTACAGAGAATTACACATGGCAGCAGGCCAGAGCCCACGGCAGCTCATCATAGCCACTACAGGCAGGCAGTGACTAGATTGCCTCCTTGGTAGGCAGGAAAGTGCAACAGATACTCATAAATAAAGCCCTAACTCCCCGGGACAGAGCACCTGAGGAAAAAAGAAAGGGGCTTTATGAGTTCTGCTGCAGCAGACTTAAACGTACCTGCCTAGCAGCTCTGAATGAACAACGGAGCTCACAGCTCAGCACTTGAGCTCCTATAAAGTACAGTCCATCTCCTCAAGCAGCTCCCTGACCCCTGTATATCCAAAAAGTCACCTCATAAACTGATCAGACTGACATTTGGTGGGCATCATTCAGGGACAAAGACAGCAGAAGAAGAATCTGGTAGCAACCCTCACAGTTCTGCAGCTGCTACAGGAGTTCCCCAGGCAAGCAGGGGCTGGAGTGGACCTCAGCAGTCCTACAGCAGTGGGGCCAGACTGTTAGAAGGAAAAGTAAGAAACAGAAATACTTCATCATCAACAATCTGAACGTCCACTCAGAGACCCAATTGGAAAATCAGCAACTACTCAGACGACAGGTGGATAAATCCACAAAGATGGGAAGAAACCAGCAGAAAAAGGAGGAGAACACCTGAAACCAGAACACCTCACCTCCTACAAAGGACCAAAACTCCTCACCAGCAAGGGAACAAAGCTGGATGGAGAATGAGTGTGATGAAATGACAGAATCAGACTTCAGAAGGTGGGTAATGAGAATTACCCAATATTCAAGAATTAGTTCCATGAGCTAAAAGAACATGTTCTAAATCAATGCAAAGAAACTAAGAACCTTGAAAAAAGATTTGAGGAAATGATACCAAGAATGGACAACTTAGAGAGGAATATGAGTGAATTGAAGGAGCTGAAAAACACAACACGAGAACTTTGTAAAGCATGCGCAAGTTTCAACAGCCAAATTGACCAAGCAGAAGAAAGGATATCAGAAGTTGAAGATCAACTCAATGAAATAAAACAAGAAGCCAGAAATTAGAGAAAAAAGTGCAAAAAGGAATGAACAAAGTCACCAAGAAATGTGGGACTATGTGAAGAGACCTAATCTACATTTGATAGGTGTACCTGAATGTGACGAAGAGAATGAATCCAAGCTGGAAAACACTCTTCAGGATATTATCCAGGAAAATTTCCCCAACCTAGCAAGGCAGGCCAATATTCAAGTCCAGGAAATACAGAGAACACCACAAAGATATTCCGCAACAAGAGCAACCCCAAGGCACATAATCGTCAGATTCACCAGGGTTGAAATGAAGGAGAAAATGCTAAGGGCAGCCAGAGAGAAAGGTCGGGTCACCCACAAAGGGAAGTCCATCAGACTCACAGCAGATCTCTCAGCAGAAACCCTACAAGCCAGAAGAGAGTGGAGGCCAATATTCAACATCCTTAAAGAAAAGAACTTTCAACCCAGAATTTCATATCCAGGCAAACTGAGCTTCATAAGTGAAGAAAAAATAAAATCAAAATGGCAGGATCAAATTCACACATAACAATATTAACCCTAAATGTAAATGGACTAAATGCACCAATCAAAAGACACAGACTGGCAAATTGGATAAAAATCCAAAATCCATCAGTGTGCTGTATCCAGGAAACCCATCTCACAGGCAAGGATACACAAAGGCTCAAAATGGAAGGATGGAGGAAGATTTACCAAGCAAATGGAGAGCAAAAAAAAAGCAGGAGTTGCAATTCTCATCTCTGATAAAATAGACTTTAAAGCAACAAAGATCAAAAGAGACAAAGAAGGACATTACATAATGGTAAAAGGATTGATACAACAAGAAGAGCTAACGATCCTAAACATATATGGACCCAATGCAGGAGCACCCAGATATATAAGGCAAGTTCTTAATGAATTACAAAGAGACTTAGACTTCCACACAATAATAGTGGGAGATTTTAACACTCCACTGTCAATATTAGACAGATCAACCAGACAGAAAATTAACAAGGATATCCAGGACTTGAACTCAGACCGGGAACAAGCAAACCTGACAGACATTTACAGAACTCTCCACCCCAAATCCACAGAATATACATTCTTCTCAGCACCACATCACACCTACTCTAAAATTGACCACATAATTGGAAGTAAAGCACTCCTCAGCAAATGCAAAACAACTGAAATCATAACAAACAGTCTCTCAGACCATAGTGCAATCAAGTTAGAACTCAGAATTCAGAAACTAAGAACCACACAGCTTCATGGAAACTGAACAACTGGCTCTTGAATGTTGACTGGATAAACAATGAAATGAAGGCAGAAATAAAGAAGTTCTTCAAAACCAACGAGAATGAAGATAAAACATACCAGAATCTTTGAGACACATTTAAAGCAGTCTCTAGAAGAAAATATATAGCAATAAGTGCCCACATGAGAATAGTGGAGATATCCAAAATTGACACCCTATCATCAAAATTGAAAGAGCTAGAGGAGCAAGATCAAAAAAACTCAAAACCTAGCAGAAGACAAGAAATAACTAAGATCAGAGCAGAACTGAAGGTGATAGAGACACAAAAAACCCTTCAAAAAAATCAGTAAATCCAGGAGCTGGTTTTTTGAAAAGATCAACAAAATAGACAGACCACTAGCCAGACTGATAAAAAAAGAAAAGAGAGAATAACCAAATAGATGCAATAAAAAAGATAAAGGGGAAATCACCACAGATTCCACAGAAATTCAAACCATCATCAGAGAATATTACAAACAACTCTGTGCACACAAACTAGTAAACCTGGAAGAAATGGATAAATTCCTGGACACTTGCATCCTCCCAAGCCTAAACCAGGAGGAAGCCGAAACCATGAATAGACCAATAACAAGGTCAGAAGTCAAGGTAGCAATTAAGAGCCTACCACACAAAAAAAGCCCAGGTCCAGGTGGGTTCACAGCCGAATTCTACCAGACACAGAAAGAGGAGCTGGTACCATTCCTTCTGAAACTATTCCAAATAATCCAAAAAGAGGGAATCCTTCCCAAATCATTTTATGAGACCAACATCATCCTGATACCAAAACCCGGCAGAGGCTCAACAAGAAAAGAAAACTTCAGGCCAATATCCATGATGAACATAGATGCAAAAATCTTCAATAAAATACTGGCAAGCCGATTGCAACAGCATATCAAAAAGCTTATCCATCATGATCAAGTAGGATTCATCCCGGGGATGCAAGGCTGGTTCAACATATGCAAGTCTATAAATGTAATTCGCCACATACACAGAACCAAAAACAAAAACCACATGATTATCTCAATTGATGCAGATAAGGCCTTTGACAAAATTCAACAGCGCTTTATGCTAAAAACCCTTGATAAACTCGGTATTGATGGAACATATCTCAAAATAATAAAAGCTATTTACAACAAACCAACAGCCAATATCATACTGAATGGACAAAAACTGGAAGCATTCCCTTTGAAAACTGGCACTAGACAAGGATGCCCTCTCTCACCACTCCTATTCAATATAGTACTGGAAGTTCTAGCCAGAGCAATCAGGCAAGAAAAAGAAATAAAGGGTATTCAAATAGGAAAGGTGGAAGCCAAATTGTCTCTATTTGCAGACGACATGATAGTATACCTAGAAGACCCCATTGCCTCTGCCCAAAAACTCCTGAAACTGATAAGCAACTTCAGCAAAGTCTCAGGATACAAAATCAATGTGAAAAAATCACAAGCATTCCTCTACACCAATAACAGACTTAAAGAAAGCCAAATCAAGAACGAACTGCCATTCACTATTGCTACAAAGAGAATAAAATACCTAGGAATACAACTAACAAGGAACGTAAGGGACCTCTTCAAGGAAAACTACAAACCACTGCTCAAGGAAATGAGAGAGGACACAAACAGATGGAGAAACATTCCATGTCCATGGTTAGGAAGAATCAATATCGTGAAAATGGCCATACTGCCCAAAGTAATTTACAGACTCAACACTATCTCCATCAAGCTACCATTGACTTTCTTCACAGAACTGGAAAAAACCACCATGAACTTCATATGGAACCAAAAGAGAGCCCGCATAGCCAAGTCAATTCTAAGCAAAAAGAACACAGTGGGAGGCATTACACTACCGGACTTCAAACTATACTACAAGGCTACAGTAATCAAAACAGCATGGTACTGGTACCAAAACAGAGATATAGACCAATGGAACAAAACAGAGGCATCGGAGGCAACACAACATATCTACAACCATACAATCTTTGATAAACCTGACAAAAACAAGCAATGGGGAAAGGATTCCCTGTTTAATAAATGGTGTTGGGAAAACTGGCTAGCCATGTGCAGAAAGCAGAAACTGGACCCCTTCCTGACACCTTACACTAAAATTAACTCCAGATGGATTAAAGACTTAAACATAAGACCTGGCGCCATAAAAACCCCAGAAGAAAATCTAGGCAAAACCGGAAAAAATTTTCTGCAGTTTACCCATCTGACAAAGGGCTGATATCCAGAATTTACAAAGAGCTAAAACAGATTTACAAGAAAAAAACAAGCCCATTCAAAAATGGGCAAAGGATATAAACAGACACTTTACAAAAGAAGACATACATGAGGCCAATAAACATATGAAAAAATGCTCATCATCACTGTCATTAGAGAGATGCAAATCAAAACCACACTGAGATACCATCTCACGCCAGTTAGAATGGCGATCATTAAAAAATCTGGAGACAACAGATGCTGGAGAGGATGTGGAGAAATGGGAACACTTTTACACTGCTGGTGGGAGTGTAAATTAGTTCAAACATTGTGGAAGACAGTGCAGCGACTCCTCAAGGACCTAGAAATAGAAATTCCATTTGACCCAGCAATCCCATTACTGGGTATATATCCAAAGGACTATAAATCATTCTACTGTAAGGACACATGCACATGAATGTTCATTGCAGCACTGTTTACAATAGCAAAGACCTGGAACCAACCCAAATGCCCATCGATGATAGACTGGACTGGGAAAATGTGGCACATATACACCATGGAATATTATGCAGCAATCAAAAACGATGAGTTCGTGTCCTTTGTAGGGACATGGATGAACCTGGAAACCATCATTCTCAGCAAACTGACACAAGAACAGAAAATGAAATACCGCATATTCTCACTCATAGGCGGTGATGAACAGTGAGAACACATGGACACAGGGAAGGGAGCACTACACACTGGGGTCTATTGGGGGGAATGGGGAGGGACAGCGGGTGGGGAGCTGGGGAGGGATAGCATGGGGTGAAATGCCAAATGTGGGTGAAGGGGAGGAAGGCAGCAAAACACACTGCCACGTGTGTACCTATGCAACTATCTTGCATGTTCTGCACATGTACCCCAAAACCTAAAATGCAATTTAAAAAAACCCAGATGCAATTAAACAAGAGTTACAAAGACAAATGGCAACTGGAGGGAGAATGTGTACAACATACATCAAAGGTTATGGACCAATATCCCTGATATATAAAGAACATGTAGAAACACACAGGGGAAGAGATACACAAATCTAGTGGGAAAATGGGCAAAGGCATAAATAGATCATTTAAGATAGAA
Source organism: Callithrix jacchus (assembly GCF_049354715.1). Lineage (NCBI taxonomy): Eukaryota > Metazoa > Chordata > Mammalia > Primates > Cebidae > Callithrix > Callithrix jacchus. The sequence continues at coordinate 160,309,512 of NC_133507.1, forward strand.
TAAATGGCTCTAAGTCATATTAAAAGGTAATCACCTTATACAGAAGAAGCAGGATTTAAAGAAAAAAGAAATGTTCGCCTTTGCTCACGGTTGAATACATAATCATTAAAAGGAGAGCAGTTATCATTTCTCATCCATTGGATTGGCAGAAGAAAGTGTCCAAAGCTTGGCAATACATCTCCTGGTGAGGCTGTGGGGTAATATATTCATATGCTGTTACTGGGGATGCAAAACGCAGTATCCTTCCAAAGGAGAGTTTGGCAGCATCTCACAGCAGTGTATCCCCACTTACCCTTTGACTCAGCAATTTTTTCCCTGGGAATTTACTCCAAAGATATGCCCCACTATGAAAAATACCTGTATATAAAGTTATCCAGCCTGGCATCTTGGCTCATGCCTGCAATCTCAGCACTTTGGAAAGCTGAAGCGGGTGGATCACTTGAGGTCAGGAGCTAGAGTCCCATCTATCCTAAAAAAACACAAAAACTAGCCAGGCATGGTGGTGGGTGCCTGTCATCCCAGCTACTCAGGAGGCTGAGGTGGGAGAATTGCCTGAACCCAGGAGGTGGAAGTTGCAGTGAGCAGAGATCATGCCGCTGCACTCCAGCCTGGGTGACAGAGTGAGACTCCATCTCAAATAAACAAATAAATAAAGTGATTCAATACAGCAGGAATTTTTTAATAATTAAAAAATATTGAGTGCCCACACACAGGAAATGTGCTGAATTAATGGTGGCACAGAGTGGGGTACCACGCAGCCGTGGAAAGAAAAAGATTGTTGTGAACTCACATGGCATGTAAGACACCACATTAAGTGATACAAGCAAAGTGCACAGAGGCACATATGCAATGTTAATTATTGTTTAAGGAAAGAAGGGATATAAGTGCATATACTTATTCCTACAAAAAGAAACCAAAATAAACCAGAAACTAAACAGATTTCCTATTCAAGGGCAGGAATGGCATGGGTGGGATAGGAGAAGATTGGTACTTCTCTGAGTCTATCCTAGCTCTTCTGTATAGTTTTTAACTCTTGGAACCAAGTTAATGTTTTCCATATTCAAAAAAATTAAGTCAACAAGTGTAGAAAGTTAAAAGTTCCTCTTCAACGTTTCCCTTCTTGTTAAAGAATAGATAATAAATGTCAGAAATAATAGTTTTTTTTAAGACTTTCTTCAAAGCCTTCTTGCTTTTTGCTTGTAATTCTTTGTTAAGCCCTACCCTATGTAGCCATTAGATAAAAAAAGGAATAGGTGCATCCTATGTCCTTGTACTTTTACCAAGATGTTCATGCTGGACATGCTCACAGGTATGTCCCAGCTCGCAGCCTATGCCCCTTCCTTATATCAGAATGTTATTACTCTTCTAAGTCCTTTGACAAGCAACGTCCTCTTTTCCTTTGTTCTCCACTGCCTTTACCTATTTTGGAAAGTTTTAAGTTGTTAGCCAATCGGGTTTAGCCCAGACTGTGAGGTCCAGCTGAACCCAACTGAGGCAGGACACAGCAATGAAGACCTGATGAGTATGGAATAAATATTCCTGCCTTTCCTGTGTTCAGTGTGCTCCCACGGCAGGATTGCTGAGGGGTAGCACCCTTGCTGCAGACAGCAAAAGTGCCTTACTGAGAAAACTTTTTGTCTGAATGCTGATTTTTCCTTATGGTGCCTAGGAATGAGCATTCTGTCTCTAACAAATGGTGGCCTGTATGGGGGCCCATTTCCCTGTGGGGGTGGTCTCTGATTCTCTCTTGTGAGGAGGCATGACCTGAAGAAATGTCCTCTCAGGGGAACTGAGGGCTCCCCCGAACCCCAACATCACAGCATCTCTTTCTTCTTTCCTTCAACTTGAGGAACTCCCTGTGCCTACTTGGATGAATATGGTGGAAGTGATTTGGGGCCAGCCTCAGGAACATGCCTTCTCTGGCCCAGCAGCTTTCACTCCCTCTCTTGAAGCCTTGAGCTTCTGTATAAGAAGTCCAGGCTCCTCTGCTGAAAAGGGAGCCAAGGAGAGGGCACTGAGGCCCCAAAGTGTGATGAAGCCATCTCTGACTTCCATGCAGGCCGAGCCCTTGCCTGACTTCACACTATCTGCTGTACCCACATGAGATGCCCCAAACAAGAACCATCCAGCTGAGCACAGTCAACCACAAAACTGTGAGGACAAGGAAATGTTTTCACACCTCTAAGTGTTGGCTGATATGTTATAAGGCAACAGACGATCGGAACAGTAACCACACAGAAGGGGAAGAAAACATTGAAGTAACATTTGAGGATAACCTCAGTCTAGAGAGAAAAGTATCTTTTTGCTGGGCATAAACCTTGAATGTTACTCAGTACGGTTATTTTTGAAACTATTCTGTGTGTGCACTCTGATTGCGTAAATGAGTAGGAAAAGGAGAGACAAATATGGAACAATGGAAGGCAAGTCAGGACTCTTCAGCATTAGGCCAGTCTGAGAACGGTCAGGATGATCTCACAGCCAGGATACCCACATAAATATGAATGCCTCACACAAAACTTGAAAATGTTTGTGTGTGATATTCATATTTATAGCGGTTTCCTGGCTGTGTCCACGGAAAGGGCTCTGAAACAGTGACACCCGTCAACAGCGAACACACTAGTGGCCAGACATGGTCCCTAAATCCCATTCTTCACTAAGAAAGCAGAGTTACTTGGAGAAGCCATTGAGTCCAGGACCGAAGCACACAAGGGAGGCCTGGAATGTCTTGTTTCTGCCACAAAGTTAACAAATGCTCAAAGTATGATAGAAGCATGTGAAAAGGAAGGGGCTCGCACTGGCCAAACCAAAGGCAATTTGAGCATCAAGATGAATTGTAAGACCAATGGGCTAGAATGCATTAAATTTCTTAAAAAGAGAGGGGGGCCATGTGTCCATATTAATTTTAGAAAGGAACAGAAGAGAAGGAAATGTCTTCCACTATAAGTAGAATATCAACTAATCCATGTGGAAGGAATGGTAAGAGTTAGAAAATAATAAATTTTGCAACCAATACAGTAATAAATGATTCACACAACAGAGGCTAACACGAGTGAGTCAAAGTGTATTAGGAGACAGTTTGTCTCCACAGTTTAAAGTACCCCTCACAGATGAGTTAACATCTACTAGGGGAAAAATTACGTTGACAGTGGAGGACTCTGCAACAGCACTGTGACCAGTGGTCAAACTCACATCTCCAGCCAGGGGACAAAGTGACTTTGTGTGCCTCCTATGGTACATGGAGAAGAACACATCAGTTGTTCTGTGTCCTTGCCAAAAATGCAACCATAAGTCAAATCACAAGGAAACCATGAGACAATCCCAAATGGAGGGGCATTGTACCAAACAAGGAGACTGTACTCTTCAAAAATGTCATGAAATGGAAAGGACACACAATATTCACCGCAGCCGAAAGGCTGAAGCAACCCAAGTGTCCATTGACGGACAAATGGATAAAATCTGGTGTACACCCACAATGCTGTATTTTTCAGCCTTAAAAAGGAAAGAAACTCTGACATACGCCACAACACGGATGAACCCTGAGGACATTATAGGAGTAATATAAGCCAATCACAAAAGAGTGTATGATTCCATTTTAATGAGGTACCTAGAGCTGCCAAAGTCGTAGAGACAGAAAGTGCAGTGGTGGTTGCCAGAGGCTGGGAGAGGAGAAATGGGGAGTTAGTTCCTGACGGGTATGGAGGTTCAGTTTGGGAAGATGAGAAAGTTCTGGAGATGGAAGGAGGTGATGGTTTCTTGGTTGCTTGGCAATGTGAACAGACATGACTAACACTGCTGGAATGTACATGGTTAAGATGGCAAATGTTAAATTATGTGTTTTCACCACCACGAAAGAAAATTCTTAGCAAGTCAAAAGGAAGCTCAAGAAGATTACCAGACGTGACAGACAAAAGCATTGTGCAATCCTGGATTGGCGGCTGCAGGTGGGGATGCTACTGAGGACGTCATCAGGACAGTGGGCGAGCTTGGGTTATGAGCTGCATTTTTGACAAGAGTATTTTATCAGTGTTTCATTTCCTGAATTTCACAACTTCACCGTGCCGTGCTGGAGAATGCAGTGTTTTCAGGAGTTGAGTCCTGAACTTTTAGAGCTTAAAGGTGATGAAGTCTGTGACTTACTTTTGTATGTTCTAGCAAATAGTAGTAAGTGTGTATACATATATTCACAGAACACAAACATGGCACAAATGGTAACGATTGGTGAAGCTAAATGAATAGTAATACCTTGTTTGCTGTATTTTTCTTGCAAATTTTGTATAGGTTTGGAATTTTTTCAAATAAAAAGTTGAAGCAAAAAAACAAATCAAAAAAGAAAGAGGGGGTAAAAGGGAGGAGGGAGAGAGGGTGGAAAATGGGGCACCTCTGGGAAGCACCTCTTCTGTGCTGTGCTGGGTGGGAGCACCTCCTCTGCTTTGTGCTGGGGTGGGAACATCTCCTCTGTGCTGTGCTGGGAGCACCTCCTCTGTGCTGTGTTGGGTGGGAGCACCTCCTCTGTGGTGTGCTGGGTGGGAGTATCTCCTCTGTGCTGTGCTGGGTGGGAGCATCTCCTCTGTGCTGTGCTGGGTGGGAGCACCTCCTCTGCTCTGTGCTGGGGTGGGAGCACCTCCTCTGCTCTGTGCTGGGGTGGGAGCACCTCCTCTGTGCTGTGTTGGGTGGGAGCACTTCCTCTGTGGTGTGCTGGGTGGGAGTATCTCCTCTGTGCTGTGCTGGGTGGGAGTATCTCCTCTGTGCTGTGCTGGGTGGGAGCATCTCCTCTGTGCTGTGCTGGGTGGGAGCACCTCTTCTGCTCTGTGCTGTGTTGGGTGGGAGCACCTCCTCTGTGCTGTGCTGGGTGGGAGCACCTCCTCTGTGCTGTGCTGGATGGGAGCACCTCCTCTGTGCTGTGCTGGGTGGGAGCATCTCCTCTGTGCTGTGCTGGGTGGGAGCACCTCTTCTGTGCTGTGCTGGGTGGGAGCACCTCCTCTGCTCTGTGCTGGGGTGGGAGCACCTCCTCTGCTCTGTGCTGTGCTGGGTGGGAGCACCTCCTCTGCTCTGTGCTGGGGTGGGAGCACCTCCTCTGTGCTGTGCTGGGTGGGAGCACCTCCTCTGCTCTGTGCTGTGCTGGGTGGGAGCACCTCCTCTGTGCTGTGCTGGGTGGGTCTTTCTCAGCTCTGCCCAGCTGGAGGCTGAGGTGTCCAGAACCCAGGCCCTGTATCTGCCTGGTCTTGCCCAGCTTTCCAGCCACTGGGAGGCCAGGTAGCTGAGTTGGGAGAGAGGTTACACCAGCCTCAGAGCAAGTGCCCGGGCCTCAGCTCCTTCCATCCCTGATGAACACAGGTGTGTCCATCTGGAACTTCGTGTCCTTGAACTCCAGGACTCCTCAGCCACCAGGGAGGACCGGAAGCTCTGAGTCTGGTTTCCGCAGGAGTTGGCCCAAGGTGGAGACATCTGACCACTGGTGATGAAGCCAGATCCACTCCCTCCATCCCACCAGGCCAGGCAAGGGAGAGCCAGAGAGGGCATCTGAGTGAAAGGCAGGGCCCCTTCACAATATGGCCCCTGGTTCCCCCATCTCTGGGGTCCGGAGAGGCTGGGGGCAGCCTGGAGCAGAGCCTAGGGCCGCAGGAGGAGCAACTTCAGCCGCCCTCTCCTTGGGGCTCTGGTCAAACCCCAGCCTCTGCAAGAGGCAAGACCCAGATTTGCCCAGGGCGCCTGTGGAGGGTGGGCTTCTCAGGCCTGTGCATCCCCAGAGAGGGGCAGGGGGCCCCCTTCCATGGGGAAGGGAGTGTCCAGCGTGTCATTTTCCCTAGAACACCTCACCTCTGGGAGAGCTGTCACTGGCTTCGATCCAGCTTGCTCGCCTGGGACTGTGTCCCCTTCACCATCTTGGGCAGGCTGAGCGTGGGCTTGGCCGTGCCGTCGGACAAGCCAAGCCTGTGGGCTCCTGGCTGCCTGGCCTCCACCTCGGCCCACCTTCACACACAGCTCAGCACGAGCTTGTTCTGGACACCAGTTCCTTTAAAAAGAGGAAAAGGGGAAAATATAAGCTAAAAATGCAAAATGACAAAGTGCTGGCCTTCAGCTTGTATGGCCACTGGTGGAAACTGTGCCAGCCTCCCGTGCCAGCGGCTCCCCGCCACCCCGCACCACAGTCACTTCGTCGCATTCTTAGAGCTTTGGAACGGCCTGCTTGACCTTTCCATGACCTAAAATTAACACTCAGAAAGCCTGAAAGCTCCTTAAAATTTGACCTTTTCCCTCCGTCTCGGAAACCTTAGTCTGTCTCCCTGCCAAGGACTGGGGATTAGACCTGGAGCAGATCAAGGACCGGCTTTCCCAGAGAGGCCCCGGTGCCCACCCTCTCGCCCCTCTGGGTGATAAAGGGTGATGGGAAGGCCCACCCCTCTCCCCACTCGGGGCCCTTCCTGCTCCCTGATGACACCAAAAAGGTGAAAACTTTGAATCCCACCCTGGACACAAGTGTTGCTCTTGGCTCCAGAACGGCATAGTAAGAGTAATTAACAGAGGACCAGAGACCTAGGAAAACAGCACGGGGTTTCATGAGGCTGTGGGGACTCTTTTCGAGAGGCTGTGGCACCCCACCCTGCTCGCTCTCCAGCACAAGGACAGCGGCTCCCGAGAACAGACAGCAAGGCCACGCACCTTTATGCCAGAGAGACGTGGCATTCCCTAAACGCCGAGTCATTCAACAGCAAGGCCTCTCTCCAAGGCAGGACAGACCCAAGGGCAGGAACCAGCCTCCCTCTGTGCGGTGCAGGGGACCACAGGGGTCTGGGTCACCTTCCTGTCAACGGCACCAGGTCTAGACCCAGCTGTTGGGAGGTGAGGTAGACCCAGCAGTCCCGGGGGTCTTCCCCCAAAAAACATCAGTCCCTTTGTTCATCTACAGATTCCCCAGCAATGGCAGCATTTTGGAGTCCCCCTAAAGCCTCATAAGATTTATGCTTTTAGCTAGTTATTTCAACATTATAGATGATTCACATTTAAATAGTAGACTCCTCCTCACTCCATCATCCCTCTCCCTCCCTTCTTCCTTCCTTCCCTCCCTCCCTCTCTTCCCTCCCTGCCTCCTTCCTTCCTCCCCTTTCTTTCTCTTTCACTTTCTCCTCCTTTCCTCCCTCCCTCCTTCCTTCCTTCCTTTTTTCCTTCTTTCCTTCTTTCTCTCTTTCCCTCCCTCCCTCCCTTCCTTCTTCTGTCTTTTCATCTTTCTTTCTTTCTCTTTCTTTCATTTGTTCATTCCCTTTTCTTTTCTTTCTGAGAATCTCACCCTGTCACCCAGGCTGGGCATGATCTCAGCTCACTATAGCCTGGACCCTCTAGGCTCAAGTGATCCTCCTACCTGCCACTATACCTGGCTATTATTTTTTTTAGTGATGGGGTCTTGTTATGTTGTCCAGGCTGGACTCGAACCCCTTGGCTCAAGTGATCCTCCTGCCTTGGCCTCCCAAAGCACTGGGGTTACAGGTGTGAGCAGCCACGCCTGGCTATACACCTTTTGAATGTTCCTGCTCACATTTGGTGAGGAAGAAGCCTCTATCTGAGGTTTGTCACTGTTTTCTGAGAAGCACATGGGGTGTGGAAGGAGGGGCCCTGGGAAGAAAGAATGTCACCGTTTCACAGCCACACACAGGAAAGGTGGGTGAACCTGGGCAACTCTCTGGAACCACCTAAGCCTCCAGTTCAAATAGTCAGCCCCGTAGGACTGGCGTCTGCTTGGTGCGTGCACACATATGAGCTCATCAGGTAGGCGGGGGAGATACTCACATTCCAAGAAAATAGAGCTTGGAGAGTGTCAATCTCGTCAAGGTCACAGGCTGAACACTGGTCGGGCCCGGAATAGAGATCGAGTGCTCCACCGGCAAGCCCTGGGCTTCCAGAAATCGTACGCACCTCAAATACAGCCATGAAATGGAGAATAAAGTTTAAAGTCCCGCTGAGCAGCAATAAAAATATCTGCTGGAGAGGCGGCCGCACCCAAGGTCCCGAGGGTTGCGTTAAATGTGATGTTAAGGTCATGAGCGCGACACACTTGTCCGTCGGATCGGTCCTGTTCTGAGGAGCAGAGAGGTACTCAAGTTGCTGGGGTTGATGAGGTCAGGGCTGGAGAGAGGCAGGAAGCCGGGAGAAACGACGCCAGCTCACAGCAGGCCTTTCGAAGGGCGGGAATGTTACCCAGGACACACTTATCTGTCACTGCTCAGCCATGAAGTCTGTCACTGACTCTCAGGACTCTACTTCCAGGCCCCGGCCAGGACAGCTGGACCCTTCCCTTCCCTCCAGTCTCAGCTCGGCTGTCCCCCTGCACCCCTGGCTTCTCCTTAGCGTCCCCACGCTGGACTCCCCAGCTCCCATCGCCCTGTCCTGAGCCGCTTTAGACTGTGCTTGTGGAGCATAGCTTTCCTGCCAGGCCACGTCGGAGGCCACCGGGCAGTCTGCTGGAGTGGCCTGGTGTCAGTTTCCTGCCCCGGTCCGTCCAGTTGGCTGTGGCCAGCACAACTCAAGGACAGAGGTAGCCTCTTCAGAAGGCAGAGTGGGGCTGCGGTAGGAACAGGGACAAAAGCAATGGATGCCAAGTTCCCCCAGGAGTCTCTTATTTTTTGAGGCAGGGTCTCACTCTGTCACCCAGGCTGGAGAACGGAGTGGCACACTTGAGACTTACTGCACCCTGGACCTCCGAGGCTCAAGCAATTCTCCTGTCTCCTTCTCCTAAATAGCTGGGACCACAAGCATGAAAAATAAAAACTTTTTTTTTGTAGAGATGCGGTCTCACCATGTTGCCCAGGCTGGTCTTGAACTCCTGAGTTCAAGCAATCCTCCTGCCTTGGCCTTCCAAAGTGCTGGGGTTGCAGGGGTGAGCTGCTGAGCCTGCCCACTCCAGATAATCCTTCTTGTCTCCTCCATCTTGTCCCAGTGACCTTCAGCATCAGCAGAAGGAACAGGCGTCAGTCCGTTCAGGCCGCTGTAACAAAATGCCATGAACTGGGCGGCTTCTTAACGGTCAGATCTGTCTCTCACCATCTCGGAGGCTGGGAAGTCCAAGGGCAGGCAGAGCTGGTGTCTGATGAGAGCTACTTGGTGGTTCACAGACGGTGGCCTCTAGCTGTGCCCTCACTCAGTGGAAGGGGTGAGGAAGTTCTCTGGGGTGTCTTTAGTAAGAGGCACTGATCCCATTTATGAGGTTTCTGCCCCCATGACCTCACCACCTCCTAAAGGCCCCTCCTGCTGATGCCATCACGCTGAGGCGAGGATTTCAACCTGTCAGTTTTGGAGGGACACAGATGTTCAGCGCATAGCAACTAGAAATTGCAGACAGCCACCCAAGGTGTGCGTCCGCATCAGCAAAAAAACTTACTTGTGCATAACTGTTTGTTTCTTACATACACGCAAGCTTACGGCGATGGCCTGGCCTGTTTGTCACAGCGTGATGTTTCTGACAGTGGGGCAGGCTGTCGCTGTTTGCAGTGACTTGCGTTCCCTTCCCTGAGGTGAGAAGATCCAGCCCTCCCCGAGGAGCTCAGAAGGGCTTCTCCAGCCAGAGACGTGTGGGCCAAATGGTGTGTTGTGCTTCCTGTTGGAAGCACTGAGAGCCAGCCTGTGGTTCTGGAAGTCTCCCTGCCCTCTCTAGGTGAGCCGGGCAATGTCCCAGGTGGAGTCGCTCCTGTCCAGGGCGTTAGGGAGCAGAGCCCCGGCCCACAGGCGGTGGAGTGAGAAGTCACCTTGTGGTTGTCAGCCCTGAGAATCAGGTATCATTCCCGCCGCATGACCTAGCCCAGCCACTCCTTAGAACCTGTGAAGGCTTTTTGCCATAAATGTAACTTGATTTTTTTTATTGACACATCCTCTTCCTTTTATCTGCATTTGCTGTGTGTTCCTGTTTTTCATCCTTCAACAAAAAAGAAAAAAAAAAACCTGCAGGGTGAGGTGGCTCACACCTATAATTCCAGCACTTTGGGAGGCTGAGCTGTGTGGATCACCTGAGTGAGGAGTTCAAGACCAGTCTGGCCAACATGGTGAAACCCCGTCTCTACTAAAAATACAAAAATTAGCCAGGCATGGTGGCGGGCAACTGTAATCCCAGCTACTCGGGGGGCTGAGGCAGGAGAATCGCTTGAACCTGCGAGGCATAAGCTGCAGTGAGCCGAGATCACACCACTGACTCTGGCCTGGGTGACGGACCGAGACTGTCTCAGAAAAACAAAGCAAAACCGAAGTCTCTGCACGTGTTTCACGTGTGTCTTTGCATGAAGCCTGTGGCTGGATTTGGGGGATAAAGGGTTAACCCTGTAGTCTCCAGTTGTTTTTACATGAGTTTCATCTCTTTACAGTTATGTTAATACTAAACTCATTAAAATTGTTTCTATTATTGGATGTGGTATTTCATTTACCATGATTTTCCTTTGCTTTCTTTTACGTTTTCTGCCTTTTCTAAGCATGAAAACATTTTTAGATTTTTCTTTTCCCCGCAAGATGCTTTGGCGGCTGTAGATTTTTATTACTATTCTTGGAAGTGGCTGTCCTTCATTTTCAGTCTATATTCAGAACTGTGGATTTTTTCTAATGAAGTCTCAGGTATCTACATCCTTATTCTGAACAAGGAATGCTATTTCCTGTGTCTCCCCCTGTCTATGTTATTGTTTATAAATGCACAAAGGCCAATAGCATTCCTACAGCGAGTCGGCACTTCACGGGCATATTGACCAGCTGTTCACTGAGATGGGATTTATCTTTAGTGGACCTGCTCACAGTGGCTTCCAGCCTGAGGGTTGCATCTTTCCTGGGCTTGGGACCCTTCTTGGCGTTGTCTGTTCAATATCATTTCTGCACCTGCTGCTCCTCTTTCCCTGACCTCCTCCAGGACGGGCCAGTTGCCCAGGTGACTCTGCTGGTCTCTCGCCTGCTCTTTTAAATCTCAGTTGCTGTGTGATGTGCTCTTGGAGAATTCCTTATGTCCGTCTTTGAATTCACCCAAGATCTCTCTGCCTGCATTTGCTGAGGATTTTATTGCATTTGCTGACTTCCCTTGTATTTCAATGAGCATCTTTTCACTTTCAGGTTTATTAATTCGATATTTTCCATTTCCATCAGTTCTGATCTTTTTCATTTCTGCCAAGTTTTGTGTATAGCTAATTACTCTCTGTAAGCTATTTTTCGTTGTTTCCCTTTAAGATGCTAAAAAACTTACTTTGAGGTCATTTTCCAACTGCTCTTGTTCTTTCTCTGCCCTGTGTCTCTGCAACCTCCTCCTCCTCTCCCTGTCCAACTCCCTCTCACACACACTCAAACCTGCCTGCCCAGAGGGTTTGCACTGGCCTCTGCGCAGCCTCGAGGGACGCCCTCTGTGAACCAGGTTTCACGTCCCACGGAGCATCGGATAAATCACAAATAGAGTAATGGCAATGCTGGTGCCTTACCTGGGTCCTGGACAGGAGGCTGCTTCCTCCCACATCCTGGTTCTCGAATCTGGAAGCTGAAGTCCGGGAAGCACTCAGCCGGAATTTTCTTCTGTTCCCTCTCTGGGGTGGGGGTCTCTCTGTGCAGTCAGCGGCCTCTGCTCCCCACCCCGGGAGCTGTGCCAGCACTTCCCCCACCTGGGTTCCGAGACCGGAAGCTCCATCTCAGACCCCACCCACGGGTTTTGTTCTGTCTGTTTTTGGTGTCTGCGATGCTTGGCTTGTTTTGTTGAAATGTTTTATCTAATGAATATTCGGAGCAAAGAAGAGGCCTCAGACCATGAACTTGGAGGGCCGTGCTGTCCAGAAATCCGGAAGTTTCATTTCTTTGTTTACTTAAATCAGCTTAAACCCAACTGGGAGCCCCACCCTGTGGGGCTGGCAGAAAATGCAACTCTCTTCCCTCCTAGAGTTGCTCCAGGATCCAGAAGCTTCCATGGTGCCCAGAAGAGCTGCAGGGCTGGGAGCTGTCACCACCGCCTCCTGGGCGGCCACTCCATGCCTGCACGTCCTGCTGCCCTAAGCTGGCGGCTGTTCCTGAGCCCTGCCTGGTGCCTGGGGATCCTGGCCAGGCATGAGCGCCTCGGGGCATGATGTGGGCCGCCGGGTGTGCTCCACCCTCCCGGGCTGTGCCTTGGAGCTGTGCTTGGACCTCAGGCCCTTGGGGACACCAGCCTCCTCCTCTTCCCAGCCTCAGTGAATCTCACCCTCTCCCTCCCACTTGCCTCCTGGGTTTGGGTTTTTATGAAATGGCTTTAGGTTTTTACAAAAGACAGAAAGAGCCTTTGGCTTTGAGCTGCTTTGGCTTTCTGCCTGGAAAAAAAACCCGAGGCAAAAAAATTACAAAGAGCTGGGTGATCTGCTTGAAATCGGATGAGGGAGAGAAATAGGAAAAGCAAAACAAAGATTAATATCTCCATCCACCCCCTCAAAATGTATTCCATCACACATCCCATTAGGAGCTGGCGAATGAATGGGCTGCCATGCTGAGAAGGGCCAGTTCTTGGGGGAAACAGCCAGCAGTCACCACATCCAGAAGCCAGGGATGTGGGGGTATCTGAGGCAGGGTCTACGGCCCAGCTGGTCGGGCAGAGCCAGAAGGATCACGTCCCAGCCTCCGCTCCGAGTGGCCCTTCGGCGTCGACCTCCCTGAGTTACCAGCAAAATGCCAACGTCCTTTTCAAAACTTGTATTCTCTGAAGCACACTGGGAGAGCACGTGTCTGTGGTTCAGAATGCTTACCATCTGGAGCATTTTAAAAACGATTTTGTCCCTTGCAGAGTAAGCTTCAATTACTAGAGACCTGCAAAGAAGCCTCGCGTTATGCAGTGTCACCATGGCTGCTGCTGTGTGTCCCGTTTGGTCACTGCGTTCTCCAAGTGAGGGTGGGGACAGCGGGACTGGGGTGTGGAGGCTCAGGTTCCTCAGGAACTCTACAGGGGCTTCCCGGCACTCCGCTCCCCTTTTGCCCTGCCCACGACGTTAATCTGTAAAGCAAGAGTTCTGCTGGAGTAAATGGTACCACCTCCGAAAGATGTGTCCAACAGGAACATCAGAATGTGACCCTCGTTGGCCAAAGGGCCTAAGGCATGTAATAAGGATGTCGAGATAAGACCATTCTAGTTTAGGTGAGCCCTAAATCCAATGGCAAGACTCCTAGGAAAAGAGAAGGGGAGAAGACGCAGAGAAGCAGGCCGCGTGGAGGCAGATACAGAGGCTGGAGTGATGCATCCACTGCCAGGCTTCCCACACCTGCCAGGCTTCCGCACACCCGCCAGGCTTCCGCACACCCGCCAGGCTTCCGCACACCCGCCAGGCTTCCCCACATCTGCCAGGCTTCCCCACACCTGCCAGGCTTCCCCACATCTACCAGGCTTCCCCACACCTGCCAGGCTTCCCCACACCTGCCAGGTTTCCCCACACCTGCCAGGCTTCCCCACATCTGCCAGGCTTCCCCACATCTGCCAGGCTTCCCCACACCCGCCAGGCTTCCCCACATCTGCCAGGCTTCCCCACATCTGCCAGGCTTCCCCACACCCGCCAGGCTTCCGCACACCCGCCAGGCTTCCGCACACCCGCCAGGCTTCCGCACACCCGCCAGGCTTCCCCACACCCGCCAGGCTTCCCCACACCCGCCAGGCTTCCCCACACCCGCCAGGCTTCCCCACACCCGCCAGGTTTCCCCACACCCGCCAGGCTTCCCCACACCCGCCAGGCTTCCCCACACCCGCCAGGCTTCCCCACACCTGCCAGGCTTCCCCACACCCTCCAGGTTTCCCCACACCCGCCAGGCTTCCCACACCTGCCAGGCTTCCCCACACCTGCCAGTTTTCCCCACACCCGCCAGGCTTCCCACACCTGCCAGGCTTCCCCACATCTGCCAGGTTTCCCCACATCTGCCAGGTTTCCCCACACCTGCCAGGTTTCCCCACACCTTCCAGGCTTCCCCACACCTGCCAGTTTTCCCCACACCCGCCAGGCTTCCCACACCTGCCAGGCTTCCCCACACCTGCCAGGTTTCCCCACATCTGCCAGGTTTCCCCACACCTGCCAGGTTTCCCCACACCTTCCAGGCTTCCCCACATCTGCCAGGCTTCCCCACACCTGCCAGGCTTCCCCACATCTACCAGGTTTCCCCACACCTTCCAGGCTTCCCCACATCTGCCAGGCTTCCCCACACCTGCCAGGCTTCCCCACACCTGCCAGGAGCTGCAGGGAGCCCCGGTGGTGACTCCGCCTCGCAGCCGCAGAGGAAACAAGCAGTGCTGTGGTGATGTCCGACTTCCAGCCTCGAGAACTGTGTGAGGACACATTTCTGTTGTGTGAAGCCACCCAGTTTGGGGTCGTTTGTGATGACACCCCTAGGAAACTAACTCAGGAGGTTAAATTGTCTGGAAGCCTCCACAGACGTCTCCAGGCTACAGCTAGGAAGTGGGGCTTTGAATGTGGAATCCCCCGCAAGAACGCAGCACACAGATTCCTGTCTCCATCGTCCCCCTTCCCTCTGGATTCCGGGCCAGCCGAGAGGAGGCTGCCCTTCCCAGGCTGCTGCATCAAGGCCTGGGGTCCTGCCAGTGAAGCTTACAAGAGAAATGGCTGTGGGATGTCAGGATCATTAGCCTTGGAGAGAGGAGACCTCCAGGGCCGTGGTAAGTGGCCCCACAGAGTTGAAAGCTGTTCATTTGGGGAAGATTAATCGTATTTTCGGTAGTTCCAGAGGCAGCACTGCAAGAGGGGTCAGATTTCCTTTCTTTCTGAGACGGAGTCTCACTCTGTCAGCCAGGCTGGAGTGCAATGGCATAATCTCAGCTCACTGCAACCTCTGCCGCCCAGTTCAAGGGATTCTCCTGCCTCAGCACCCCCGAGTAGCTGGGATTACAGTTGCCCGCCACCATGCCCGACTAATTTTTGTATTTTTAGTAGAGACAGGGCTTCACCATGTTGGTCAGGCTGGTCTCAAACTCCTGAACTCAAGTGATCCACCTGCCTAGGCCTCCCAGAGTGCTGGGATTACAGATGTGAGCCCCTATACCCGGCCCAGATTTCCTTTCAGTACAATTTCCTACAGGGAGAGGACTGCAGCCCTGGAAGGCAGACTGCCTCTGTTGGCAGCTGTGTGGGCAGGTGAGGGTCAGAGGGGGTCACAGCCCTGTGGGTGTTTGGGCCAGACAACCTGAGGCCCCTTTTAGAGCTGAGTTTTTGGAAGTTAACTATTCCTTGGGCTTTTAGATCTCACTAATTTAAATACTAATTTAATTCCACAAAATCAGAAATCTCCAATGAGCAGTGCTCAGGAAGCTGCATTCATGCAAAGAGCTGTTGTGTCCCAGGCAGTCTGGAGACTCAGCGCTAGTGACTGAGTGTTCCCTGAGCTGGATGCAACCCGACTGCAGCCAGCTACAGCCCCAGGGCTGATCCACTGAGGACACACCAAGGCCCAGGTGTGTGAGAGAAGGAGCTCCCCTTCTCTCCCGAGGGGTTGGTCCTTTGCCCTACACAAATGCCTTTGTCCACTACGGATGGACCAGCCTCTCTTCCCGTTTCTAAATTTTGGCCAAGATTAATAATAGGAGACAACTTCTTATAACGTCCTTTTCTCCTCTTTCTATCTCTCCCTGAAGCCTGCCTCCTTCTAGAAGCCCTGTCTGGCTGCGATGTGCCGTTTGTTTCTATTCTCTGACTTAGCAAGCCAGCCGTTCCCTCGGTTCACTGGATTTATCAGCTTGGGTGAATGCGCTGTTAGTGTATTTTCAAACAAATGCTAGTTTTGAATTGACGCATGATGACTGTACGTGTTTCTGGGTTCAGTGTGAAGTTTCCACGTGGACACACATGGCATAATGGCCGAAGCAGGGTGGTCAGCGTGTCAGCCCCAGACCTTTACCACTTCTGTGTTGGCAAAACACTGCGATCCTGTTTACCAGCTCCCGTGGAATACATGACACGTTGTTCACCTGCTGTGTCCCAGCACAGCAGGGCTGTCCTTGCCTTCTCACCGGAGCTCTGCACCTGTTGGCCAAGCTCCTACCCGCACCCCTGCAGTCTCTGGTAACCAAGTTCCACTCGCTATTTCTGTGAGATCAACATTTTCATATTCCACATGTGAGTGAGATCATGCAGCATGTGCCTCATAAACGTAAATACCGTGGGGAGAAGGGGCAGGGCTGCTACCATCATCCAACCAGGAAAGGACTTCCACTTCATGGAGATGGTACCCCATTCATCTCCCGATCGACACACAGACGCTCAGGTAGACAGAACCATCGCCATTCTTAATTATTTTTGATTAATAAGGGAAACATGGGCCCCTGGGCTCCAGACAGACCCTCTTGAGTCCAGAATAATTGATCTTTCATGACCGTGTCTGTATTTTCATCACAGTCATTTTCTCCCTGCTTTGGGTGAATCAAACCCCATGTTCAAGCAGACTTCTCAATTTGCCCTTAAGATTTGCTAGCCCATGATATCAAGCCAGGATAGGAGCACATCTGAAGTTTTATTGCATATATAAGTGCAGCTATAAGTCCAGAAATCCCTGCAACTCATGAATACTGCCCCCGCCCTGCACCCTGCCTCGTGCCCTTGGCCCCAGGTTCCTCGGGCCTCTCTGCTCCTGGCTGCTCCCTGCTCCATCCTGCCCACAGTGCAGAGTCCCAGCCCATGCCAGGCTCTGGCAGTCCCTCAGGTGCTTCTGCTGTCTGCTTCTGTGACCTGCTGGGGCCAAGCCATGGTCCACTTTGACCGGATTCAACAATTCACCGGGAATTCCTGCTTTGTTCAGCAAACAGACTGTGAGCCTCTGCTCCATGCCAGCCACAATGCTGGGCTCTGGGACACAGCTGCAAACACACTGCAGGTGGCCTCTGCCCTTTGGGTCCCCAAGTCCAATGGGAGGAGAGACACTCGCCGCACAAATGCAGGGGCCCTTTCTCAGCTGCAGGCGTGCTTTCCGTGGTTACACTCACTGTGGTGCTCTACAGCAAGCATTGTGAGAGAGACAGAGAGACAGATCACAGCCACGTGACTCTGAGGACAGTATGCCGTTCTGATCATTGTACTTTATTACTGGTTACCACTGCTCATCTGTTACGGCACCTGATTCCTGGCTGCACTTTGCCCTCAGCAGGGAGACTTCACAGTATGTATATGTAGGCATGCGTGCCTCACAGGCATGGGTAGCAGAAAGCACAGCATACGTGGGGTGGGTACCATTCCAGGTTTCAGGCAAACACTGCGGGTCTTGGGACGCATCCCCTGCAGGGAAGGGGGGACTCCTGGACACAGATATTCATGTCATTTTCAATGGTGCCAACAAAAGAGAATGGATTCCACAATCAAGAAAGAGGGAGTGTGTTTAATTTGGACTAGGGTGGATGGTGGAGACCTCCCAAGGGAAAGAGAGTGAGTGTGGGACCTGAAGGTATGGGCAGAGGGGCCTGGGGTCTAGGGTGGGGGCTGTGCTCCTTTGGGGACCCTAAGGAGGGCTGAGCAGGACTCCTTCTGGGAACCCAATGCTCACCAGGAGGTGGTGCCTGGCAAGGTGGCGGGGTGGCCTAAGGAGCCAGAGGGGCTGCTGGTGGCCGGGTAAGGCCCGCCCCTGTGGGCACTTTGTGGCTTACTCTGAGTGGGAGAGGAAGCCACAATGGGTCCTTAAGTAGGGAGGGACAAAGTCTGCTTTGTATGTGTTCAGAGGCCCTCACCAGGGACACTGCTGAGTGCCGTCATGAGAAGCCAGGTCCAGGCTGAACGGGGTGAGAACGCACAGCAGAGCCAGGATGGGACGCACCACGCTGGGCGGCCCCAGGACCTCTCCCTCCGAGCAGTGACCAGGAGCAGTGACTTCCAGATGGGCGTTCACCGTTCTCTAAAGTCCGGTATAAATGCCGCGGGGAAACGGGGCAGGGCATGGAAAGGAAGATGCCAAAGGGGAGGGCAGAGCGCCGGCCACTTGCCTCTTTCCAGCTTGGCGCGCGGCCGTGTGAGCGCAGCCGCTTGGCGCCCCTCGGTCCTGGGGCTCTTCCATAACTCGTGCTCGGTGTGAGGATGAACACCTGGCGTCAGCGGTTCCGAGGATGGCCTTGGGGCTGGGAAAGTGCACGTTTTGGAGACTTTTCTGAATTTTCCTTAGACACGAAGTCATTATCTAATAGTGATTATTCCGTGTTTTGCTATTTTACTGCTTTATTTTTTTGTCTTATATGCGCTAGGATTCCAGAACATTCCCAGGATCGGCCCTGAGCATGCATGGCTTATTTCTGAGTTTATAGAAAACCTCCGGTAATTCCCACACATTAAATATCATGCTGTTTGTTGGTATAAAACATCATTTCTTTACCAAAGACCCGCCTATTCCTAGTTTCCTAGAACTTCCTTATCAGTCATTGCATCCATTCAGAATGTTTTCAGTTGCACAGAACAGAATGTCCAACAATTCCTTAAACACATTGAAGCTTATTTTTATACATAATAAATCAACAGGCAGAAAGCTGCTGGCTTTCCAGTGACTCAGTGACATCAGACCAGCATGTCTATGGCTCTCTTGCCCTTGCCTCATGCTCAGAAGGTGGCTCTCCAAACACCATCTGCATGCAAGGCAACAGGCAGGGGAGGGGGCAGAGCCAGCAGCATCTACAGCTTCAGTTTGGACAGAACAATCCCCCTCACAGAGCTGAGGCTCTAGTCGGGAAAAACATTGAGCAACTACTTATGTGTGGCTGGGCGCGGTGCTCACGCCTGTAATCCCAGCACTTTGGGAGGCCAAGGCAGGTAGATCACCTGAGGTCAGGAGTTCGAGACCAGCCCGGTCAATCTGGTGAAACCCTATCTCTACTGAAAAATAAAAATACAAAAATTAGCCAGGTGTGGTTGTGGGCACCTGTAATCCCAGCTATTCAGGAGGCTGAGACAGGAAGAATTGCTTGGTGGAGTTTCCAGTGAGCCAAGATTGCACCAGCGCACTCCAGCTTGGGTGGCAGAGTGAGACTCCATCTCAAAAAAAAAAAATATGCACACTGAACACACACTCACTGTCTCCCTCATCCCATAACCCCTCCACAAGGTTCCTACTCACACCGTGGCCTCTGTTTCTCTCATGCTTCCGCCATCCCCTGTGGAGACCAGACCCAGCCACCCTGCAGTGTTTGGGCCCCTCAGCTGCTCTCAAAGGCTGAGCCCCTCCGGGTGCCTCTGAGATGAAGCTTCTCACGCCTGCGCCCTTCCTTTCCATCCTCCTTCCTCCAGAGGCCTCTGCTGTGTCGTTGCTGGGTCTGTAGTTTCATCAGAACCGTTTCTACAGTGTTTTCCTAGATGAGGCACGTAGGTGGTGAACTCACTGAGTTCCTGCTCCTGACATGTCCACAGTTATCGTTATTGGGAGCAGGGCTTCTGGGGCTGCAGTCCTCTGTTCTTCCGCTGTTTTCAGCTTGCAGTGTTGTCGATGGGAAGCCTGAGACCATTCTGATTGCTTTGCTGTTTTAGGTAACATATTCCTTTTGCTTGAAAAATGGTTGGCTACTTTTTCTCAGTGGAGAAAGCACAGCACTTATAATTTTCCATTGAAATGTATTTAGCAAAGTTTGCATGCCATAAAATGGATCCATTTTCAAAAGTCCATGTTCTGACGTGTATACATCCATGCATTCATTAAAGTTTCTATCACTGACCCAGTCAACTCCGTGGCTCCTGACAATGACTGGTCTGATTTCTATCACTGTTGATGCGATTTGTGGTTTCTAGAGTTTCACATTAAGGGAAGAACCCCACGTGTGTGCAGAGTTCGGAAGCTGTTACCTTGACATTGCACAGAGTACATCTTTTCTCATCAGCTGAGCCTGTGACTCCGGGGGCCCTTCCATGGTACTCTCCAGGCTCCCCCCAACTCAGGGCAGAGTTCTTCCGATACGTAATTACTGCCAGTCCCCCATCTGCGACTTTCTGCACTCCTGTAACTTGTTACTCTCAGATCAGATCTCCTGGGCCATCCCCCAAGCCTCCTGCTTTCAGTCCCGCGTCCGCCTGTTTCCCGCTCTGCTGTGTCTGCCGAGCTGTTTCTCACCCTTTGCCTTCCCCGGGTCAGGGTCTGCACCAGATCGAGTCTTTAATCATCTGCTGGATGATTTCATGATGCGGGCACGTTTTGAAGCTCCTGGAGTTCCTCTGCATGCTGGAATTTGGATCTTCTCGTGTGCCAGATGGGTTTTGATCTCAGGTGTTCGTGAGTCTCCTCCCACCTCTGTTTCGCTGGCCACGTGGGTGGATGGCTCCCTCTGACATTCCTTGCCTGACATACCTAGGTGCTCCCTCCACCCTGTTCTATCCCCATCCAGCTAGATGGGACGTCCTTTTTTTCCTCACCTTTGTCAGTCATTTGGGGGCACAGTCCTTCTGCAATGTCCTTCATGCTCAACAGGTTAAAAACAACAGTAATAACAAAGGAATCCTCCCCGACCTCCCTAAAGGCTGTCAGCCCCTCAGAGGCCCCTAAGGAACTCCCATTGCCTGCCTCTCCTCAGGGATAGAGAAGACTCAGTCCACCCATCGCCTTCCTCCAGGAGGTCACGAGGCCCTCCCATCCTCTTCCTCAGACCAGGGTGGGGGCGGTGGGCCCTGAACCACTGAACCTCAGGGCCAGAGGTCTCACCTCCACTCAGCCAGTGGCCGCAGCAGTCACTTGGCTCTGCAGAGGAGCTAGAGGGGAGATGGGGACTCTCCAGCCCCCGGTGCACCCTGGACACCCTCCCAATCTTCCTCTCCACCACTGGGAGGGCGTGGCACTCTCTTCTCTTACAATATACACATGGTTTCTATTTGCAGACTTTTCTAAGTGACAGGTGACTGACAGTTGTACGCTATTTACAGATATTTTATGGAAAGACAAACACAGTTTGCCCCTCAAGGTACAGCTGGCATTTTAATAAGGAATCAGAAAATAGGTTTTTTTTTTTTAAAGGAAATAACTCAATGGAGATTGTACTTCAAAAACAGAGCTTTAAAAATATTTCCACTTTTATATAATTTTGTGACTTAAAACAATATCTGTCTTCCACGAACATTCTTCTATATGGACCCTTGAAAAAGGTAAAGACAGATTTTTTCCCAATCTGTTTGAAAATCTTCCAAATGAAGTATCTAGTGAGTTTCAGTGTGTTTGTTAGAAGTCTTAAATAGACCTCCCTCCAGTTAATTCACGAGAGCTAATGATTAACATCAGGGAAAATGAGTTAGCGCATATTTAGTACGTACAGCCTGTTTTCATTTGGATCTACCTGACTGTGTAAGCGATTTCTTTCCAGCAATGGTTGTTGTTAAAACTACGTTACAAAATAAAATGAACCAAGACTGGATTTTTAGTGTGTGTGTGTGTGTGTGTGTGTTTGAGACAGGATCTTGCTCTGTTGCCCAGGCTGTAGTGCAGTGGTGCAATTACAGCTCATTGCAGCCTCAACTTTCTGGGCCCAAGCAGTCCTTACGCCTCAGCCTCCTCAGTAGCGGGGACCACAGGCGTGTGCCACCCTGCCCAGCTATTTTTTTGTAGAGATGGGGTCTCACTGTGTTGTACAGGATAGTCTCCTGGGCTCAACTGACCCTCCCACCTCTGCCTCTAAAGTTCTGAGATTACAGGCATGAGTCACTGGGCCCGGCTAGAAACAGACCTTCGAATCACTATGTCACAAACTGTTAGAGTGACCACGATTAACAGTGCTGCTCACGCTAAAGGTACATGTCTCTGGTTCGTGTTTTTGTTTGTTTGTTTGTTGAGATGGAGTCTTGCTCTGTTGCCCAGGCTGCAGTGCAATGGTACAGCCTCAGCTCACAGCAACCTCCATCTCCCAGGTTCAAGCAATTCTCCTGCTTCAGCCTCCCATGTAGCCGGGACCACAGGTCCAAAAATTAGCCACCACACCCAGCTAATTTTTGCATTTTTAGTAGAGAGAGAGTTTCACCATGTTGGCCAGGCTGGTCTCGAACTCCTGACCTCAAATAATCTGCCCATCTCCGCCTCCCAAACTGTTGGGACCTCAGGCGTGAGCTGCCGCGCCCGGCCCTTGGGTTCGTGGTTTTCTGAAGCCCGGTAGTGTAGGAGTGCAGTAGCATAGGTGTTTCATAAACAAACACGGTGTGCTGGTATCAGCTCCAACTCTGCCCTCCTTGGCCCTGCTCTGGATGTGGGAGCTGGGCTGTGAACATGGCCCCTTTGTGAGCTGGCCATGGAGGGTCCTGGGGTACTTCGTCCATGGAGGGTCCTGGGGTACTTCGTCCATGGAGGGTCCTGGGGTACTGCCAGGCACTGCAGAGGAAGGGGCCTATCTTCAGGCTCCGTGTCCTTCCCAGCTTGTTCCTGCAGCACGGCAGCCTGCAGGGCATGGGATGCCCAGGACGCTCACCCTAGTGGGCATCAAGGGCACCACCACGTGGGCGGTTCCCAGTGGGTTCCGCCAGCCCCACAGGACAGCTTCCCAGTGGATTCCACTGGCACCCAGAGGGTGTCTTCCCCAGGAATTTCACTCTGGGCTGGCCTCCCTGTGAGCTTGCAGTCACCCTGGTCCTGCTGCTGCCCTGGCGAGCAGCTTCCCAGGGGAATTCCGAGGTACCCTAGAAGGCAGGTGCTCAGCTTCTGCCTGAGATGCTGTAGCTGCTGCCTGTGTCTCAGATTCCTGTGTTCTTATCTAGGGTGCCCTGTAAGCAGACAGGAGTTCCCGAGGCAAACTCTCCCCTTTCAAATGACTCTGAGGTCCCTGTTGGAGCAGCTGCTTTGGAGGGACATGGATTTGTTGGTGGCTTATCACTGGGTTTCCTTAAGAAGGTTTCTTTTTTGTGCAATGTGTGATCTTTGTGTCGGAAGGCGGCTGGGCTCTTGCAGTCGTGTTGCCTTTAAGTTGGCATTTGTTATTATACCTTCAGCTCAGGAAAGTAATCCTGTTAATCCTGACTTCCTTGAACCAGCCGATGCCCGCACTTGCCCACCAGCCCCTTTCAGTGCAGTTTTAGCAGGAAGCGTGTGAGAGGAGGGCAGGCACAGGTGCAGGGGACAAAGCCACAGACCAACTACTGCACGGGCTCTTCCTGGGTTCCAGGTGGACTGACCTGAGAAGCAGGAGGGGAGTCGGGGTTAGGAGGAGTGGATGGAGCTCAGGCAGCAAAGGCTCAGGGAAGACAGCGCTGCAGACTTGCCCCAGGGCAGCGAGAGTCCAGGACCATGGGAGGCAGCTACTCACCAGCCCTCATCCAGCGGCCATGGGTACCAGGTCCCCCACGCCCAAACACCGGTTCCTCCAGGGCTTGAGAAGCAGCCAGAATGGAGAGGCCACAGAGAAAGCTGCAACACTCTCCAAAGGCCACACCAGGAACACTGGGAACACTGGGAACCACTGTGGGCCTGGGCCACTGTCCTCCCAACTTCGGAGAAGCACAGGAAGACACAGACCAGTCACTGCTGGCAGACTGAGCAACGGTGAGGCAGATACTGCTGGGTACTGATGAGTGCTGCTCGGTACTCTCATGTGCTGATAAATACTACTGGATGCTGATGGGTGCTGCTGGGGGCTGCTGGGTACTGCTGAGCACTGATGGGTTCTGCTGGGTATGGCTGGATACTGATGGGTATTGCTGGGTATTACTGGGTATTGATGGGTACTGATAGAAGCTACTGGCTACTGCTGGATACTTCTAGGTGCTGCTGGTGAGTACTGATGGGTACTTCTAGGTGCTGCTGGTGAGTACTGCTGGATACTTCTAGGTGCTGCTGGTGAGTACTGATGGGTACTTCTAGGTGCTGCTGGTGAGTACTGATGGGTACTTCTAGGTGCTGCTGGTGAGTACTGCTGGATACTTCTAGGTGCTGCTGGTGAGTACTGATGGGTACTTCTAGGTGCTGCTGGTGAGTACTGATGGGTACTTCTAGGTGCTGCTGGTGAGTACTGCTGGATACTTCTAGGTGCTGCTGGTGAGTACTGATGGGTACTTCTAGGTGCTGCTGGTGAGTACTGATGGGTACTGCTAGGTGCTGCTGGGTACTGATGCGTATGGCTGGGTGCTCCTGGGTATTGTTGGGTGCAGCCAAGTACTGCCGGCTGCCATTTTCTTTTGGTCCACAAGGTGATTTAAAAAGCAACACACCTGCAGGGTGTTGGGCTGGCCCCAATAAAAGCAGCTCCTTCCGTTGGCTGGAACTTGTCCTCTGCAGGCATCTGAATTGTCAGGCCCGGGACCGTGTCTTCTCAAGGTGGCACCTCTAAGCCATCAGCAAATGCGCTGCAGACCATTATCTCCTAGGCTAGGACCCACGGCATGCTGCTCTGGGAGGTGCTGGTGGATGCTCCCCCAAAAGTGGGGAGGGTGGTAGGGGAGGCCAGAGCCTTGGCCAAATAAGTATGGGACAACCGTCAAGCTGTGTCTCTGGGGACTCACCCAGGCTCAGCCCAGCACACCAAAAGTTCAGAGAAGCCTGCCCTGCTGCAGAGCCTGGGCTTAACTTCCAGTGCAATGCTGGGCCACAAGCAGATCCAGGAATAGAGAGTGATCCATGGAGGCCTCTCCCAGGGAGACGAGCTTGTGTCGGGCCACCCCTGGATGAGCTGGAGGCCAGGACAGAAATCCCCTGTGCTGTCCACCAGGCCACCCTGCCTGTCCTGGGGACAAGATGGCTCAGCTGCAGACCCAGCTCAGAGACAAGCCCTTATGCACCATTTCCTGTTAGGAGCGATCGTCCCAGCCAGTACACCTCGTTAATCTCAAGTCAGTGAAGGATTTCCACCTTTGGGACTTGGACGATTCATAAAAGAGACAGGATTCTCCCTTCTGAAGGAGAGCAATGCATTAAGGACTTGACTTATGGAAGCAAATCTAAACATACATAATTTTTCTGCTAAAATTGGGATGGGGGAGGATTAGATGTGACCTCAAAGTTGCTTCATTTCACTCCTCAGAAACAGATATATACGTGACTGATTTTAAAGCCCCTTTTTAAAAGTAATGGGAAACTCATGTGTGTATAAAGTTCCAATGAGAAGCTAAAAAAAGAAAAAGGAAACTAACTTTGAGTTTTCAATGCTGCAGGGATGAGTATACAAATCACGAGATCTCTGTGCCTTAAAAATAATAAATACGTTTACTAGGACCAGATACAAAGCACTGCGGAAGTGTTAAACGTGAGCTAGAAGCTCTGATGTCTCCCACGTGCTGCGAAGTCAGGAGCTCCGGCCAGGAAGGCCGGCGGCCCGGGCGGGTTCAGGCTCAGTCACGCTCCACCGTGTCCTTTTGGGGTGCTCTTTAGATGGTGAAATTCTGAGTGAAACCTGCTTTAATTTCTTTCTATAATATCTTAAATTCGAGTTAAGAATATCAAATGTGTGAATGAAGCAGGGTTTTGTTTGTTTTTTTTAAGAAATTGGTAGATCAATTGCCACCAATCGGTAATCAGAGTTTCTTCTGATTCTGCAGAAAAACAGGCTCTTCTGAGTAGTTCTCCCTAAGGTCCACCCATTGGCGAGTTCCTGGAGGGATCCAGCTGTGCCAGCTCCTGCCCGGGAGGCCTGTGCTGGCTTCGGGAGGTACCAATGGACCCACCCTACCGGGACCCGGGAAGAGTAGCAATGGGATTCACAGCCCGCTCCAGCGAGACCAAGGGAGCTGCCTGCCTGCCTCACCCTCACAGCCCGGGGATTTTGGTCCCCCTTCCACGGATCCCCACCCAGTCCACATCGACTTCAGGGAGGACAAGCCTGGTGGGGCAGGGCCAAGGGCAAGGTCCTGTGGCTGCCAGCCCCCCGCCCCCTAGCAGCCTGTGCACATCACACTTTTGCTCAAAGGCTCCTTTTTAAGGAATGGTTCCACCACTGGGAGGAAATGATTTTGAGATCTGTTGGTGTGGCTGGAAAAGCACGGAGCTCGGAGTCCAGGGATCCAAGTACAGCATGGCTAGGCCACCTGTGGCCGTGTGGCCAGGGCCTTGGCCCCTGCCGCCTGGAGCCCGTGTTTTTCAGGAGGGCTTGTTGAGTGCTGTGAGCACAGACTCACCTGTGTGAGGGCACTTGGTTAGAATTAGTGTGAGGGCAGCTTGGAGAAGTGGAGATGGGATGGGCGTCTTTAAACAGGAGTGGCGGCCCCTGGGAGGGAAGAGCTCCTGCTGTGTGGGCTGTGAAGCGGCCACTGGCGGACAGCAGCTCGAAGGGGCCGCACTGGTGGACAGTACCAGAGAGGAACCTTGTTTCATGTTAAACTGGGGCCTCTGGCAACCTAGAGGTGCCTTGGGCTGTGAGGCCCTGCCCACAGGAGTTGGAAGCGGGGGTTCATATTGGGAAGAGAGAGGGGACAGCCTCCGCCTGTGATGCGGGGGCTGCAAAGCCCTCTCGCTCTGCCTGTGTCACCGTGACAATCACAGCGCCAGGCGGAGGGAAGATCCTGGTGATTTGGGGCTATGCCAGTGATGCCTCATATTGAGCAGACATCGGGATGCGTGGTGCCCCAGGGAGGGGTGCAGCTCACAGGCACAAGAGGCCCGGGGTGGGGAGCGCTGTTCCCCCTTGCCCTCTGGCCCATGGCCCTGCAGGACCTGGCTGGGAAGCCATGCCGGCCACCCTGCGTGGGGTCAGTGCGTGGCCCCACTCCCTGGCATGCAGCTGCAACACACTCCCAAGTCGCTGAGGATTTGTTAAAGTCACAGTACATTTCTTTCCACCCACTTTCTTCCCATGGCCCTCCCTCTCCTCCTCCTCGAAGCGAGAGAGTCCAGAGCCAGCGGGCTGAGACCCTGCAGCCTCCTGCAAGAGCCAGCGCACACGCCACGTCTGTTCCGCCGCGTCTTGCCTCCCTTGCCGTCCCTCGTCCCTCCTCCGCCCTCTCTCTCCTAGGAGGAAATTTGGCCCTTGTCTTGCTTGTCGCTTTTTCTCAGAATGTCAGAATCTGGCTGGAGGTCCCAGCAGCCTCCCCCACCCCGTCCCTGCCTGCGCCAGCATTCCATCCCATCCCTGCATCTGGCTTATCTCCAGCGCTGAGCCCTGCGACCTCATATTCTGGGCAGTGTTTGCTGAACCTAACAGCCCCCAAAGGGGGACCCTGGCCATGGATCTGTGGCTTGACCCTGACCTTTGGCCACGGGAGGCATCCCTGCCCCCAGCACCCACCTCCTCCCATCTCTCCACAGCCTTGCAAGATTTAGATCTAATCAGATACCACCCTTGATCCCTCCAGAGCAATTGCAGGGGACGGGACGCTGGACTCTGCTCTTGCTGTGAGGTCATTGCTTGGTCAGCAGCCTCAGAGCCTGTTACGTGCCAGTATTGATCCTGTAAACACTTCAGGACACCACAGAGGATCCAGGGAAGGCGTTTGTAAATAGGTCAAGCAGTCTCTCTGCAGGAGGACCACCTCTGAGGGCAGCTCCCAGAGGCCAGGGCATAGCAGGGAGGTCCCTGCCACAGGCTCCAGAGGGGGCTAACCTGCTCAGGTGCCCAACACTCCCTATCAGGCCCCCGAGCCTTTCAGAAGAGCCCCCACAGGTGCCCAACACTCCCTATCAGGCCCCCGAGCCTTTCAGAAGAGCCCCCACACAGCTCCTGCACCCCCTGCAGGGGCTGAGTCCTGCCCTCTGTGGCCCATCTGCCCCCGGTCCCAGTCTCACCTGCAGAACCTTTGCCCAACCCTTGGTCACACTTCACTGATTTGTCTACACCTGCCCAATTCCCTCAGGATGTCCCCCTGGGGCAGGGGCTTTATTCTGCCCTTTGCTCTGCCCTCAACTACCCTGACACCAAGATCGGTTGCAGGAAGCAGGGAGGACTTGGTCCCGTTGATCCTAAAGAACCTGAGGTCCCACTGCCCCGGCACCGCCTAATTTGGATGATCTAATTTCCTTGCACCACCAAGTGAGGAAGAACTGGCCCAGGATGGGTCAGTCTGGATTTGGGGAGGTAAGAGAAGAGGATTGGACTTTCCAGGAAAGCAAGCAGTACAGTTCTGAGGGCATGGGGAAGGTGCTGAGGTGCAGGGGTGATCTGATTCCTGACCTGCAGGTGTTCATTTAAAGCTTGTTTCTCTGATCACTTAAGATCCCAGCCCTTTAGAATATCTGACGGAAATACAAGGGATCCCTATGCGTGCCTGTGTGTGCAAGCATGTGTGTGTGTGTGTGTGTGAGAGCATGTAAGCATGTGCATGTGTGTATTTCTGTGAGCAGGCATGTGTGTGTGAGCAGATGGGCACACATGTGAGTGTATGTGTGTGTGAGCATGTGGGTGTGTGTGTGAGAGCAGGTGGGCACACATGCAAGTGTGTGTGTGTGAGCATGTAAGCATGTGCATGTGTGTATTTCTGTGAGCAGGCATGTGTGTGAGCAGATGGGCACACATGTGAGTGTGTGTGTGTGAGCGTGTGTGTGTGAGAGCAGGTGGGCACACATGCAAGTGTGTGTGTGAGCATGTAAGCATGTGCATGTGTATATTTCTGTGAGCAGGCATGTGTGTGAGCAGATGGGCACACACATGAGTGTATGTGTGTGAGAGCATGTGTGTGTGTGAGAGCAGGTGGGCACACATGCAAGTGTGTGTGTGTGTGAGCATGTGCATGTGTGTATTTCTGTGAGCAGGCATGTGTGTGTGAGCACATGGGCACGCATGTGAGTGTATGTGTGTGTGAGCATGTGGGTGTGTGTGTGAGAGCAGGTGGGCACACATGCAAGTGTGTGTGTGTGTGCGTGTGGCTGTGTGCATGTGACTGCCTTCTCTTCTCTGCCACCAGAGAGCAAATTCCTTTGGCTCCTCTCTTGGGCTCCTGGCTGTGGTGTGAGGCCCGGCTCAGTGCCCATCAGGGTGACCCAGGCTGCTTTCAAGCACAGGTCTGCAGCACCCACACCCACAGCCCAAAGGAGCTGAGCTGCCTTTTGGGGATGTCCCCACTCTCCCAGTTACAAGAGCGTGAAAGAAGTCACAGCTCCATGCACACATACATGTACACACCTGAACACATATGCACACGCACACACACATGCACATGTGCATACAAATCACACACAGGCACACGTGCACACCCATATACTCTCACACACACACTGTTTGGAAAACCGCCATTCCCAGACAGTAAAGTTTTTTAGGTCAAAACCCCCACGCCCACCCTGCCCTCCCCACCTGCTGCCTCCGTCCCACGCTGATTTACCGCCCCCAAGACATCCCACAGAGAGTGAAGAATCCCAGACTCCCCGAATTTCCTCGCAGAGTTTACTTCCTTGCCAGAAAAGTTCAAGGTTGGGTCAGATCTTCCCCTTTCCACCACGGGCTGCGCTTTCCCAGCCCCCTGCCAAGTCACATCTGGGGGGTCCCTCCTGGGGAAGGAAAGTTCGTGAGCAGAGGGTCCCAAGGAGCTGAGGGTGGCTCTGCACACATCTGGCAAGGGGACTTCAGGGGCCATGGGCACCGTGCCCTGCCACATTCCCCTGCACACACCCTCAAGGAGACCCGCCCCTTTCCTGTGCATGTTGTAACTGGACAAGTACCCATGTGGGGTGGGGGGCGGGGCCCTGGTGGTGAGTGAGGTGGCAAATCCGGTCAGAGCACTGGGTGCTCAGCCTGGCTGTGGGGCATGTAAGCCAATGTGGGCCTCTGGGATTCCTAGGAGGGATGGTGCTGCAGAGGCGGAACCCACAGCACCTGGGTCTTTCTTCTGCGAAGGCTTCTGGGGAACTGAGGCCAATATGGCCTCGAACTCTCCAGGCATCTGGTCTCCATGGAGTGCCCGTGGCCCCTGCCTGCCTGTCCCCTGTGGAGCAGCCACCCTACATTCTGGCCTAGGTTGGGATCTCCTGTCTGTCCCTCTCCGAACAGTCAAAAGCACCATCACCTTGGGGGAAACCTTCCAGGAAAGGTCCCTAGGGGACGTCCCCAAAGCCACATGGAGACGCAAATGACCCCCGGTCACGGGCTGGGGTGGGTCTTGCACCTGCGCTTGGCCCAGCCTCAGCTCCGCCGTCACCTCGTCTTAACATTGTTGTCATGTTTAAATTAATAACCTTTCTCTTATTAAAAAGCAATATGCATTTTTTGTTGAAAATGTACGAAGCACAATTTTCAATAAGCAAAAATGAAAATATTTAAGTGTCCGTTTCACCTCAGCACACAGAGACGAGCGCGGGTAACATTTTGCTGACCAAGCTTTTAGACACAGTCAACACACAGATCACTCGTGCTTTAGGCTCGCCCAGTCCAGATGTTCTTACTCTGCGGACCGGCCTTTCTGGAGGTGTTTAACCTGCCTGTTCTTTAAGTATTAGACACAGAGTCGGTAAGTACCCTTGTGAAGCACTGTGCCCGTCATAATGACCTCCTCGAATACTTTTCTAAGTGTAGAAATTCCCGTGCCTTCCATCTGCCTTCCCGAAAGGTTCTAGGTTTGGACCAGACACTTTCTCCATTTTTCCTTCTATCTCAAAAAAATCTCCATTCATGAGATAAAGTGGAACACCGTCATAGGGTGGGAAGTTTAGTTTTTTTTCTTGCTTTCTTAAAGAGTTAGGAGTCTTGTATTTTCACTGTACAGCCTCAGAATGAAGGCCCTGCTGAGGGGAACTCAGGAAGAGCATCCTTTGAGCCCTCAAGGGCAAAAACAGGGATCTCCCTTCAAAATGTTAGCCAAGTTCATGTCCTTCCTCCTTGAGCCCCAGTGAAATGAGAGAAGAGGAAACGTAAGAACTAGCCCCTGGGCTGGGCGTGGTGGCTCATGCCCCTAATCCCAGCACTTTGGGAGGCCGAGGTGGACGGATCATGAGGTCAAGAGATCGAGACCATCCTTGCCAACATGGTGAAACCCCATCTCCACTAAAAACATAGAAATTAGCTTGGTGTGGTGGCACACCTGTAGTCCCAGCTACTCGGGAGGCGGAGATTGCAGTGAGCCAAGATCGTGCCACTGCACTCCAGCCTGTCCACGGAGAGAGACTCCATCTCAAAAAAAATTAAAAAAAAGAACTAGCCCCTGACTGCCTGAAAACAGACCGGGCTCTCCCCATCTCAAGGGCGATGAGGAATTTCTAGAAAGGAGAGTAGACGTGATCAGCTAGCTTGGAAGAGTCCCATCGTGGTTGAGCAGCTGTGAGTTCGAGGAGGGCAGCCTCCACTGGAGACAGAAGAGCCCCAGGATACCCAAACTCCAAGGCCCTGCTGAGAGTGGGAGGTGCCCATCACTGGCCGTCAACCCTCACAGACTAGAGCACAACTCTAAGGCAGGGGCATGGGAGGCCAGTTTGTGCCCGAGGAAGGCCTGAAGCTAGGGGTGCAGGGGAGCGGGGCCCCAGGGACCCGAGGCGCCACCAAACAAAGGAAAATCTGGGCCCCTGGAGCAGCCTCCTGGAGACCGCCCTCCTGCCTCCCTCCGGGGCAACCTGTTCCTGGCCTCAGACAGCTGCTCAGGTCAGACATGTATTTCCTATCCAGTCCGAGGAGCCGCTTGTGAGGACAGAGGTGCAGAAAACCACAGGGCTGTGACAGTGACTGGCGGGTGTTGGGAGCCTCTCCGCCATGCACTGACCAAGCAACTCACCCATGCCGGCTCTGGCCACCCACATGCCATGCCGCTGTGCCACGGAAGCGACAGCTCCTGCTCGTCTTGGGCTTCTGGGACTCCTAGGAGGGATGGTGCTCCAGAGGAGGGATGGTGCTCCAGAGGAGGGATGGTGCTCCAGAGGCGGAACCTACAGCACCCAGGTCTTTCCTCTGTGAAGATTTCTGGGGACCTGGGACAAAAATATCTGTTGCTATCTTAAGGCCAGACTGGTTTCCCTACAGCAACTGTACAGGATTGCTTGGTGTGCATTTGGGGTTCTCTTTTGATTCTTGGCTTCATCTTATTTCTTTTCCTCTTCTTTTTTTTTCTTCACCTCAGTTTCACTCACAGTGTCTATCTTGTTGGCCAGTAGTGACATAAAGTCTGGGGCTGGGGGTGGGGTGTTGCTCAGGACCCAGGGGCTGCCTTGGCTTCCCTCCCCGGCGCACGAGGATGGGGCCTCTCTGGTGCCGAGTTCAATTCAAGGACTGGGGATGCTCAGTGCTTGTAACCATCCCTGTGGACAGAAATCCAAATGGTGACACTGGCTGCATGCAGAGTTCTTTTCTCAGGGACACTCCTAGAGCCCTAGAGGGACTTCCTGCTGCCCCTTCTCACTCCCTGGAGAATATTCTCAATGCAAATATTTCTGTGTGTGTGTGTGTGTGCATCACAAAGGTGAAAAGCAGTCAAACTTGGGAAGAAAAAATGGCTGAAATGCTACCATTTACAGCTGGAGTCATGCTTCCTCGCTGACGTTGGCTGATGCGTGGTGCCGCCCACTCCATTTCACGTGTCGTGGCCAATGACATCACCACAAAATGACCCCAGTGTCAGGAAACCTCAGCGTGTCCAGCCATTCACCAGCAGGAGGCCCAGATGGCCGGTGAAGGCTCCACAGCCACACCCACTTCTGAGCAGCAACCCTGTGGCCTTCAGTGGCTGGGCGGCGACTGGGGAGGACAGGCCGGCAGCCGCAAGTCCCGCTGTGGTTCACCTGAGTCAAGAACACTCCACCCAAGCACGGCAGGCCCACGGCTGTCGGAAACATCCCTTGAGGTCTGACAGAAGCTGAGCAAGCGTGCAGAGACTTTGCTAGTCCCGGGATGTGGCCAGGACAGCTGTGGTTGTCCTTTATGAAAGTGTCAGTCCACAGTGGATTGGATGTTTTGAAAGCTGCTTCTTCCTCACAGAGAGACTGAGAAGCACTCGTCTGAAGCCCTGTAAGGAACACCGATATCACATCCCATAATAATCATATCGGTGCCCTCAACTGCCTGTCAATCATATCGGTGCCCTCAACTGCCTGTCTGCCCGGCCGACAGCTGTCTTGGACGAGCGTCACAGCAAAAGGCTTGTCCACATCAGCTCTGGCTGGGCCCGCCTCAGGGAGACTCAGCCCTGTGGGCACGGACTGAAATCACACGATGCCCTGCTCTTAGATTTTGGCGTCATAGTTTATAAAGACACATTGGATACTTGGATTTTAAGAAATGTGAATACGTCGGCAAGTCGGAAGATGACGAATCAATGGATGTTGTAGCCCCACCTGCGCCAGGCTCTGCTTCCCGGGAGGTGTGAGCCCAGGAGCGCCCCTTCCAGGAGGCAGCTCCTCACCGCTCTCACCGCTTCCCCACACCTTATGGCAAAACGAGGTGTCGGAGGGGCCTACCGTGCCACAGGCTGAAGTAACTTGGCCATTGGCAAGTTAATTCATCATCAAATTGGCGGTTGGCAAACGGACTCAGGGCAAAGCGACCCAGAACTTGTGCCTAGCACTGGCCGTCCAGAGCCAGGAACCCGCCCGGACCACACTCTGCCCCCGGGGAGGTCAGTCCTAGTGGAGGGGGATGAACAGAACAAGCAAACAGCCAGAAAAAGACGTAGGGGGGGGGTCACAGGGAGGTGGATTTGAGCTGGGGCCTGGGTGGAAGCAGGCCAGAGCCACTGGCTGTTGGCAGGGAGTGAGGTTCCATTGTGGATGAAACCCCTGGTCTGAAGAAGAGTCTGAGGGCAGCAGACGTGGGGGCCGGTTGGGAGTCGGTGCAGACGCACAGCTGGCCCTGATGAGGGTGTGATGGAGGAGGTGCAGGGAAGAGATTTGCTTCCAGAAACATCCATGAATCAGTCCCTGTTTGTGCAACACAGCGCCATGACTCTGTGGGGTATGAAATAATTACAAAATGCTGTCCTTTCCCAGCCTTTTAGGTTACTTTAAAGTTGAGTGATTTCTCCTCTCCCTGTCCTTTATGTTAACCCCAAACCCGAAAGCAGTGAGCGAAGACCCCAAGCCTCTGTAGGTTGTTTTGGAGGCTTCCAGGAAACTGGGGCAAACATATTTGTTGTTACGTTAGGGCCAGGCTGGTTTCCCTCTCTGCTCTGACTGCTGGGAAGCCCAGAGCGTTAACTGCAACCCACCTTAGCAGCTGTACAGGGGCACTTGGTGTGCATTTGGGGTTCTGTTTTGATTCTTGGCTTCATCTTGATTTATTTTCCTTTTCTTCCTTTTCCTGCACCCCAATTTCACTCATAGTGTCTAACTCATTGGCGGGTAGTGCCATAGAGTCTGGGGCTGGGGATGGGGGGATTGCTCAGGATCCAGGGGCTGCCTTGGCTTCCCTCCCGGTGCCAAGTTCAATTCAAGGACTGGGGATGCTCAGTGCTTGTAACCATCCCGGCAGACAGAAACCCAAAAGGTGACACTGGCTGCATGCAGAGGGCAGTGGCGAGGCAGAGACTCCACCCTTTCCTCCACTCCAGCAGCTCCTCCCTCAGCAGCCATGGGCCCCGTGGGCAGCCTGAGGCACATATGTGCTCCTGACAGGCAGTGCTCCCTGTCCTCCTTAGAACTGAGACCTTAGAACAGGAGCCAGGCCACGCGCACTTCCCCTAAGCCCCACATCCTGCAGTGGGGCTGTGCGAGGTCTGGAAGCCACCTCCGATGTTCTGTGCATTGGTGACCTTTAGCTGTCGTCTCTCAGCTGGCTTAGAATAGGGTCCCAGGGTGAGTCCCTGTATTCTCACGCTGCTGTAAAGAACTGCCTGAGACCGGGTAGTTTATTAAGTAAAGAGGCTTAATTGACTCACAGTTCCGCCGGGTGAGGGAAGCCTCGGAGGGGAAGCAGACACATTCTACTCCATGTGGCAGCAAGAAAGAGAAGGATGAGTGTCCAGTGAAGGGAGAAGCTCCTTGTCAAACCATCAGATCTGGTGAGAACCCACTATCATGAGAACACGATGAGGGAAATGGCCTCTATGATTCCATTACCTCCACCTGGTCCCCCCCATGACACACGGGGTACGGGAACTAGAACTGAAGAGATTTTGGGGGGTTCGCAGCCAAACCCTGTCAGCCCACATTCCAGGTGAGGCAGCCTCCTGCACTAGTTCAGTTCACGACTCCGCTGTCCCTGGAAAGTTGACCAGGCCGTGCTGAAGGGACTGAGACCACCAGAGGGTGTGCTGACTCTCTCTGCCCTTGGTGGCCGTGGTTAGGGCAGCAACTGTCCTCCTGTTTCTGGCTCCCTGTTTGTTGGAAACAGACATTCGGTGCCACAAAGAAAAATCAGCACTGAGACAAGGGATCTCTCAGCAACACAATTTTTACTTCCTGGGCTGCAGGAAGGGGACCCTCGCTAGCCGTCGTGCCATGAGAGAGCAATGAACAAAGGAAAACAGACACATTTATCCCTTATGCATCTGGGGTCGTCCTTACTGCTGGGTCTGATCTCCGTTGGCTGGAGCCAGACCTCACAATCTAAACTACAACCCGATTGGCTAACAACTTAAAACTTTTCTAAGCAGGTAAAAGCAATGGAGAGCTGGGACCTGCCTGTGAGCACGTCCAGCACAGATATCTTGGTTAAAGTACAAGGACATGGGATATACTACGTGCCTGTAAGCATGGCATGTCTATCAGCTACAGAGGATAGGGCTTCACAAAGAGTGTGCTTATCAGCACACTCATGATTTACTCTTTAACAAGAAACTTTAAAAAGGAACTTTTCTGCTTCCCACACTCTTGTTCTTCATGTTTTCAGCTGCTTCCTGGTGGCTGCGGGAGCTCAGGATGCCCGGGGTTTCCATAAAATTGTCCTGCAGGGTGAGAACCAGGATCCCCACACCCTCATGAATGAACAGGCCTGTCCCTAGCCCAGAATGGCCAGGGCCTTCCACAGCGTGGCCCCACTTGTGCTGGCCACAGAGCACGGTGAGAGCCTCAGCCACGTCAGGCCACTGTCTTGTTTGTCACGAGATCTGAGCTAAGAATATGTTTTGTGTGCCGTGGTGAGGCGCATTTGTACAGCAAAGCCTCAGAATATTTGTTTTTCACGCATTGTTTGGAAGCCAAAGCTTCCGAAATGTCCATGAGTTTTGTGGGACCGTCCTGCAGAGCAGGGTCTGCGTGCCCAGCGGTCCTCCCTCCCTTGCTGCAGACACAGGTCAGGCTCCAAGCCCACAGGGTAGGCTGTCAAAGAAGAAATGTGTCCCTAAGTTGGGTACAAAGCTGTCATCCATCGAGTAGAAGGAAACCCACGTCTCTGAGAATCCCCGGTCATGAAATCTCATCCTAACCTTCTCTGGACCTGAGAATTGTGTTCGTGACCCACACTCAGGATCTCCCCAGGTTCGGCGTGAGCAACTGGGGCGTTTTCACTGGGAAATTGTGAGATTGTCCCCTCCGTGTTAGACAGTGAGTCATGTGGTGAAAACCGAGTCAGGAGGAATTTTGCTGAATCAAGGCTTCACTGAGATAGCATTAATCATGCTACAGGCCTGTGACGCTTTCGGGCGTTCCCAAGACAGGAACTCACAGGAGAGTGGGAAAGGAAGCCAGGAATCTCAGCCTCCCTGCATCCAGACTCCTCCACGGCTGCATTCTGCAGGGTTTGCTGGGCCCCTCTGCCAACCCTGTGGCTCAGCCACCCCCAGCAGCAGAGCCAAGGGTGCGCCTATGCAGGGACACTGGCTTGGAGGTGCTGTCAGGGTGGCCTCCCAGGGAGACTCAGCTCTGCCCGCCTGGCTCCTTCTGTCCTGGTCCTGTGCAAGAGGCCCTGGCTCTGGTCCCGGTGTGGCAGGGGCTCAAGGGAGGGGGAGCGCATCCACACTCCTGCTGTTCCTCCAGGACTGGGGCCCCTCGAGTTGTCCCTGCTGGCTTGGCTTCTCCTTCACTGTGGCGGAGTTGGGGAGAGGGCGGGTCCACAGCGGCCCCACCCAGACCACCTGCTGCTCCCACCCCACCCGTCCCAGCGGGCTCTGCACTGAGTGGGTCCTGGCGGCGTCTGAGTGCATCTGGGTGGGAAAGGGAGCCTCTGGGCAGCTCTATGCTGCTTCCTGCACTTTTCAGAAGAAAAAAAAAATCATCTCCATCCTCATCTGTTTTCTTTTTGAGATAAAATCTATTTTAGGACAGAAGTATGCATCCCGCTTTGCCCACGCTTGCCTCCCCCACAGCTGGGACATGGCTGCCTCCGTGGGTGGCTGCAGCTGAGCCCGGCCGTCCCTCCAGTGCCCAGCCGGGCAAGGGGTCAGACCCTAGGAGCGCCTCTCACTCTGGCAGCTCCAGGAAACCTCGCAAATAACAGTGCGAGCCCTCACAGGTGGCCGGCCCTGTCCAGGGCCCCCCCTCCCTTAGGCTCCAGGCTGCCAGGGAGGCCCCACATGAGGAGTCACCTTGCAGAGCTCTCCCAGGCCAGCCTGTGGACCCCCCGACTCAGAGTTAACACTCAAGACACCCTCCTGCCTGCACAGGCATTTTTCTCTCCTAACTCCATTGCAGAGAGGGGGCTATGGTCCCAGTGACCCAGAGAGGGGGCCAGGGTCCCAGTGACATGCAGAGGGGCTTGGGTCCCAGTGACATAGAGAGGGGGCCTGGGTCCCAGTGACCCAGAGAGGGGGCCCGGGTCCCAGTGACCCAGAGAGGGAGCCAGGGTCCCAGTGACATGCAGAAGGGCTTGGGTCCCAGTGACACAGAGGGGAGGCCAGGGTCCCAGTGACATGCAGAGGGTCTTGGGTCCCAGTGACACAGAGGGGAGGCCAGGGTCCCAGTGACATGCAGAGGGGCTCGGGTCCCAGTGACACAGAGGGGGGGCCAGGGTCCCAGTGACATGGAGAGGGGCTCGGGTCCCAGTGACATGCAGAGGGGCTGGGGTCCCAGGGGTACAGGAGCTGTTCTAGCTGAAATCGCTTTGCCCTAAAGGCTTTGCAGGTAGAGGATAGATGCCCTCGGAGTCCCACACGAGTTCTTCTGGTCCCTTCTGGAACATATTTCTCAGAAAGAGGCAGGCCAGAGGAGGCAGCCCCGGGGCCATGTCAGCCCAGAGCGGAGAGGCAGCATTTCCCGGGGCAGAGAGGGATGAGGCCTGTGTCTGCCCCACCGGGGGTCAACTTCACCCGTCCATGCAGGGTGCTCTTCCCGCGAGTGTGCCCTCCTGGCCACAGCCCTGGAGCGCCCGCAGCACCCACAGCACGGCCAGCTGTATTCAGCCACGCTAGTGCCACCCGAGCCAGTGCCGCCCTGTGGGTCTTGTGGCCCAATCCTCAACCTCCCTGCGTGGAACGGCCCAGAGCGAATGTTACCCGACGTGCGTAACAGGAAGCGTGAGTGGACAGCGGAGGAGACAGAGAGAAAAGCCTCCTCGCTGCCCACCTGAGGTGTTTCCCGTCAGCGCTCCCTGCGCCCCAGGGGGCTGTGCCTGGAAGCTGCCAGTTGCGGGAACAGGGGTGCTGGAAGTGGGAAGGGCCCAGATCCCAGAGAACCAAGGCAGGAGAGCGTCGTGAGTGCAGCGCCCCAGACGCGGCCCACCCTGGACAAGCACATCCGGCAGGTTTTATTGTCCCCGGGACTCAGAGCCGAGCATGACCGGAGCTGTGGGCGAGTTGAATCAGATTCAAGGTGCTGTTTTCTAAAATGCTGGCAGATGTTTAGGACACTGAGAAAAGTAGAAAAAATAAAAATAATAAAAACGTAAAGACCTGGGCTGCGCCACCCGGGATCTCTGTCCCTCCCTGGTGACCCTGGCAGTGCTGCGTGAGGACCAGGCGCCTGCAGACCCCCTGATGACGCCAGCCTCACCCAGGGCGGGCGTGGTGTTGGGAGCCATCTTTGAGGAAGATCTGGGATGTTCGGGACTGCCTTGCAAAGGGTGAGAAGAGGACGTTCTCCCCACGGTGTCACGGACCTGTTTCCAGGCCTGCGTGTCTGTCTATGCTGTGTGTCAGCCCCACCATCCATCACGTCAGCGACATTTCAGCCCCAGGTCTCGGGTGCAAGTCTGGCATTTCTCAGTGTCTCAGCAAATCCCCCTCAGGGCCCCCAGCCATGGCTGCTGCACTCCAAGAGGTCCTGCCAAGCAAGTGGCCGGCACAGCAGGTCCCTGCAGGTGGCCTTCAGTGGTTTGCCTGTTCAGAGGCCACCAGAACTCCAGGCCACCAAGCCCTTCTCCTCACTGCCCCAGAAGAGTTTTCATCTTCTAGGACCACACAATTAGAACCAGATGTTTCCCCAAACAGGGGCCGGGCCAAGGCGCACCCTGCACACAGCGCCGCTGAGCCAACCCAGCCACGGCTTTAGTCTGGCGCAGTGGCCCACGCTGCCTGCCTAGCCAGGGCCCCGGCTCCTGGTGCCTTGTTCTCCCCTGAGCGTGTTGACCGCAAGGCACAGGTGGGCCCAGGAGCAGCACAGGACTGGAACCCTGCTGGTCAGGCCAGGCCACCAGCAGCTCTGTCCTCAGGATTCTTCTCCTGGCTTTGGGGCTCTGTCCTCAAGCCCTGCCTCCTTCCTGACCCTCACCCTGCCCGGTGGCCACAGGAGCCTCCCAGCTCCACACTGACCTCCTGATTTTCAGCTCAGCTTTCCCAGGGACTGACTCAGCCCTCGGTCTCCCATTGCCAAATTCCCAACCCAGGTTGTGGCTGAGAGCCAGGCCCTGGGGTCAGAGGGTTGGGGCTGCCGGCCAGCCCATCAGAAGGCTGTCCTTGGGTTCAGGCCCACCTGGGACACAGGTGCCACTGAAGGGGCAGCCCATGGTGACAGTCCACAGCAGAGGTACCTCAGAATGGCAGTAGGCTGGTGCTGACAGAGCGAGTGCATTCTGCCCATCCCAGCGGCACCCCTTTGCCTGTCACCCTCCATCCTCAGCCTTCTCTCCAGTTCCGGCTGGGACCTGCTGCCACAGAGCCCTCTCACCCACCTTGGCAACTTTTTAAAAATTTTTGAGATGGAGTTTCGCTCTTGCTGCCGAGGCTGGAGTGCAGTGACATGACCGGCTCACTGCAACCTCCACTTCCCCGATTCAAGCGATCCTCCTGCCTGAGCATCCTGAGGAACCGGGATTACAGGCGCCCACCATCACACCCAGCTAACTTTTGTATTTTTTTTTTTTTTTTTTTTTTTTAGGCGGAGTTTGGCTCTTGTTACCCAGGCTGGAGTGCAATGGCGCGATCTTGGCTCACCGCAACCTCCGCCTCCTGGGTTCAGACAATTCTCCTGCCTCGGCCTCCTGAGTAGCTGGGATTACAGGCACGTGCCACCGTGCCCAGCTAATTTTTTGTATTTTTACTACAGACAGCGTTTCACCATGTTGGCCAGGCTGGTCTTGAACTCCTGACTTCCGGTGATTCATTTGCCTCGGCCTCCCAAAGGCCTGGGATTACAAGCATGAGCCACCGCGCCCAGACTGATGTTGGCGACTTTCAAGGCCCTGCCCTCCTCCATGTGAGGCCCCTCGAGTCATCACTTCCTTTGGGAATCAGTGACAAGTACCTACTCCAAACTCATCAAGGTAAGACACACTCACCTCAGAAGTCACTTCTCAGGGGAAATGGACTCACCGTTGCTGCTCTGAGCCTGTGGGCAGTGCCACGAGTCTTCTGTGGTGGGGGACGTGCTCTGTCTCTGAGCTGCGTGCTCCGTCTCTGAGCTGCGTGCTCCGGCAGCCATGAGCCACATCGGCTATCAAACCCTGAAAATGTGGCCAGGGGCTGAGGAACCGGGCTTCTCATTGCGTTTCACTTTAATGCATTTGGGTCTAATCTGAATAGACACACCTGCTGCCAGCAGGACCGTGTGGGACAAAGCTGGCCCCAGAGGACCCAGGCGAGCCTCGTGCTTGGGGTCCCAGAAATGGCACGAGACGGTCAGGGCCAGGATGTTTTCGAACATGGGGCTAAAAAAATGTGAACACCCGGTAAAGCTCCGAAATGAAACCGATGTCTGACGGGAGAATATCAGCAGCACCAGTGCCCCGGGCATACCAGCAACTGGCCAGGCATAGCCCCAGGCCGGGAAGGCAGGTCCCAAGAGGCAGCGTCACAGGCAAGTGAACGTTTGACCCAAACAGGCGGCGTTCTGGTCGGCCAGCAACTAAAACCGTGAACACCGGTACGACACTAGGGAAGTATTGGCTGCACAGAGCTTCTCAAAGGACACATTTGAAACCTGAATGCAGACACAAAGCCCCAGCGTTAGCGTGGCATGCAGCAAGGCCCTCTTCGCCGATGCCTCCGAGAACAGACTGAGTGAGTGCTGTCCATGCCTTTCCTGGCCGCTCCATTCTAGAAGGCGCCAAAGGGATTTGGGGTGGGGGTGGCAGTGCAGAGAAGAACATTGATTTCCACAGAAAAGCATTTA
This sequence comes from Callithrix jacchus, assembly GCF_049354715.1. Taxonomy (NCBI): domain Eukaryota; kingdom Metazoa; phylum Chordata; class Mammalia; order Primates; family Cebidae; genus Callithrix; species Callithrix jacchus. The sequence goes on from NC_133507.1 coordinate 160,350,636, forward strand.
TCTACTGAGGAAATGAACGCTTTGTGGATGTTTCCAGGAATTAACTTTTCCCAAATAAAATGGCTTTACCCATAAACTCTCATCAGCATTCCCCGATTCCTGCGTGAGGTCCCGCAGCACAGAGGTTAACATGATGCCACAGCAGCAGCCCCGGGCTCAGAAGGGACCACCAGGCACCAAGGTCACTCCAGGGCCGTCTCCAAGACCAAGACGGGTGCCAGGTCCAGCCCGGCACCTGTGGCTTCAGCCCACTCCAGGCACTGACATCCTTCTTCCTTAAAACATCTTGAGTGATTTTGGTGTCCTGCCTTCAACTATGACACATTGGTAAAGCGCCATCCCTCGGAGCCATGGAAAATAGAATTTGATCTGCTCATCCGCCCATTTAAGGGCCGCTCAGACCGTGACCCAGCCTGGAAAGCTAAACCTGTGACTTCGGCTTGAATGCCGATCTTATGAGAAGTTGTTATTTCTAACATGATTTATTTTTATTGAGGTTCATGTAGGTACCATAACATCCACCCATGGCAAGTGACAATTCCACGGCTTTTAGTGAGTTTCTAGCACTGTGCCACTGTCACTGCATTTCTATTTTCACATTTCAAGCGTTTCAGTCATCCCACACCAAAAGGTTCCCCTGCGCCCATTTGCAGTGAATCGCTGCTCCCACTCCCAGCCCCACCAGGCACCTGCGGAAACGCCGTCTGCCTCCACAGATATCCCGTTTCTGCGCATTTCAAATAAATGGAATCTCGTAATGTGAAGTCTTTGCATCTGACTCCTTTCATTGGGCATGATGGTTCTTCACACACATCCATGTTGTAGCATGTATCAATATTGCTACAATATTGCTACAATAATTCTTTTTTAATTAATGAGTAACACTCGATTGTATAGATATACCACATTCTGTTTATCCATTCACCAGCCAGTGAGCATTTGTTGTCTGTTGTAAATCATGCCATTGTGAGCATTCTCATACAAGTCCCTGGGTGGATATGTTTCATTTCTCTTGAGTATGTATCCGGGTGTCGGATGCAGGCTAATAAGGTCAACTCTATGTTTTCCATTTTGAAGAAAAATGGCCAAACTATTTTCCAAAGTGGCAGCACCATGTCAAATTCTCATCAGCAGTGAACAAGCGTTCACTGATTGCTTCACGTCCTCACCAACACTTGTGATTGTCTCTTTAACAACTGCCATTTCAGTGGGGCTGAAGTGACGTCTCTGATTTGCATTTTCCCTACAACTAATGATATTGGGCATGCTTTTGGCTTATTAGCCATTTGTACGTCTTTGGTGAAATAGCTGTTTACATCTTTTATCCATTTTTAATTAGACTGTTGATCTTGTTATTGAATTATGAAAGTTATTTATATAACCCGGATTCAAATATTTCACCAGATGTATAATTTGTAAAACACTTTCCCTGTCTGAAGCTTGTCTCCTCATTTTCTTAATCATGTCTTATGATACATATAAGAGCTTTCAATCTTGATGAAGTCCAATTTATCATTTTTTTTGGATTTTTTTTTAGTATCAAATATAAGAAATTTTGCCTAACCCAAGGTCCCAGAGATTGTCCCTATGTTTTTTTTCTCAGAGTTTTATGGTTTTAAGTTAGGTCTATGAGTCACTTCGAGTGCATTTTTGGGTATTACATGTTGCAGTAAAGGTCTAATTCATCTTTTTGGTGGAAATCCTCTTATTTTGTTCTCCTTTTTCAAAATTGTTTTGGCTGTTGGGATTTCTTTGCATTTCCAAGTAAATTTTAGGGTCAGTTTGCCTGTTTCTACCACAGAAATCCTGCTGGGATTTTAATAAGATTCCTTTGACTCTATACATCAATTAGTAGCATCATCTGCATGCAACTTTACCAAATTTTGGAAGCAGTGAGGCAAGAGATTTTGGAGCAAAACCCAGCACTATGGCAAGATGAACTGATTTCCACCTCCATCCTCAAGCCTTTCTGGGCTGGGATAAAAAGGCCTGTTACTCTCATCATCCAAATCTTAGAAGCATCTTCCCTGAGGCCAGATGTAAACAAAAGCTATAGTACAGCCCCAGTCTAGCCCAATTCCCAAATAGATAAGGTGAACAGAGAAAGAGGGATCTGTCCTAGAGAAAAGTCACATTGGCCTCAGTCTCTGTGATTCTTTTACAGACAACACCCACACACCATCAAAACTTATGAAACAAATGAAGGAAGAGGAAAATGGCACTCAGAATCAAGAGAAAGACAAGCCCATAGAAGCAGACCCACTGACAATGTAAAATCAATGCTAGAATTAATAGACACAGACTTTAACACAAGAACAGAAAAGCAAACACCACATGTTCTCACTCATAGGTGGGTGTTGAACAATGAGAACACATGGGCACAGAGAGGGGAGCACTACACACTGGGGTCTGTTGGGGGAAATAGGGGAGGGACAGCAGGGGGTGGGGAGTTGGGGAGAGATAGCATGGGGAGAAATGCCAGATATAGGTGAAGGGGAGGAAGGCAGCGAATCACACTGCCATTTATGTACCTATGCAACAATCTTGCATGTTCTGCACATGTACCCCAAAACCTAAAATGCAATTATATATATATATAACTACATTAAAGAAAACAGAAGGAAAGATGGTCAGAATGTGCAAAAATATAGAGAAATTACAGAAAGAACTGTGATAGGTATTTTCTAAAGCCACACAGCAAACTAAGAGGCAGGGAATGGTGAAAAGACTCGAGGTAAATGCAAGAGGAAAGCAGCAGCCCCTTGCCTTGCCCCTGCAGGTGGACCTGGAGAACTCTAGCCCAGTCCTTTCTACTCTCCCATCTCAGGCTGCAAGTGATGGTAAAACCTGTCTTCACATTCCAGGAAGCCTTCTGAGTGCCAGGCTGCTGAAGGTAGGCACTCACCGTCCCCACTGGTCCCTGCCTTGACAGAGCTGACCCAGCCCTCTATCTGTGTCCTGTCTTGCAGCTACCACACTGTTGTCCTCCGCTGGCCAGAAGCTCTTTTCAGTGTGGCTCCGTGGACTTCCTCTTCCTCTCCTTGGCTGAATTGTCTTCCCAGAGAACTAACCCTCTGTTTCACAGTATTTCTCACCACGCCCTGGAAGGCCACACTTCCTGGATGCCGTGGCAGCTGATCTGCCTGCAACTTAGGTTCTGCCCAATTGCGAGGACCCGGGTGATTTTTGGGTGGCAGAAGTGGAGTGTGAGCCACACGGCCACTCCGGCTGCTGCAGGCAATGTTCACTACTATTTGTGTCCTGGTGGCCAGAGACCACGTTCTGTGTCTGGTCACCAGCTCGGTGGCCACAAAAGGCCAGTGAGTGAGGGCAGTGGTGTCAGCAATAACAGCAGGTCCTTAGTCTCTGGGCCTTGGCCTCAGTGGTATCCACTGGTGTCTGTTCCTCCCTCCCTCCAGCCTCGCAGTAGTTGTTTTTTTAGAGGTATGGTCACACCCTGGGCCCAGGTTGGAGTGCACTGCTTACTCACAGTTCACAGCAGCCTCGAACTCCTGGGCTATAGAGATCTTCCTGCCTCAACCTCCCAGGAGCTAGGACAACAGGCATGCACCACCATGCTTGGCTAATGTATTACCTTTCATTTTTTTGAAAGGCAGGGGGTCTCACTATGTTGCCTAAGCTGGTCTTGAACTCCTGGCCTCAAGCAATCTTCCTGCCTTGGCCTCCCAAAGTGCTGGGATTACAGGTGTGAGCCACCTGCTGCTTGTACTAATCCCTTTCTGCTTCTAATGCCCGAAGTGGCTTCTCTGGCATTAGAAAAGAGGTATCTGTCCTTTCTGATGCCAGATACAGGTAAGGATTCTTGTATCTCCCTTCTGGAGAATCTTCTTGGAAGTCCCACACTTACTTCCATTGCATTCCACTGGCCGGAACTGAGTCCTGCAGCCACGGTTATCTGCAAGGAGGTCTTGCAGAGGTAGTCTTTTAACAAGGTACATTGCAGTCTCCAGTAAAACGAGATTCTGTTACCCAAGAGGAGAAGGAAAATATCAAAACAGGCAACCGGCAGCCTCTGCCACCAACTCATAGCCAGTCAACCCCTTAAAGAGTCTGATCATCAGAGCAGTGTGACGGAAGAGCAATGGTGCCCTGGGGGGACCTCAAGGTTTGTCCTTGCCTCTCCTGCTCTTTTATTATCATTATTTTCCATCAAAACCATGAATGTCTACACGCTTAAAGATTTGTTTCCTAATTGTCTAGGTGTCAGGGGTCAGTAATAGTAAGAAAACAGAATTGATTCCAAAAGGTCTGGACAGACTGGAATGGAGGCTTGCAACTTGAAAGTAGGAATTTGATGGGATGACAACAGACCTGGCACTTCATGTCCAACCCCCAAGTGGAGCCGTGGCTGAGCGTAGCTGGGTTTCTCCCCACAGACGGTCCCAGGGACCTGGCAGGCAAGCAGCCCCCTGGGAGCTTGTTCTCCTCCTGGCTATGAGGAGGTATCAGTGTCCTGTGCCCACCCTGACCAGTGACCACAGCTTGGTGTCTTCGAACAGCAGAAACATATTCTCTCACGTGCTGAAGACCTGCAGTTCAACGTCAAGGTGCTGGCAGGGCCACACCCCCTCTGCCAGCGAGTTCCTTCCTGCGTCTTCAGGTTCCGGGTGACTGCTGGTGGCATCCTTCGTCCGTGGCTGTGTCACTCCCATCTCTGCCTTGTCTCCACACAGCGCAGCTTCCTCCTTTTCTCTTTCCATGTGTGTTTTCTGGAAGGACACTTGTCACTTTACTTGGAGTCCACCTGGGTCATCCAGGGTGATCTCATCTCAAGATCCTGAGCTTGGCGGGGCGCAGTGGCTCACACCTGTCATCCCAGCTTGCAATGGGATCCGAGGCTGGCGGATCACCTGAGGTCAGGAGTGTGAGACCAGCCCAGCCAACAAGGTGAAACCTGTCTCTACTAAAAATACAAAAGCTAGTCGGGAGTGGTGGTGTGCTCCTGTCATCCCAGGTACTCAGGAGGCTGAGGAAGGAGAATTCACTTGAAACTGGGAAGTGGAGGCTGCAGTGAGCTGAGTTTGCACCACTACACTCTAGCCTGGGTGACAGAGTGAGACTCCTCTAAAAACAGACAAACAAATAACCATCCTGAGCTTAACATCTACAGAGACCCCTTTTCCAGATAAGTCACATTCACAAGTTCCAGAGAATAGAACATGGATCTACCTTTTTGGGGTGCGCCCCTCAACTCACCACAGGGAGTTTAGACAGTAGAACTGACAGCTGCAGAGGAACAAGTGAGATGCGTGCAGCACACTCAGTACCTGCCGGTGTGTTCCTGCCCCAGGCTCTTCAGTGCCACACAGATCGGCTGAGCGTCCCTATTTGGAAGGCACCAGTGACCTAAAGTTCTATGATTCCATTTGAAGCACTATTGATAATCCATGTGAAATGTCCTGAGCATTTTTGGGGTCTTCAGGCTTGAAAGAAGTTGATAATGAGGCACAAATATGCAGATGGAAATACGCCAGGGCTGGACGCCACCTGGCAGGCGCCTACCTGGGGTTTGGAATCAGGAGGTGGCCGTGTGTCCGGTGGCGTTGCTGCTGCTGAAAACCAAGCGCTGAAACTTGGTCAAGTTTCCGGACCTCTGGGGCCTCAGTTTATTCTTCTGTAAAGAGTGACCCCTACTTCTCCAGGCGGGCTTTGTCAGTTTGAATGGAGTCAATGTCTAAATAGGTAGCATAGTTCAGGAAATCATAAAGCCCCAGTGAACAGCAGGTCTTGCTACAAGCATGAGGGTGAAACGGCCACGGAGCCCTGACAGTGAGGCTGGCCCGTTGCTCTGGGGAACCAGGTCCTGATGATCTGGTTTCCAGGGTTGCGTTGGGTCGGCAGGTGCCCAGCTGTGCCAGGGAGAAGCTGGGGTGTTAGGGATGCGTGCTCATGGCGCTCAGTCTCCCAGCTCATGCAACGGTTGATCCTCGGTCCATGGATGGCGCCCTCCCCCTCGCTGTCCCCTTGATCGCTGGAGGCCTCCATTCTGGGCTTCCCCTGCCCCACACACCGCTCACCCCACCTGGCCTCCTCTGCCAGCTCCTCCTCTCTTCAGCCTCTTCTTCTGGGACCCTGTGCTTCCTCTTTTCTTTGTTATTTCACTCCCTCATTATTTTGCTCCATGTTGTGGCCATAAATGCCATCTACCTGCCGACACCATTTTTTTTTTTTTTTTTTTGAGACAGAGTTTCACTCTTGTTGCACAAACTGGAGTGCAAGGGCGTGATCTCGGCTCATGGCAACGTCCGCCTCCCAGTTCAAGTGATTCTCCTGCCCAGCCTCCCCAGTAGCTAGGATTGCAGGTGCCCGCCACCATGCTCTCCAGCCAACTGTTTATCTCTCAAGCTCCAGCCTCCAATATCCAAATGTCTATTTGCCACCTCCAGCTGGAAGCTAACAGAGAGCTCAGTTTGGCCTGTCCAAAGCTGAGGCCCTCCTTCCCTCTCCCCACGCCCAGCCTCCTGCCTCCTCTGCCTGGTCTGGCCTGTCCCCAGCAGCCCTCCCCTGCACTCCCTGACCCACCCGTCACCCCTGCCCTGCCTTACCTTCCTAGTTGGGGCACCTCCCAGCACTCTGATGAAGGCGTTGTGTGCCTGCCCTCCGTCCCCACCATGAAAGCCCCTGGAGAAGCTGGCAGTGCCTGGCGGGCAGTGTAGACAGTGAGAAGTGAAGTGGGTGGTTAGGGCCAGGTGGGAGTTGCAGGTGCAGGCAGCTGCCCTGGCCCAGCAGGAGGCAGGACGTTCTGGGTCCTCACTGCCCGGAATGCAACGGGTTGCTCCGTGGGGCGGTGGATTGCACCCTGGGGTCCTCTGCAGAGGTGACCAGAGGAGCTACACCAAAGTGCCCTGCACCTCCATGGGAGGTGGGGGGAGTCTCACTTTGGCAGTTTTGTGTCTCCCCAGCATATTGAGGAATGGTTTGAGGTGCCTGGCTTTTGCAGGCTGCACCACTGTCACCTCCAACATTGGCAGGGGTCAGGGCTTGGGACCAGGGGCTGGCAGGCACTGGGCCGGGTGGGGCCTCCTATAAGGCCGCAATTCCAGGCAGCACCATCAGGTGGCGATGGAGCACACAGGCCTCCCAGGTGGGGCCTGGGTGTGGGAGCAGCTGGGTGGGGCAGGGCAGGTCTGGCATGCCCACCCCCCAACCTAGCAGCCCTGCTCCCCTGCGGGCTCCCCAGTGGGCCAAGTCTCCCACACTTGGCCAGTCTGTCATCTGGCACATGCGGCCCTGGCTGAGGCCCTGTGCCCCCACCTTTCCTCGAAGCCTGGAGGGCGTTTCACGCGTGGGCACCGTGGCCTTAGGAGGCCTCCAGAGTCGGCCTCCAGAGTCGGCCTCAGTGGGTGCGTACTCCCGCTTGGTGGAGGGGACTGGACACCATTCACGATAGAGAAATCGACTGGAGTTGATGACATTAATCTCACCAGGATCAATGAGCTACTCAGTTCCCCCGGCCAGCTGTGGGAGGGGCCTGGCCAGACATGAGCAGAGGGGCTGGTGTCAGTGATGCCCAAACCCCAGGGGAAGCAGCCAGGGGACAGGGGTCAGGGGTCAGGGGAGGTGGGGTCCCAGGGAGAGGCTGCCAGGGGTCAGGGGCTCCTAGTCACTCAGTCAGGAAACAGGCACGGTGTGTGTGCCACGCTGAGTCTTCTTAGTGCCTTTGCCAAGCACTTGAGCATTTCAGAGGTGCAGGAGTGCAGAGTGCCCCTCCCCAAATGCCCTTGCCTGGACGGGCGTCACTGTCCCTGTGGTGATGGGTGGGATTCAGTGGCTTTTGGCGGGAAAGAATCTCTGGACAGGGTCACAGGCATCCTTGGTGAATCTGCAGCCCCAGACATGCCTGGCCCCCGGCTGGCTGGAGGACGAGGGTTTTCCTGCTGGGACCCACAGCAGAGGCTCACAGGCACCACAGTGGGAACTGGGGCACAGTGCAGCCACTCGGGCTGGGCTGCCCAGGAGTCCCCATCCAGTTCTTGCCTTCCCCTGCTCTGCTCCACCCCTCTACTGCTTCCTGCCTGGTCCTGTCTGGCACACAGGCCCAGGGAGGGTCCCCAGTCCTCCTCTGGGGGACTTTCGCCTTGGCTTCCCTCTTGCCTTTGTGCTCCAAGCCGGCAGGAGGACCCTGCCCGTGAGACAGGATCTCACTCTATTGCCCAGGCTGGAGTGCAGTGGCGTGACCATGGCTCACTGCGGCCTTGACTTTCTGGGCTCAAGAGATCCGTTCACCTCAGTCTCCTGAGTAGCTGGGACTACAGGTGTGCGCCACCATGCCTGCCTCATTTTAAAAAGAAACGTTTTGTAAGACAGAGTCTCACCGTGTTGCCTAGGCTGGTCTTGAACTTCTGGACTGAAGTGATCCTCCTGGTTTGGCCTCCCAAAGTGCTGGGATTATAGGGGTAAACCATCGCACCCGGCTACTTGTAATTTTGAAAACTGCAGGCAGACAGGGCTCGTTAGCTTTCTGCCTGTTTATCAGACAATTGTGTCTCGTCTTTTGGGATTGGCCCATGGTTTTTAAAAACTCCTGCGAGCTTTGCACAGAGGGGCAGCGTGGGCCCTGGCTACCTTGCTTCCTGCTTGGTTTGGTAAGTTCTGTTCACTGAGATTGGGGTCATTACATCGCGTTTTCACATTTCTATTCAGTCACATTGTCAATGTTCTTTTGTGATTTCTTCTTTCTGTTGCTTCTTTTCAGCTTTTCATTATGGAAAATTTCGAACACACCCAGAAGGAGACAGAATCTGGTGATAAAGCCAGCCACCCTCCCCGACTCCACTAGCCTCAGGGCACCCTGTCCCACCAGCCTCAGATCAACCTGGGGGGTTTACATTTAGTCATGTGGACCGCAGGCCTCACACATGAACTCTCACCGAAGGTCGTGACAAGGCCGCCACTGCCACCATGCGGGCCCCGCGTTGGGCCTATCACTAGATCACTGGATGCTCATCTCAGGTGTAGTGATTCCGGAGGGTGCTCTCTGCTAGGAAAAAACATATCTCCATTTCATCTCTCCATCCAGCCTGACTTTACACTTCTTCACGAAAGCTGTCTGGGTTGGATGGTCAGAAGCCGGCAGGTTCCTGAGGACGTGGTAGCTCAAACGCGGTGCAGGTGTAGGGCTCAAAGCCGTCTTCAAAGTTGACCTCTACGTGTGCTTTACAGGGAATCAAACGGGCCCCTCATTTTCCTTGGGGTGGGAAGTAGAAAAGTTCCTCTTTAAAGTTTCCTTTCTTGTTAAATCATAAGTGTGCTAATAACTCTTCGTGAAGCCCTATCCTCTGCAGCTGTTAGACGTGCCGTGATTACAGGCACGTAGCGAACTCTACGTCCTCGTACCTTACTTTAACCAAGGTATCTGTGCTGGACGTGCTCACAGGCAGGTCTCCATTGCTTTCACCTCTTTAGAAAGTTTTAAGTTGTTAGCCAGTTGGGTTTTAGTTTAAATTGTGAGATCTGGCTCCAGCCAATAGAAACCAGACCCAGCAGTAAGGACGACCCCAAATGTGGAAGGGATAAATATGTCTGCTTTCCTTTGTTCATTGTACTCTCATGGCAAGATGGCCAGTGAGGGTCCCCTTCCTGCAGCCCAGGAAGTAAAAGTTGCGTTGCTGAAAAATCCTTTGTCTCAGTGCTGATTTTTCTTTGTGGCACCGAATGTCTGTTTCCAACACTTGGGAATACACTTCTCATGGCAAAATGATGCCCTTGGCCATGTTCCTTTTCAAAATTCGCGTGCTGGGCTGTCTGGGTGTGAGGAGTTCATTAGCACCGACCTGGATGCTCCTTCTTCATGGGCACCAGCTGGCAGTGGGGAGCCACCCTCCAGTGCACATGGAGCTCACAATTCATGCGAAGACACATCTTCCTAGCACAGACGGTCTAACACGCCTATGTTCCTGTGGCAGCTTTTGTGACTTCAAACCCTGCTCTTGGAACTCCTGGAACAAACCCCTGTTATCATGGATACCCCCTCCCTCTGCCCACCATGCTCGGCTTTGGCTAAAAGTCAGTTTGGGGATGGTAAGATACACAGACAGTCTACGTTTAGAATGAATTTCACGGCAACTGGTTTGTGGGTAGAATATGGTTTGCATCTGTGTCCCTGCCAAATCTCGCATTCAATTGTGTCTCCAGGGTCGGAGATGGGGCCTGATGGGAGGTGACCAGATCACAGGGGCAGAGTTCTGTGAATGGCTTAGCTCCGCCCCCACTGGGTCCTGTGGAATGAATGAGTGAGCTCTCATGTGATCTGCTTGTTTAAAAGTGTGTGGCCCCTTCCCCGTCTCTTGCTCGTGCTCCAGCCACGTAAGATGTACCTGCGTCCCCTTCCACCATGCCGGGAAGCTTCCTGAGGCCTCCCCAGAGGCAGAACAGATGCCAGCGTCGTGCTTCCTGTACGGCCTGGGGAACTCTGAGCAATTCAACCTCTTCCTTATCAATCGCCTAGTCTCAGCTATTTCTTGACAGCAGTGTGAGAACAGACTCGTGGAATATCTGCAGTTTCTTCTCATCTTTCTAAGGAGGCAGGAGGGCCTCTGGGTTTGGCTGGCCAGCTCTCCATCAGGTGGCACACCTCGTGCCTCCTGCCATGTCGCTGCCAGCTGGGACCACGTTAGAGAGGCACTGCTTAGAGAGATGCCACTGTGCCCCTTCATGTGCTCCCTCTTCATCAGCCCTTCCCACCTGGAGCTTGTAGAAGCCACGATTTTCATCATGTGGTTGTTTCCGTGGCATGCTCCTGTATGTGCCTGGCAACACCTCTGGGAAATGTCTTTTTGTGTCTCTAGTGATTGTGCCTGAACAGCATATCAGCTTTGCTGCTGTGTACGCAGCCATTATCTGCAGAGCTGTCCCGGTACCTGTGCGACTGTCATCCTTAGTCCCCCAGGAACTCACTAGCCAGACAGCACAGTGCCAGCTCCCGGTCTGGCATCATTTAGTGACTTCCTTCTGGTCATGATACTTACCTTGAACCTGCGTATGCCACCTTCTTCTCTGGGGAAGTTTCGCACGACTGATTCCGGGAGAGGAGGGGGCCTCGGATTCGCTAGAATGTGGTTGTAAGGGCTGGCCACCTCACTGGCATCGTTGGTTGGCTGTGCCCACCCAGAGAGTCCAGCTGGCACCATCCTGACCTTATGTCTTCCCACTGGCACAGCTATCTTTTGGGTAGAGTGTGGGCCTCACAGAAAAGCCCTGGGGGTTGTAGGGTACTGGGTGCAGTGGTCCCTCATGTGTGGGTGACGTTCGCAGGTGTGCTTGATTCTGTGGCAGAGACTGTGGTGTCTCTCAGTACCCATCCTCCCTTTCTTCTGTCACAATAGAGCTGCCGTTTCCACCTGGACACATGAGCACATCCTGGCCTCGCCGGCAGCTGCTGTGGCCACGAGTCCCAGGGGGTCTTAGGCAGCAATGCTGTGTGGAACATCTGCGGAGAACCCTTGAGGAGCTATTCTGGGTCTAGCACCAGGTGAGAGGGTCTGAGAAGCAGCTAGGCAGCAGGGGGTGGGGGGCGGGCTGTGGTGCCCCCAGCAGGAGCAGGAGGAGGGAGGCAGTGCCAGGAGCTGCGAAGGACCCCTGGGAGGCTGAGAGCTGCACCTCTGGCCTGGCATCCTGCTAGAAACACGAAAGGGAGGTGGATTTGACAGGGAGCGAGGATCCCGTCCTTCCCTGTACCACCTCCTGAGCTTGATCTGCGTCTCCACACTTGGGCGTACGGTGGTCTCTACCGGAACCCTCGCCCCAGGCCCTGCAAATGTCCGTGGTGGCTCGCAGACCTGGGTCACCCACGCACACGTAAGCTTTGCCGTCCACTGTCATTCTGTCACACATCCAACTGCCCACGGCTGAGCTGCTTGCTCTCCAAAGGGACTTTATTAATACCTGCAACACTGGAAGACGTCGTCTGAGGGCCCAAGTACCCATTAGGGGTTCAGTGTGACTTCAAAGAGCCACTGAATCCAGACTGAAATTAAGAGTGTGTCAGGGAAATACGGCTTCTAAAATTGCACCCGGAAAGTTTAAGTGGGACCACTTCCTGGGTCCTCCCGAGTTGTATTATGGCCCGTGCTTCAAAAGCACCCTGTGTAAAAGACAACATGCACTGAAATGACAGCACGGTTTAACTGCCAACCCCACTTTCCATTTTCTGTACACTCAGATATCAGATAAAACTTTGAAGCAGCGTAAGAACCTGAGGACACGGCACCATTTTAGTTTTTGTACATAAATCCCAACACTTGCATGGTTACGATGCCACACTTTTTTCCCCCAAATTTCTACACGAATTTATTTGTCATCACTATCAGAAAATAAAATGTTACTGCATTTGAAGTCAAATCAGCAAAAACAGTGTAATTGGCCAGAGAGTTATTTTAAATAGAAATTTTAAGTGCAGGCCGGGCGCGGTGGCTCAAGCCTGTGGTCCCAGCACTTTGGGAGGCCGAGGCGGGTGGATCATGAGGTCAAGAGATTGAGACCATCCTGGTCAACATGGTGAAACCCCATCTCTACTAGAAATGCAGAAAATTGGCTGGGCATGGTGGCACGTGCCTGTAATCCCAGCTACTCAGGAGGCTGAGGCAGGAGAATTGCCTGAACCCAGGAGGCGGAGGTTGCGGTGAGCCGAGATCGCGCCATTGCACTCCAGCCTGGGTAACAAGAGCGAAACTCCGTCTCAAAAAAAAAAAAAAAAGAAATTTTAAGTGCATTTAAAAATAAAACTTCAAGTCTCATATGATTCTAGTCTCTCATATGTAGTACAATGTAAGTATAGGATGTATATTTAAATCTCATATATATAGCTACTCGGGAGGGAGGCTGAGGCAGGAGAATCACTTGAATCCAGGCAGCGGAGGTTGCAGTGAGCGGAGATGGCGCCACTGCACTCCACCTGGGTGACAGCAAGACTCCGTCTCAAAATAACTGCAATGATACTATAATAATAGTTATTACCATCCATAAATTCTTGGATAAAAGATTTCGTATCAATGGGACACTGAGTGGAAACCCTTTTCAATTTGTAATTGTAACCTTTACCTGTTTACTTTTCTCTTTTGAGGCGGAGTCTCAGTCTATTACCAGGCTGGAGGGCTGTGGCTCGATCTCGGCTCACTGCAACCTCCGCCTCCTGGGTTCAAGTGATCTCCTGCCTCAGCCTCCCGAGTAGCTGGGACCACAGGCGCGCACCACCACGCCAAGCTAATTTTTGTATTTTTGGTAGAGAACGGAGCTTCACCACGTCGGCTAGGATGGTCTCAATCTCTTGACCTTGCGATCTGCGTGCCCGGGCCTCCCAAAGTGGTGGGATTACAGGCGCAAGCCACCGCGCCCGGCCGAGCTGTGCCACTCTTTTCTAAACAAAGGTGTTGGGCCTAGAAATTGGTAACAGTTGCTTGTTGTGAATGTGAATGCATTTAATCTCATTTGTGAAGATGGGTGGGGTGGCGATAAAGCATCACCACCTTCAAACCCTCAGTGAAATAACAGGCCGGGTGGCCACACCAAAGAAGGGTGCTCCTGGCCCCCCTGCCCGTCCCTCGTGCACTTAACGGAGGAACGGGCTAGGACACAGCGGATGTACAAATGCATGGATGGCCTGATTTCTTCCACAAATACACTGCAAGACAAAAAAAAAAAGCCGAGACAATCTGAAACAATGGGGAAATGAGAATGTTTGATCATGACATGAAGCTTTGACAGCAGGATGAGATACCGTGTTCTGTCGGAGGAGAGAGTCTTCATCTGTGAGTGAAGTCTACGCATACTGACAGATGGACTGATAAGATGCCCGGGAGTCCACCTCCTAACAACCCTGCTTGGGGCGAGGAGGGTGTAGACTAAACAGTTTGGGAGTGTTTACAGCTGCTGAGGCAGCCTGATGAGCACACAGGGCCTTGGAACTACTTCTCAATGCGGCTTTTTCAGAGAGAGAGAGAGAGAGAGAGAGAGAGAGAGAGAGAGAGAGGAGAGAGAGAGAGAGAGAGAGAGAGAGAGAGGAGAGAGAGAGGAGAGAGAGAGGAGAGAGAGAGGAGAGAGAGGAGAGAGAGAGGAGAGAGAGAGAGAGAGAGAGGAGAGAGAGAGAGAGAGAGGAGAGAGAGGAGAGAGAGGAGAGAGAGAGGAGAGAGAGAGGAGAGAGAGGAGAGAGAGAGGAGAGAGAGAGGAGAGAGAGAGGAGAGAGAGAGAGAGAGAGAGAGAGAGAGAGAGAGAGAGAGAGAGAGAGGAGAGAGAGAGAGGAGAACCTGAAGACCAGAAGATACTTAAACGTACGATGGATAAAGGATTAGCATTCCAAAACAGACTGCAAAGCTTTCTAGTTCACAGCCCCCACAATGCAATCTGGATCACGGAACCCAGGACCACTCATTCCACCTTTTTACTGGGGAATGGTGATGTCTTTGTCTCTCGGGATAGAGGAGTAGACCCGTTTCCATCTTCCTACTCCAGCTTGAGACAGAAAAACCCAGGGAAGCACAGTGGGACCCGATTTTGAGGGTCCTTGGGCCTTGAGCAGAGGTGACATGAGCCGGCATCCTCCCGGCCCCTGGGCTCAGGGACTGCCGGGTGTGGAGGGAGCCCTGGGAACAGGGCGGGGGAGATGGGGAAGCCGGATCACCGGCACATTCTCAGGGCAAAGCTGACAGAATTTGCTGAGTCAAATTAGACCAGTCAGGAAGAAGATGGCTGCTCCACCGGCTGGGTGGCACCCCTGGCACATTCCCCTTGGGAAGCCGCTCCCGTGAGTGTGGGCTGGCCGCCTGGACGGGCTCCTATGCCCATGGACATCGCAGAAGTGACGGGATGTGACCTCCAAGATGAGGCTATAAACAGACTGGCTGTGTCTCCGGTGCATCCTCAGCTTGCTCCTGGGTCAGTTGCCATGGGGATCCTGACAGCTGGGCCTCGAGGCGGCCCTTTGGAGAGGCCCACTGGGTGAGGGAAGTGGCCACCCACAGCCACAGTCATGTGCCTGGAGGCCACCCCCCCCGAGCCTGCCCCCTCTGCAGCAGAGCCCCCAGAGGAAACCCTAGCTGCAAGTTTGACTGGACCCCCCTGGGAAGACCATGAGACAGAGACCCTGCTGAACTGCACCCATACTCCGGACCTTCAGAAACTCCAAGGTCACGAATGTCTGCTGTTTGAAGCTGTTAAGTTTTGAGGTAATCTGTTGCAAGCCACAGGTAACTAAGATAACCAGTTAGACATGCCAATTGCATCCATAACCATTACAGAACCACAGGAGCCTCAGTGGCTACAGGCTCCAAGAACCTCTTCTTATACTGGGGCCAACTGAGCACCCCTTTACCCCTCACCATGAGGCTGTGCCTGGGGGCCAGCAGGGCCCTCTGCTCCAGAGGCCTCTTTTGGGGGGCTCAGGGGCAACCCAGGAGCCGTGGGCTTCAGTGTGTGCGGCGGTGAAGCTGCCCTTGGGTTGGCAGCTGTGATGGGAGGAGGGAAGGCAGTCAGCCTAAGGAGGGCTGAGCTCCAACCAGGCCCCACCGTGGGGCCTCAGGCAAGGTAGCAGGCACTGGGTTGTTCTAAGCTGGGCCAAGGTGGCCTGGTGCTTACACTTCCCCACACCCAACTGATTAGTCACTGGATGCGGGATCCGGGGAAGGGACATTGCTGGGGGTCAGGAGCTGTGATTGGTGCTTGGACTCCAGTCTCAGAGGTGTGTCTGCCTGGCTGTGGGCAGGTGTCTGTGGGCAGGTGTCTGTGGGCAGGTGTCTGTGGGCAGGTGGCTGTGGGCAGGTGTCTGTGGGCAGGTGGCTGTGGGCAGGTGGCTGTGGGCAGGTGTCTGTGGGCAGGTGGCTGTGGGCAGGTGGCTGTGGGCAGGTGTCTGCCTGCTGTGGGCAGGTGGCTGAGCCTGGGCCTCTCTTTGGACTTGTTCTCTCCAAGGCTGTTTCCATATCACCATGGCTTGGTAAGCATTTTGGGGGAAAAGATAACATAAAGATTTAAATTACTGGAACTTTAAAATGAAGACATTCCCAGGGGACCTAATTATACAGGCAGAGGAGGACAGGTCTGCCACTGGTCTGGGTCTAGGGGCTGTCCCCACGGGGTCCAGTGATTCCCGTGCACCCATCCGGATGGGACCCAGGGCACTGGCCGTTCAGCCCACAGTGGCCCAGGCACGCGAGAGCCAATGAGGAAGAGAGAGCACCGGCAGAAACCAGAGCTGGGAGGGCAAGTAAGGAAGTCTTTATTTACACCACAAGAGTGACAGGTTGGCTGAGTGGCACAGCACACTGGACTCCAGTGAAGCGGAAAGAAGCTGACCGTCAGAAGAGGATATCATTGGTCAGTGAAAATCCATCCACACAAAACAAGAATGAGAAAACCAAACACAAAGCCTCCACTCCACTGAGCGAAAGAAAGAACCACGGGCACGTCCAGACAATCCTAGAGAAAAGGATTAAATCACAGAGGAGGACGGCGGTCACGGCCAGTGGGGAGCCCGCACCAGGCACGGACAGGTGAACATCAGGTGGGACACGGTGTCATGACAACTTTGTTTTCTACCACATTCTGTAAGAAGCTCTTGGGTGAGTAAGGTTCAAGCCCCCGTTAGAGATGGATTATATACGTTTGTCATTCTCATCAACTGGAAAATAGTGCCCCCACTATGGAGCACACACAGCAAAAAAAAAAAAAAAAAAAAACCCAAACAAACAAAAACTGTTCGCTTTCTTTTTCTTTCAATAGGAGACTTTTAATCAATGCCAGAGACAAAGTGAGGCTGAGCTAAGAACAAGCTCAGCCTCGTTACAATGAAGAAATGGTTTCCTTTCGATGCAAAGTATAATTTTAAACCACAGTGCTCGCACAGTTCACGACTGCTCAAAGTGAAATCTTAGCCATACATCATCTAAAAGTAATTAAAAAGTCAACACAGCTGTGTGGAAAAGGGGACTCTTTCGAGTCTGCCCGGTTCTCAGTCAGAATAAACCAGCACAAAGCCAGTGAGGGCGGGCGGCGCTCGCCTGGCCCGTGGAAGGAGATAAAAGGAAACAGAACAAAACCAAACCAAATTCCTCCAAATCAACTCAAGAGAGACAGGCAGTTCACTCTGAATTCTGCGTAGTTCCCCTAAGACACTGTTTCCACATAAATACAATAAACTCTATAACTGGCATGTCACAAGTGCTAGATAAACTTTTTTCTTAATATGACAATGTTTAAGTAGTCCTTTTTATTTCTCTTACAATAAAAAGTACATTTTCTTAAGAATGAGTTCAATAAGACGCAAACGTCCCCCTCCTCTCCTTCAAGGTTTTACGGAAAAATTTCCGTCTTTTGTGTCTGCAAATGTCATGAGAGGGGAACAAAAAGGCCTTTTTCTTCTTCCCCAAAGCTGCCGAGTTTGGCGTGCAAAACCTGTGTACAATATAAAGACATGCCGGCCGTACAGTCCATGCAACCTCCAGGTGTAGGGAACTTAAAAAAATATATTCATATATATTTATATCTATATATTTATATATGTATCAATGCCCGTAAAACACGTGGGCCCAAAGTCTACAAAAAGAAGAATGGAATGAGCACGTGGCTGTGACCGGGAGAGAAGGAATGTTCTGATCAGAAATGAAAACAACCAAGTCCACTGCTAGTGCTGCAGAAATCAAACTTGCTTCTGTCTGAACCATGACAAAATGGTCCTTCCCCTTGCAAACATTTTCAAAAGAAGTAAAAAACTGAAACACCTTGACAAAATGGCCCTCCAGAACCGGAGCCCCTGGATGCTGGGGAGGGGCAGCCAGTCCCACTGGGCAACGGCCTCAGGGACAGCCGCCTGCTGGTGGGGCGTGGGCACGCTGCGGCATGGCGGGAAGCCGTGAGGGCAGGGCAGGCGCCAAAAGGCCCAGTGGCGTCACCGGGGTTTCCCTCAGAGGGATATAAAGTGCTCTCCTGCCGACTCCCAGCCAGTGCCCCCGAGGCCTCTGCAAAGGAAGAAAAAGGCTAAAGGTCCAAGGACCCACAGGGAGAGCCCTCGAAGGGACCCTCCCTGATGTGGTCCTGCCCGCAGACGCCAAGGCAGATCCTAGGCAGATCCTCCGCCATCTGCCCTGCACACTTGCCAGGGAGAAGGGCCGAGTGTGTCTTCAAAGAGAAGGTTACACAGTAATGCTCTCAGTACATTTGTGAAGCTGGAGTGAGCTGACAGATGAAATGTACCTCCCCTGCCAGGCCTTTGCACAGAGGATGTCTCCATTTGAATGAGATTAGAACTAAGTCCCCCCAACGATAACCTGGCCACCGAGCAGTCCATGTTACCCCATCATCTGCTCAAAAAAAAAAGTGAGATGATGCATTCCTCCGCATGAGCTATGGCGGGGTAAGAGGGCAGGTGGCAGGATCCCCAGAGGGCTGTACAGAGAATGAGGCCAAGGAGGCCAGAAGAGCCAGCTAGCCGGGTCCTGCCACTGCTCTGTGCCATGAATGGGGAATGGACCAGCTCCAATTGCCAATCTGGGCTTCAGAGCAAAGAGTGGCCACTAGGGAGGGGAAAGTCAAACGAGTCCCAAGACCTTTCTGCCCTGCTCTCAAACCACCGTCTTAGAGCTGCCCATCAGCAGCCCAGCGACCAAGTGAATCCAGAAATCTGCACTCATTTGGCCAAAAGTCTGAGTTACTTTCAGAAGCTACCCTGTAAACTTTGCCAAACTTCGAACCTTGGCTCTGGGTCCCTCCTGAGCACAGTGTGTCTGAATGTCTGCCCACAGGTCTGAACCTGATACCCTTTGGAATGAAACTGGTGCCTTCAGGTGCTGGAAAATAAGTCACCAGTAAGACGTGACTGTCAGTTACGGTTGAAGAGAGAGAGTCAAGACTGGCCATCCCGGTCAGGAAATCGTGTCCTCCTTGCAGGTTCACCAGGCAACAAGGGTCCTGGGTTCCTTGCAGCTACAGGCTCCAAAATCCAGGGCCGGCCATGTGGCTGCGGTGGAAACTCGAATGGTAAAGAGCCCCACGTGTGCCCCGTGAATTGCTGACATGCGTAAAAGGTCTTTGGAAAACGGAAGTTAGAATTCTATCCTGACAATGTGGTCAGAGAAGTTTAAACATGAGTTTCATTAATGCTGACTGCCCACGGCATCTGGCAAGCCTCCCGGGTGGCCGGGCATCCCAAGCGACCCTCCCTGTCCTTGCCACGGAGGGGAAAATACACCACCCTCATAATACTACTAGTGTTGAAGGTAAAAAGAGCCCTGGGCGTCTTTACATAGCTCCTAGGACAGACTAGGAAAGACACAATAGTTGGTGTCACTCGGAAAAGACCTACGGTCCCTCCTGTCACTTTCTGAAAAGAAACTCTGACGGCAACAATTCCGTATGCTACAGAAAACTCATTGTACAAAAATAAACAAAAAAACAAAAATAATTAAAAAACTTTTGAAAGTTAAAAAAAATGTACAAGCAATAATTCAGAAAGGAAAAAGATTTAGACATTATTACCATTCAGAAAATTGCTAAACGGTGAGGAAAAATGTAAAATTCATAAAACAATGCTTATTCAGGATCTTTTTTGTGAAAAATTCATACAAAAATCAACAGCAAATTTATACTCTTTGCTATAAAAACTCATTAGGTACATATGTGCATGAAGGCTTGGAGACAGAAAGGGTTCTGTTAGAAAATAATTAAAATTAAAGTACAAAGTTGTCGGGTAGTTGCCCAGTGGCGAATGTGTTGGCGATTTGAATTCTAGCCAATCTGGAGCTCGAAAATACATGAATTTCAATCAGGATCCCTTTCCATAAGCACCTTTAGAGCAAATTCACAAGTCATTCGTTTACAGGGACCTTCGCAATCTGCATTCATTTTATATATATATATATATATATATATATATATATATATATAAATGTGTGTGTATATATATATATATACTTTTTCTAGAAATGCATTATAAATATTTTATCAAGATTTCATAAGAATCAAGTTTCTTAGCTTGGAATACATTGGAATATATATTATACACATATATATTTATTTATACCTAAAATTTAAGCAATACTTCATGCTACTTGCTTTTAATAAAAAGCATTCCGATCGGAGCACTGCAAGTGTGCCTACCACATGCTTCACGACCAGATGGAGATGCTCAATCGCTATGTGATGTGTGACAAGAGAACACTTTGGATTCGTCTAAAATTTGTTGGACTTCAAAACCTCCAACGGGATTTGCCACTTTTTTGGAACTACCTCCATTTTCCTTAAACAGCAATAAAGCAAAATGGGGCCCGGCGGGCTACAGCCCCTGGCCCCGGAGATGATGGCCGGTGCCCGAGCTTGGGGCTCAGGCCAGGTCATGGGGCCAGCACTGCCAGCCTTAGCTGGCCACAGGAAACTGTCCCACCAATTCCTGCTGTTTATTTTTTCTTAAGGCATTGTTCCTCAGACTTCAGAAAACCCAGCCACAAAAATCCACCAGAGCAATAAAAAAAAGGCACAAACTCGCATCTTCCGATGGCTTTGAGAAACTCAAGCCAGCTTCCCCAGGCTCACACTCCTGATTCTGTCCGGTTTTGTCTTCTTTAAAGGTCACTCTGTCCCCCACCTGGGTGCAGACCCCCCCACTGCACACTGCTATGGTTCACAGCGGCAGGCCACAGCCGTAGAAAACGTTCTCTTTTAAAAAAAAAATAAGCTACAAGATGAGTCGAGTGGTTTACACAGAGACTGTGGAGTTGCGTGTGATAATCAAACTTTAAGCACCTGTTTTAGTCAAGTTTGTTTTGCATTATCAGATCTCTGATGCTCATTTTCTGTGCCTCGCGTCAACGGAATTCAGCGGCTCGGCCGCTCGTCGCCGCAGGCTTCTTTCTACCGCGGCGTCCCTCGCGGGACCCGCCAGAGTGTGCTTGGCTTGCGCGTGTCCGAGTGTCTGCGCGTCAGCCGCATCTGTCCCGTGCTCCCTGTGAGGCCGCCACGCCCAGGTGTGCATGTGCATCTCGAACCTGTGGGCCCAGGCGGCAGAAAGGCTTCCCATGGCTGTCACACGCCAGGTGTCCCTGGGTGCTCCGAGAGCCCCGTGGTGGGACGCAGGCGTGACACGGGAAAGTTTCTTGGCTGAGCTTCAGGACAGACAGACAGACAAGAGAACAGCAGCTTCGAGGGGCGCTACAGGGGCGGCTCCTCTTCCATGGGCTCCTCGTCTGGTCTGTGCATCCCGCAAGAGAAAGAGACAGGGGCGTGGGGCACATGCCCCGCAGCAGAGAGAGAACAGAACGTGGGTTAAAGGCCGCGCGCTGCCCCAGCTGCCAGCCTAGCCCAGGTGGCATCTGTTCAGGGCCTACTGCTCCTTATGTGTCTCTAAGGGGCTTTGGCACTGGATGGAGGGGGCCACCTGGCCTGTTTCTAGTCTGATGGGCATCCCTCTCCCAGGGCCTGCCCTGCCAGCTTGGTAGGGCATGTGCCATAAAGGTTCTGACCCTGCAGAGTATGTCACTGGGCACAGTGGGGCTGGGTGGGCCTGCAGGCGGGCGGCAGGGCAGGTAGGCGGTGGGGCAGGCGTGCGGCGGGGCAGGCGGGCGGTGGGGCAGGCGGGCAGCTGGGCAGGCGCTCACCTCTTTTCGGCGGGCTTCACGCCCACTGACAGTGAGGCCATGGCGGTGACCGTCTCGGCCTCGTCGTTCTCGCAGGTCTGAGCCTCGATCAGAGAGCGCCCCGCCGTGGAGGCTGCACGTTGTAGGCAGCGCCAGTACTTGCCTGGGGCAGGGAGAGGAAAGGTGTTCAGTGACTGCAACTCCGCAGGAGGCTCCGTGGCCTGGGACGTTCCTGCAGGACCCTGAGCCTCAAACGACATCGATCCCTTGTGATTTTTGAAGCAGCCCTCTTCGAAGAGGCACGAGGCAGGCAACTGCATAGCTGCAAACTCACAAAGACCAAGAATCTCTGGAAATATTTCCCCATCGTGAGTGGCTGGAGACCCTCCAGGAGCAAGCCGGCCTAGGACGGCAGACGGACGGTCTGGTGGGCCTGATTTTCCATGCTCACGGGCCCCTTTCTGCCCTGGGTGGCCAGGAGTGGGGGCTCCCAACCTGCTGGGCTGAGCCTTCCCATCTCATGGAGCAGGTGAGCTGGGGGATTGTTGCTGGGGCTGAGGGGTCTTCTGCCTGGGCCCTCACAGAGGCTGGGGGTGGAGGGGTACTGCACCAGGTACAAGGAGGGCTGGGCTGGCCCAGGGTCAGCTTCAGGGCTCTGAGGCCAGGACTCCCCCACACAGGGAAATGGGAGCCAAGCTCTGGACTGTACCTGCTTGTGTGGACAGTCTCAACCTTCTGGGTCATCTCAAAGGCAAACTGGGCTTGTGATGACAGGGTGTGGGAGGTGCCTCTGAGATAGGCTGCGTGCCATGCCCCTGCAGCCAGGACCCTCTGCTTGAGGGTCAGTGCCGGAACGCAGAGGGCCTACACCCTGCCTCTCTGTGAGGTCAAGCATTCTTTCGGCTCAGGACGTGGGCTTTAGTGGTCCAGGGAAGAGGCTGGAGTCCCCAGGGCACAGGCTCACAGCCATGGCCCCTGCTGCTAGCTGGGGACCTGGAGCAAGTGACTCCACACTGAGACTGTCTAGGCCTTGATTCTCCAGACCTGGGAGATGGGATGATAAAACCACTCCATCAGGCTGTGGGAAATCCAGTCGGGGTTAAATGTGAGTTTCTACCAGCTCACAAAATGCAGCTGAAAGCCAGGGCTCCTGCTGCAGGCCTGGGGAAGCAGCCGGTGTGGGATGGAGGGAGCTGGGGGCATAGTGAGACAGGGATGGGGTGTGGTGGATGGGGATGGGGGCATAGTGGGACAGGGATGGGGCCGCCACCAGGGCATGTCCCCTGTGAGCATCCAGCCAGACAACTTACTGTGGATTTCCATGACCTTCTCCATGGAGCGGACAGCATTGGCATTGGGTCTTTGCTGTAAAACCTTTTCCGGAAGGGGATCAAGCTGGAAGAAAAGACACAGGAATATGAAGACTGCCGATACAATCCGCACGTGCGTTAGATGGCGGTTCCGAGACAGCAGCTGTTTCCCGGGCAGAGTCCCTTGTGGGGTGCATGTGCCCAGGGAGCAGAAAAAATGACTTTAAAAAGCCAAATGTGCTTTGGGGTTTATAAATTTTTAATAAAAGTGGATTTATTTTCTTTATGTATTTTTTTTTAGGACACTGTAAGGTGTATTTGTGGGTTCCTATAAGTAGCAGGAAGAAAGCCAGTCCCAGGAGTGGCCTGTCACCAGCATACCAGCTCGGAATCTGCCACTGAGGCCACAGGGTTACATGGGGGGAGGGACGCTTATCCCATCACTTTTCTTTCCCTTGTCTTTTCTTAATAAGTAAGAGTGTTTAAGTATCCCCTGATCTTGGTTTTCTCCCAGGACAGTGGAAGGTGGGGTCAGGGGAGATGTAAATGGAAGAAGTGGGATCTCTCACAGAGGGAATCCGTCACACCGAATTTTTCCCTAAGCACTGGCAGCAGATAAAAATGGGAATAAGGTGGGGCGTGGTGGCTCAAGCCTGTAATCCCAGCACTTTGGGAGGCGAGGCAGGTGGATAACAAGGTCAAGAGATCGAGACCATCCTGGTCAACATGGTGAAACCCCGTCTCTACTAAAAATACAAAAAATTAGCTGGGCATGGTGGTGCATGCCTATAGTCCCAGCTTCTCAGGAGGCTGAGGCAGGAGAATTGCCTGAACCCAGGAGGCGGAGGTTGCGGTGAGCCGAGATCGCGCCATTGCACTCCAGCCTGGGTAACAAGAGCGAAACTCCGTCTCAAAAAAAAAGGGAATAAGTTTATAGGTAAATTACAGGGCAATAGGGCAAAGCAGAGCATTTACAACACAACAGTTAAAAATGGTTGATTGGCCAGGTGCGGTGGCTCACACCTGTAATCCCACTACTTTGGGAGGCTGAGGCTGGCAGATCACTTGAGGTCAGGAGTTCGAGACCAGCCTGGGCAATATGGTGAAACCCCACCTCTACTAAAAATACAAAACTTAGCCGGGTGTGGTGGTGTGCACCTGTAGTCCCAGCTACTTGGGAGGCTGAGGCATGAGAATCGCTTGAAACTGGTTGGGGGAGGCTGAAGTGAGTCAAGACTGTGCCACATCACGCTAGCCTGGGCAACACAGTGAGACCGTGTCTCAAAAAATATTGGTTGATTGAAATAGGTTATAAAAATATAGAAATACAACAGGAAAAATCTGCTGGGTCTAGAACAAAGCTGGACCTCACTGGGGAGGCCAGAGCACCATGTCCCCAGGCGTCCTGGGGCCAGCCTTGGGCTATGCAGGCTGGAAAGGATGGGTGAGCCAGGACAGATGCACATTAGCAGCTTGTCCCACAGAGGTCATCAAAAGGAGCGTTTGGTTTTAACTCTGGCTTCCAGGTAGAGGTAAAAAGACAAAGGGACCCTGAGAATCTGCCTGGTTCTAGACACTGTGAGTGGACAGCTACTACAGACAGTGGCAGCTCCGCCAGGCCAGGGCCCTGGCAGAAACCACTGCAGGGCCTCATCTGAGGCACACATCCCCACACCAGGTTTCAGATGAACGCAGCTGGTTAACCTCCAGGAAGCATGAGCTCCCAGTCACAAAAGCCCCAAACAACACGGAAGCAGCCAGCACGAGCCTGCATCAGGAGAGATGAGTGAGGTCCCCAGTCCCATTCTCCAATGAAGGCAAGCGGGGCTCCTCGGAGCACGCTCAGTCCACCACTGGGGCAGGGAAAACACAAGGAGAGCCTGGAGCACCTTGGGGAGTTGGGAAATCAGGATATGCCTGAAGGTTGAGGGATGGGCCGTTCTGAAAAGTGCCCTGGGGCCAGAGCAGGAACCAGCTGAGCAACAAAATAAACAACTCGGTATTGAAACATGACCCAACGTGTAAGACAGATATCCAGGAGTTCACAGGGATAGGAATAAATGACCACATGAATACACAGGGAGTAGAGACAAATCCTTGAGAATCTCAAATAGCGCACGCACCTACCCCCTGTCCAGGAGGGGGGGGCTTAATGCCTCCCCAACTCTGTCCCCCGAGTGTGCGCTGCACTGAATGTGACTTCCTTCTAAATATATTTGGAAAGGCGGTAAAAGCGTAACCTGATGGAGGGACCCGAGCGAATGATGAACGTTGGTGAGCTGTACTGGCAGCACATGCCCTGACAGGTGACTGGAGCTTCAGTGCTGTGATCTTCTTCCCCAAAACACAGAACTAAGAGAAGACGCTCAGACAAACGCAAACTGAGGGACGGTCTGCAAAATACGTGCCCAATGCTCCGTGGAGAACGAGGAAAGATGGAGACAAAAGACAAAATGGCTGACTGTGACGGGTGGTCCCGGTAGGACACTGAAACAGAGAAAGCGCGGTTGTGGCAAAGCTGGTGACAGCCGAGTTCACTATGGAGTAAGTCACAAGCCGGTGTTGGTTTCTAAGTTGTGACAAGTGACTCCGGCCCAAGTCAGACATTCACAGTAGAAGACATGTTCTGAGGGGAATAAGGAGCTTGTATGTGATCTCTGTAATGTCTTTGTAAATCTTAAAACTACCCAAAAATGGAACATTTACTAAGAATGTACATTAGATCCTTAAAGACTGCAGTTGTTGAAATTACCAGTTAGAAATTCTAAGAAGTAAATATGCCAAGTATGTGTTAAAAATACAGGACTTATCTGTATGATCAAACAACCTGAGGCTTATGAACCTGACCTGGAGGGTTGAGACCCTAGCAGGGGAAAACCCCAGGGATGCATACCTACGCATCATCAGAGTAAAACCGCAGGACATCAAAAACAAAAAGGAAATTCCAAAGGCTGCTAGAGAAAACAGAATCTTCCAAGGAGTAGCCATTACCCACACACCAACTTCTTAACAGCAATGGAAGCAGGCAGACAGTGGCTTAACATATTCAATGCGTCAAGAGCAAATCCTTGTCAACCCAGAATTGTTTATCCAGTGAAACTATCATCCAAGAACAAGGGTGAAATAAAGGCCTTCCCCGTAACGAGTACAAGCTGGGGAAGCTGACCACACAAGTCTTTTCCCGAGGGACACTGCAGTGGGTGCGTTCTACTTAAGGCGGTCTGAAAATAATCCTAGAAGACAGTGTGAGAAACGGGAAGAAAGGACGAGCCAAGAAAATGGCATGAGTGCAGGAGAGCCTGAAGGAACAGGGATGACATCGAGAAATAATAATGGTGTCTAATCAGTGCAATCAAATGAAATGCCAGCCAGTGATATAACCTAGGACGGGGCTCGGGCTGCTGAGTTTAGTACAACAAAACCAAAACCATTCACGGCCCTGGTTACACGTCAATGTCTGATGAGTAGTTAGGCAGTAGAAGGAGATGCAGCTGGGTGCTCTGTGTTTACGCTGACACCCTAATCGGGGCTCGCCCAGTCGGGGCTCCGGTTTGCATGGAGGCAGGAGTGAGGGTGCGGACTGTATTGAGAACACATGCTCTGATTGTTAAAAATAATGAATGAAAAACAAGAAAACAGGTTTTGCATCTTTGGACTCAGTAGAGGGAACAAATGGAACGTAGGAAACCCTCAATTATGCCGAAGAAGGGAGAAAAGAGAAGGCAAGAGCTTCGGAAAATGGGGACAAACAGAAGCAAGTAAGATGCATCTGAAAAAGGGAGCAAGCCCGCAGCAAATGACCCACGTTTCCACTCAAAGCAGGGACCACTGGACTGGACACAAAAATAATCTACCGTCCAGGCTTTTGCTGTTTATAGGAGACACATCTGAAACTTCAGGGGAGGCTGAAAGTCACACAGGAAAAGGCAGCTGGGGTCACATCTCCAGTATCTGGCACAAGAGATGTAACGGAAAGAGCATTACTGGATATACAGAGTTCACTGTGCTGTGGGAAAACTTCAGCTCATCACAGTGTCAAATGTCTGTGCTTAGTAAAGCAGCTTTAAAATGTCTAAGTAAAAATGGGCAATGGAAAGGAAACGAGAGTACACGTCCCACCATGGTGAGAGACTTTGGCAGACAACCAGCCAAAAATCAGTCAGGAAAACCAAAATATGAACAATACAATTAGCAAGCTCTGCTTAATGAACACAAACAGAACTCCGAGAAACAGACGGAGAAGACACATTATCTCACACACATGTGGAATGTCTCTGCAGGCTGACCACGTACTGGCCTGTAAAGTACGTCTCCACACAGAAAAATGCCAGCCAGACCTCCTCTTCTTACCACACTGCCATTTGTTAGAAATTGACAGCAAAGAAGAGAGCCATGAGTCCTTACATTTGGAAATCAGACAACACGCCAACTCATGGGCAAAAGAAGAAATCATAATACAAATTAGGAAATGCTTACAATTAAAAAATAATGAAAACCGCTACCTATGACGATGTCACATGCGGCTGAATGCTATGCTGGAGCCATGCACACCCCTAAACGCAGAGAGCAGGAGACTAAAAAGCAATATTCAGTGTAAGAAGGTAGCAGGAAAACACAGCTGTCCTAACGCAAGAAGGAAAGAAAACAGACGGAAAAGAAGACAAATCAATTCTGAAAAGAAACAGGGTGCTGCCGCTCAAAGGGGGTTCTCAGAAGCGCCTGATTCAACGGACGGAGGAAACCCAGGGGGCACACAGGGACAGCCCCGGGATGAAGAGGGGCCCCGGCTGCAGGCACAGCAGAGATGTAAGGTGGGAAACTGGGGACACTTGACTCTTGCCAAGAAATCTGAAGAAATTCAGGTTGAAATGAATTTTCTGGTAAAACCTAACTTTTCAAGATTAAGAAGGAATGGGAAACTCGAATGGACCTATAACCGTTAATGTCACTGAATCCCTAACTTAGAATTTTCACGCAAAGTAAACCTGCAGCCTAGGAGAGTCCTCTCAGTCAAGGAACAGATGATTCTGCTCCTAACGCCGCTCCTCCAGAGGACAGGGAGAACTCACACACCCAGCTGCCAGCCACCAGCCTGCAGACGGTTCTCCCAGGGGCCTTAGACCCACCCACCAGCCTGCAGAACAGTTCTTCTGGGGGGTCTTGGACCCACCCAGGCCCCTCATACTTGTAGTTCTCGAGACTGAACGTGGACTGCGCTGGGGAAAACGGTCTGAGATGCGGAGGCCACAGGCTGGCCACCGTGGCTCTGTCCCCGTGCCCCACCAGTGGAAACAGGGCACCCTTCAGAGCTTCAGCTCAGTGTGTCACACGGCACTCGCTGTATGAAATTCAGGATGGGGCGTTTCCTAGAGGGGCACGCACATGGGACTCCACCCACCTGGCCAGCTTTCCGAGGCTTGGGGGACTGGTTCGTGGTGCCCCGGGCCTCTGCCGTCCCCCGCTGCCTGTCTGTAAGTAGTAAATCCACTGCACAGAACACGTGTGTGGGTATGTCTTCCCTAGCTCAAACAAGCTGGTTGCCAATGTGTGGAGAATCTGCTTCAGGGCACTGCTCCCCCTCACCTTTATCTCTCCTTCCCTCCCTCTGTCCGTCTGTCTAATTCACCCCACTAAGAACAGGAAAAAGGCAACCCAATAGAAAAATGGGCAAGAGACATGAACTTCACAAGAAGGGAAAGTCCACGTGGCTCATAGGCAGATGAGGGCTGCTCAGCCGTCGCGGTCATGAGGAAGTGACCTTGGAACCCTGCCAGTGTTACCCCCGTCCAGCTGGCAGAGATCAAGGGCAAGAATGCCAAGTGCTGCTGAGGTGTGCTCACGCCACTGCTGACAACAGCTTCAACCCTTTAAAAAGCAGCTTGATGTTATCTCCTAAAGGTGAACAGACACGTCCCGCGCCCCCCCTTCCTCTCCTGGACGTTTTCCGGAGGCACAGCCACCTAGGTGTTTTGGGGGCTTGCCCGGGAAGTTCATCACAACTCTGTCTGTCACAAGCAAACCTGGAGCAGCCCAAACCTGCCCTGGTCCGGGCCTGTGCAGGATGTACGCAGGCAGCTTTACAGAGGGGACCCCAGGGACGGGGGAGCATTGAGATGTCCCTTATATCGCAACACTCAGGTAACGGGCCCAGAGAGGGGGCCCTGCTGTGTGCAGCCATAGTTCCTTCAACTCTGAAGGCCACGAAGCTGGGCTCTGCCTTCCTGAAAGTCCGCCAGGGAGGCTTTGGCAGCCCATATGGAAAGAGGAGCCGACTGGAAACACAGAGTGGAACCCGTGCACGCCGCACACGGCTGCATGCAGATAAAACAATCACTGCTGGCATGGAGTGTGGCCAAGTGTGAGAGTGTGGGGTGTGTGTGAGCATTCATGTGTGTCAATGTGCGTGACAGCACGTGCTTGTGGGGGTGTGTGTGCATATGTGAGACTGTTTAGTGCCTGTGTGTGGGCACGTGTGAGACTGAGTGCAGTGCCTGTGTGTGCACATGAGACTGCATGTAGTGCCTGTGTGTACAAGAGGGTGCCCCTGTGGTGTGTGCATGTGTGACTGTGGTGTGCGTGTACAAGAGGGTGCCCGTGTGCGGTGTGTGAGTGTGACAGGAAGCATGGCTGGAAGCAGGCAGCCAGCTCTCAGGTTGATCCCACTCAGTCTCTCACACACTTGGTGTCTGTTACCCCATTAGAGCTGCTTCACATCCACACCTTTCACAACGCATCAGAGTGTAGCTGGTGAGCTAAATCCCGGCGGAAAACCTTTTTCCACACAACATCCCACCTCCTGCTCCACAAATGTCTTCCAGGAATCCTGGAGTGGGTTGAATGAGCTGGTGACTTGAACACTGAAATGCCCCGTGACTAATGTAGAAACCCGACCCAAGCAAAAACCTGCCTTGGGCATGGTCTCAGATGGGAGAGATGGCCCTTCCCCGGCCTCCCAGGGGCATGGCCTGAGCCACAGTTCCCTGTGGGGGTTTGGTGCAGGGTCTTTGATGGAGGCTGGCTGGAGGCCGGACTCGGCCCTGTGCCCACACGACTCCATGGCCCGTCTACACTGCAACATGCAACACCCGATGGTAACCTTCCACTGCCCATGCTCACCGGCAGCTGCAGACAACTGAACATGGAAACTGCTAAATAAACTGGTCGCCGAGGGCAGCAGCGGCCTGCAGACATGCGCGCTGAAGACAGAGGGGTCGCTCTGACCAGGGAGCAGGGACGCTGAGGCCCCTCTGCACTTCGTGTCCCACACACCCGATAACTCAGCCACTTCCGCAGCCGCAGGGTCCCTGCAGGCCGCTGCCGTCAGAGCTGGCGGCCCCGCCTGTGCCTGCCAGGTCGCCCGGCACACTGTATATCAACCTTCATCAAAGGCTGCCGGGCAGAGGAGCGGGGTCCAGGCCAACTTCTGTGCATTAAAGAGATTTTTAAAGAGACCTTGATAAAAGTAGTGCTTCCTGCTTTTTGATGTGTTTAAGAGGAGATTTTTCTCGTTAGAAGAGCAAACACGCATCAGGAAGCAGGAACAGGCGGCAGCTGGAAGCAGGTTCTCTATTGTTATTTAAAATAACCAGCCAGAAGAAC
This sequence comes from Callithrix jacchus, assembly GCF_049354715.1. Taxonomy (NCBI): domain Eukaryota; kingdom Metazoa; phylum Chordata; class Mammalia; order Primates; family Cebidae; genus Callithrix; species Callithrix jacchus. The sequence continues at coordinate 160,381,117 of NC_133507.1, forward strand.
CGTAGGGCTCCAGGATGGTGGGGAATAGGTATGTCAGTCGCCCTTTAAGTGGAGCAAAAAGTGGGAAGAGACTGTTTTATGTGGGGAAAGGACCTGTAAAGTGCTCTGGACGTTTTAACAGCAGCCTGGGATTTCATCAAGCCTGTCACTGGCTGTGGCCTGCTGCGGGGATGCCACCTGCACCTTTGATGTGCTGTGATTTATGTTAACCTCAACATGATCCCCGACCCACAAAGAGGGCCAGGAGAAGGCGGGGTATGTCCTGGTACCCGCAGCCACTGCCCACATCCCCTCTCAGCACCCCTCTGGCTACCACAGGCCCCCATGATGGCCCAGGAAGCAGCAGCCCAGGTGGCAGGTCCCACAGGGATCCCCCTTGGTGATGCGGGTCCCGCCCCTCCCCTCGAGGCCCTGATCTTGGCGGTGGCCTGCTGCTGCTCCTCCAGCAAAGCCTTGAACACTCCAGGTCTGCTGTGCCCGGGATGACGTGCCTGGGGTGACATGCCGGGGATGACGTGCCCGGGGTGACATGCCGGGGATGACGTGCCCAGGGGTCTTGCTCTTTAGTGGGTCATAGCAGCGTTCCCAGTCCCCCAAGCCAGGGCATGGCCCTGCAGTCTTTAAGACACCACTGTCAGCTATTGGCAGGTGTGTGAGGGGACCTATGCACCTACCCCTCAAAGATTCAGGGGTTCTGGGGGCCCAACAGACCACCTCAGGCCCAGCCATGCGTCCCTCTCTCTGCTTTCCCCCTCTGCCGCGTGTTCTCAGCTTGGCCGGCTCAGTGTCCCCCACGCCCTCTGCAAGAGCCCAGCTGTCCTCCCCTGAGGTGCCTGCACCTTTGGGCTCTTACTGACCCCCAAGGTCACTCTGCCCTTGGCGTCTTCTACTTCCTCAAGCCACTGAGCCTCCCTCCTCTCTGGGACACCCCTGCAGTGCTCACTTCCCCGACCACCAGCTCCCTGGCTTCCCATGTCTGGGTCAGGGCCCGTGGCAGCCTTTAGGCGAGCCAAGGCTCAGCGCTGCCCATCCTGGGCCTCCCTCAGCAGCTGCCTGGTCACTGGGGCAAGGCACCGAGTCCTGTTGCGAACCTGCAGTCCTCACCCGGCCCTTAGATCAGGAGTCACTGCAGAGACACGGAGCTATGCGGGTTCTAAGGAAGCTGCCCTCTCTCACGGGTGGACCCTCTAACGGCAAGGGCCTGAGGAACATGGCAGCCGCCCAGCGCCCTGGCTTCCTGGTCTGGAACGGCCGCTTGCTGTGGCGGGCGGGCTGTGTGTGTCACCTGGAGATGTTTCTGGCATGCTTGGCTTTCAGGCCTGAGTCTGAACAAGACCTTTCCTGGAAAATAAAGCTGGTTTCTCTCAGAGTGAATCTTCCAACATTTAGGATTACAGAGCTGACCTATCTGGAAAAGCCATGGCAGCAGGCCGGCTGAGGGCTGGGGGAGGGGGCAGAGGACACTCCCTGCTGCTTCCAGTTCTGGCCCAGTGGGAGACAGACCCCTGACTGGGGAGGCCCTGGCTGGAGGCAGGACCTGCAGCCCTGGTCCCCCTCTGCCATCTCTGATGCTGCCCCTCGAATCAGCCTTGATAGAAGGGGAGGGAGGAAGGTTCTGGAGCCTTGGCGGCCTGGGGCCCTAGGAACATGGGGGTCTTGACTACTCACAGTAAGACTCTGCTCTCACGAGGAGACCCAGGCCAGGAACGCGCGGCTTCCTCTGCTACAGCAGCACCCAGTTAGCAGCAGGGTCCCCATTGTTCCCAACCTGCTTCCCAGGGACAGAGGGCAGTGGCCGTGGAGGAGGGAACTGGCTGTGACCAGTGGGATTCCTCTCGTAATGGGGTTAGCAGTAGGGAAGACACCCTTTTGTTCTAACGTTCACAGTGAGAATTCCGCAGGTTCGGGATTCTCTTGAAGGATGCATCTGGAGGCTCAGGAAGAGCACATGTGGGACACTCAGAATGACAGCCACCCCCCCATGTGGTGTCACACACTTTAGACACTCCCCGGCTGGACGTGACATTGGCTGCGGTGCATGAGGCATCCTCTGTGAGGCACCCTGCCCATGCTGAGGCCACCGCAGACCGTGGCCAGAGAGCAGACTCTCGCCCTGCAGTTTCCAGACAATGCCAATGATGCCTGCACACCCGACCCCTTGAGCGCCGTGCTTCATACAGGGGCCCGTGGCCTCCCATGAGGCCTGACGTGTCCCCACCACTCGTGACCCCGAGTGCCTTTGGGCGCTGCCCGCATCTGCACAGCACCCGGATCTGACCGTCGTGGAGTGAGCAGGGCCAGCTTTCCATCGGGGAGGCTTGCACAGGAGTGTCCTGGGATGTTGTCCCTGCTTCCCCTCTGCCCACCCCACAATGCCAGGCCAGAGTGCCTGTCAGCAGGAGCCATCAGACACCAGAGCCGGGCGCATGCGGGGCACCTGCGAGTGTGTGACCACCTGGCTGATGAAGAGAGGGCCTAGGGACCAGCACCTTGGTCTGGAGTGCCCGCGGACAGGCAAAAGGCAGCACTGACCCAGTGGCATCTGAGTTGCTGCCCCACTGATTTCCCAAATACAGGGGGCTGGGGAGAGCTTCTTATAAAGACAGGTGAGATGGGATGGTAGAGTGCTGCCTTTTCCTTGAGCCGAAAACGAGGATGCTGCTTCCAGAGGAGCCCCCCAGAGGGTGGGGGATGAGCACCAAACAGGGGTGAAAAGGCAAGTTTCCTGCAAACCGCTGAGTACCAGGACACCCCCACTAAGTGCCCTGTCACCCCGACTCTACTGAGACTGTCCTCAGGACTGCCGGGCTGGAGAGGGTAGTCCCAGAGGGCACAGGAGGCAGACTCCCACCCTGCCCCTCGGGGCAAGGCCTGTGAATCTGGTGTGCTTAGAGCCTCAGGCACTGCCCTGCTGTCCACTTGCTGTGGTCCTGTGATCTGGACACACGGCCCTTGAGTACCCCACGCGCCAGCTGGCTGTTCTCAGACCTGCACTGGCAGCCAGACAGAGCTCCGTGTGGGGAAGCCACCGACTGAGTCATGCTGTGGTAATGTGGACTCACACCCAAAGCCTGTGGATGGACTCAGAGGCTCAGGAAGTGCACGAGAGAAACTCAGAATGAAAGGTCCCCTCCACCTGGTATCACACACTTCAGACACTCCTGGAGCTGGATGTGACATCGGCAGTGATGGCCCTGCCTCCTCCCCCGACCTCGCAGGCCCACAGCTGGTGGGCCGTGCTGGGAGCAGGGATGCCTGGGCCCCAGGATGGCACCGGAATGGAACACTGCAGGTGGCACTCTCGCCCCAAGCCTCTGGAACATTCTTCTTCTCTACTCAGGTCTCGGAGGCCTGGCTGTACAGACCACGGTATCTCTGACTCCCTTCGGCAGTGTCGGTGGGGACGCAGCACGGAGCCCTGCCCCTGGGGGCTCAGGGCAGCAGACAGGCCTGCTGGGCAGAAGTGCCCTAGTCCGCCTCAGGACCACTGACTGGGACTCATGTGAGGATTCCCTAGAGAAGTCGTCTGTCCACAGAGGAAATGAAGAGAGTAAGAAAAAGAAAACCTCTGCTCATAATGTGTTCCATGTAACGGACACAGAGGGATCACGGCACTGAAAGGGCGCAGCCCCCCTGCAGCGGACCCCGAGCCATCTTCTCACCAGAAAAGGGCTCCTTCCAGTCCTGCCCCACCTCTTCCAGCCACAATCACAGTTCTGCCACATTTAGAGGTAAGGGCAGGGGGAAGCAGTGCAAGGCGGAGCTGCGAGCATCCACGTGGTCAGAGACTGACTGCCTTTCATGCTCTGGGGCCCTCAGGTGGCCAGGCCACAGCCCCGAGCCTGTCAATATAGAGTCCCGTGGGGTCTCTGGGGTCTTCGTACCTCATTTCCCAGCAAAGCAGAAACGCATGCTTCGGAGGCATCGCAGATGGCGGTCAGGTCGTGGCCTCCCTCAAGGGCCAGGACAATCCGGCCACCAGCCAGGCCCATCAGCTGCTTCGTCAGGTACCCAAAACCTGCAATGGGAAATAGGAGAGTGTGTGGTGAACAGGAGGCTGCATAGTGGACGGGGGGCCACGTGGGGGCCAGGGGACCGTGTGGTGGACGGCAGAGCCACGTGGTAGATAGGAACCAGATGGTGAGGCCACACGGTGGATGGGGAACCACATGGTGGATAGGGGGACTGCATGGTGAACAGGAGACGGCATGGTGGATGGAGGGGCAGAGTGGTAGATGGGGGGGCATGGGGGTGGGCTGTGTGGTGAACTGGGGGGCCGTGCGGTGGACGGGGGTGCTGTGTAGTGGACAGGGGGGCATGTGGTGGCCGGGGGGGGGCAGCATGGTGAATGGGGAAGGCCGCCCAGAAACGCACCTCCTGGCATCACAAGACCAGGGGGCTGGGGCAGAGAGACACATGGCGAGGCTGGGTCTGGTTTCATAAGTTAACTGAAGAGTTTCGGTTTTGCGTTTCCTCTTTGATGTGTTTGAGAGTAGGAATTATGGCCTCAAGGCTTTGATTTTTAATCAGCAAATCATCTGCTCAAGGAACAAGGGCAGCCAGCCCCACTCAGAGGCTGCAGGCCACCTGCCCTTCGGCCACCCCCAGAGGGGCTGTGACCACGAGAGCGTGGCAGGGCCAGCCGGGCTCTGGTTATCTGCATACTCTCAACATGTGAACACGTGTGCACAGGCTGTGTGTGCTCCTGATGGGTTCTCCCATATCCAGGTCTGACCGCCTGGCTTTGATCAGGAGCCACAGTCCCGCCATGGCACCCACATCACTCATCCTGGGAGGGAGTGCCTGGTGGGTGAGGATAATCACCACCCTCAGCCAGGCCAGGCTGGCACTGATTAGAGAGCTGGAGCCACGCAGCACTGATTAGTGGCCCCGATCATGGGATGACGAGGCTTAACTTCCCAAAGCCTCAGCTCGTCCCGTCTGATGGAAACAAACAGGGGCTTCGAGGCAGCTGTGGGGACTGAGGAGGAAGCTGAAGATGTGGTGGCCACGGTGCTCCGGGCCAGGTGTTGTGGGGTGCTGGGCAGAGTGGGAGCTCTCTGCCCTGTCCGGTCACTTTGCCAGCCACTAAGCCATGTGGTCTGGGGGCAGGTGGACTGTGTGAGGCCCCATAGGAACATGGCCACCGGGGGCCACCTCAGGTCTCCTGGGTGAGCCACACACTCCACAGGCCAGGGCCAGAGAGATGGCCCCTCCTTGGCCACCTGTGCCCACAGGAGTGGGGAGGGTAGCACACTATGGATGCCAAGTCCTTGAGGACGTCACCAGGGCTGTCAAAGGTCTCGAGATGCTCTGGCCATGGGAGGCTCTCCAGGGTCCTTGGGGACTCCCAGGGTTGGGGAAGCGGCCAGGCCTTTCTGTGTACCAAGAGCTGATGCCAGGAGGTTTTCACCTCCTTGGGAGTTGCTGAGGCACAGCGGGAACACCGCTGGATAGTCCCTCCTCCCATCCTGAGAGCACGGCCCCCATCTAATGCTGATCCTGAGAGCCCCCGCGCAGCCTGGGCTCCCTCACTCAACTCGCAACGCTACCGTGCTCCCAGCAACTTCCCCTTACAGTTCCTAGGGGCACTGCCTGCCAGAGAAGCAGCACAGGGTGCGTCTCAGCTCTCAGTGGGACCAGGGACCTGCCCCTGCCCCTGAAGGTGGCCTGCAGGACCCTGGACACCTGCATCCCAGAGAGGAAGCCTCGTGTGCCCTGGGCCCCTCCTGGGCAGAGTGCCCAAGGCTTGCGCGTCTGCAGCTCCCACTGCCCACTCTGGGTTCTGGGGCCTCCCAAATGGACGGGTTCCCAGCATGGCCAGGAGCTTGGTCATTAGTGAAAAGGGACCCTTCAGTCCTGCACAGGCCCACTTACATCTGGCGGAGAGGTTGTAGCCCCCGAGAGGCGTGGGGTGGCCCTCCACGGCGTCGAAGCCTGACGACACCAGCACCACGTCCGGGGCAAACTCACTGGCGATGGGCATGACCACCGTTCTGCAAAGGGCAGGAGAAGGTGTTTCTGGGTCAGCCGAGAAGAGGACCAGACAGTCACAAAATCCCAAGGTTCCCTTTGACATTGGTAACGCCTGGCCTCAGCCCCCTCGGCCATTGGCAGGCTAAGGGCCCCACACAGCAGAGGCTGAAATCTGGCAGCCCGCGCTGAATTAGATGGGAGTCAGCCACGTGTGATCCGGGCTCATTTCAGACACGTCTTTGCGGTGCAAGCCAACAGGCTCCACTCTGCGTGCTTAGTGAGAGTGAGAGGGTCACTCTTTCCTGCTGTGCTGTTTTCTGCACACTTTGGAGGTGGTCTGTAATAGCACAAGCTGCATTAACCTGGGGGATGAAGCCAGCTGCCCGTCCCACTAACGCCCTCCCCGGCCCCATCCCCGCTCCCGGGCTCTGCTCCATCCTCCCTCCAGTCCTCCCAGGCCAGGTCCTCCCTTCCGAGAGTGGGTCAGCTCCGCTCGCCCCATCAGGCGGCCCTTGGTGCTACAATGCAGTTTCCACAGCTCTCACTGAAGACACGGCGGCCACTCACCGCCCCTAGTACTGGGAGCGTGAGGCCGAGAGCCCCTGCCAGCCTTGCCTAGGGAGCCTGCGTGTTCCTGAATCACCCTAGAAGACCCTAAAACCAACACACACGGGGGCAAGGGGAATTAACAACAAAATGAGACACTTAAGGAACTTTAAAGGAAAAGCTGATGACAAATGTAAGAGAATTCACTAGAAAAAGACAAACCATTGGAAATTCTTTAAGATATATTAGGGAAATAAGGAAAATATTCTACCTGAAAAGAGGAAAAAACACTCCTTAACACAAACAACTTATCAGTCCGCAGCCTAATGATCTTAGCAGCCTGAGTTAGGAAGCAACGGGCGTGCTATCAGTGAATGAGGGAGTTCAGCAGATTCCTGTGGCATTTGGGCTGCCTTCTTCAGCTCTGGGCTCTAACCACTCCTCTCTGGGTGAGGGGGGCAGAATCATGGCCTCGCTCTCCTGGGCAACAGCAGGGTCCCCACGAGAAAGGTGGTCTGGTGTCTTCCTGCAGTGGCCCAGGTGCCAGAGACCTGTGTAGGCGAGGACAGTGGAACAGAAGTGGTGCCTTTTAAAAGGGGACCTCAGAAAGTTCCTGGAAAAATGGAATTAAAACATAAAAAATACAAACTTTGTTTCTCAACTCAAGCTCCATCAAGTCCAAGACACTTTTGCCAGGGTGACAGCAGCCATGTAGTCCCTCCTGGAAGGACTGAGGGTCCTGGGAATTTAACCATGTCCAGTGCAGTCTGTTTTTACATTATTAACGGAAGAAAAATAAGTGCTCTTTGCAGATTTTTCTAAGAATAGGAAACAGAAAGAAGTCAGAGAAGCCAACTGAGGACTGTAAGGTGGGGGCCTAACGATTTCTCTTCAAAGCTCTTGCAAAGGTTTCCTGGTTTAATGAGGAGTGAGCAGGCGCACTGTTGTGGAGAAGACCCTCGGTGGGGCTGGGCGCGGTGGCTCACACCTGTCATCCCAGCACTTTGGGAGGCCAAGCCAGGTGGATCACCTGAGGTCAGGAGTTCAAGGCCAGCCTGGCCAACACGGTAAAACCCCAATTCTACTAAAAATACAAAAGCTCAATGGTCATGGTGGCGTGCACCTATAATCCCAGCTACTCAAGAGGCTGAGGCAGGAGCATTGTTTGAACCCAGGAGGCGGAGGTTGCAGTGAGCTGAGATTGTGCCACTGCACTCAAACCTGGGCAGTAAGAGCTAAACTCCATCTCAGAAAGAAAAAAAAAAAGACCCTTGGGGGTAAACTCTCCCAGTGATTTTCTGCTAAAGTGTTGAGGAACTTTCTCAAAACACTCTCACAATAAGCAGATGTTGTCATTCTTTGTTTCCTCCAGAACAGGCAGAATGCCCTGGGCTTCCCAAAGCTGCTGTGGGGACCTTTACAGCTGACCAGCTGCTGGGACTGGGCCGCCTCTCGCTCTCAGTAGCAGTGCTGAGGTTGTGCCTTGTCTTCAGGATGGTCCTGGGAAAGCCGTGCTCCCCCTCCTGTTACGCCTGTTCAGAGAAACGCTTCAGGACCCCGAGTCCACATGGACATTCCCACCGAAAGCTCTGCTCCTGTCGGCAGCGGATCTGGGCGTGACGGTGTGGCACCCGCTGAGTGGAAAGGCTGCTCCAGGCAGAGCTGGGTAAGCTGAGCGGCCAAGACGCCATGGAGCTGACTGTTGCTTCCCGTGTTAATTGTTGGTCCTCCACAATCAGGGCATGAACAAGATGAATTTTTTCCCCACAAGTTGATGTGGACGGTCTGGAGCTGTGGGCTTCATCTCATTTCTCTGAGGCACTGTCCCCATAAACTTTTCCTAACGCATCAGTGATTCCACCATCCTCCACGCAGCTTCACTGCAAACCTGACGCTTGTTCCTGCTTCCATTTTAGCAGAATTCATGTTGCTCTAATGAGGGCTCTTCCCAAACTGATGTCTTATCCTTGGTGCCTCAAACTAGATCCTGTCCAGACACGTTACAACAAATTCGTGTGAATTTATTTGGTGCAAACCATTCTGAAGCCCATGCACTGTTTTTTCAAAATATGCATTTTCTATGGACTTTTAAAAGTCTCCTGACATCTTCACCACGAAGCCTCATCTATGCGGTCCCCGCCTGTGCTGTGAGCTCTGGGGGACCCTCACTGAGCCCTTGCAGGACATGCCCATTTCAGGGTTTCACCACCGCCGACTTCCCGGAGCTGCTCAGCCCAGCCCGTCCTGCACTAAAGCACACTTCTGCGTCCCTACGGCCTCCCCACCACATGCGCATGGGCCAAGAGCATCACCCATGCATGCCTCCCTTCGTGTGGATCTTCAGAGACCCCTCCTGGAGGGCAGCCAGAAGTGCACTCACCCGGCCCAGGGTCCTGCCCACCACCAAGGACCTTCCAGAAACATCAGGGCAGAGGGCAGCAGGGCTGGCCCTAAAACTCTGGTTTTCATTCAGCTTTGATTACAAAATGAAATTCCCCACTGATATCAGTGAAAGTATCAGCTTTGACCAGAAGAAACAAAAATGATCAAAATTCAATGTGACCCCTTTTCAGGGGCAACCACAGATCACAATCTTATTGGAAAGTTCCTCTGATTTCTGGTGGTGGAGGTGACACAAACACCCAGGACTTAAATGCCAGGTGAAGATCCCATGGGCTACTCCCTAGAGGACAGACGAGTGACGATGAGTCCCTTTACTGCTGAGGCAGCGGGAGGGCCCATTCCACGCCGGGAGCACGCGTTGCCTGATCCTGTTGCCTGCACCCCATGAGCGAGCTCGGATGGGAGAAGAGTGGCGCCACAGGACTGCGGAGCTTCGGTGGCTCCAGTCAGAGCTGACAAACGCTGCACTCCGAACACGCACCAAATCCACACATAGGCACCTTGCCAGCCGAGAAACTCACTTCTGGAACTCAGACGGGAAGTACAGGAGACTCTGAGGGCCTTCTGAGCAGTCTGCTTCTCAGACTCAGTCCACACAACTTCCAGAACAGCCTCTGCAGCGGCTGCACGAAGTGCTTTGAAGGACGCTGGATCTGTGACCCGAGGGCCATCGTTAGGGGCAGAAGACACCATGTGAATCCAGACAGGGGTCAGCGAGCTTCCTGCCACAGGTCACACGGGAGGCACCTGACCTGAGTCAGTGCCACGTGGTCTCTGCCAGGACCACGTGACACTGCCTCTTTGGTGTCCAAGACACGACAATGTGTGGAAGTGTGAGCCTTGGGGTGTCCTGATAACATCTTACTAAGAGCAGAGGTGGCAGGGTTTGGCCCACCAGCTGGAGCTGCCCAAACCTCTGCTCCGGTCCTGTAAAACTTGTGTGACATTCTTCAGCGCGATTCCAGTCCTAGACTGAGAGAGGTTTCTTCTCACCCGCTGGGACCCTGCCACAAAGCACAGCGATTTCACAATCGTGGTGACACAGGAAGCGTGGCGCTGGCCTCAGAGCCTGTGCAGAGCTGGTGTCCGCACTCCCACTGCAGGGCTGGGAGGGAGAAATCAGTCTAATCAGTGGCGAGGCAGAGAGAATGCCTCGGCACCCAGGAGTCCTCCTACTCTTGCTGGACCCGGAGCCCTGCACTGGACGCTGGAAGGCCCGGGCCCTGCAGTCCTCTCTGACCAACATTCCTTCCTCCGCGGCTGCGACCAGCGGGCGGCAGGACTGAGGGCCCATCCTCTGCTTTCAACTGCCCACGTCATCCCAAGGAGCCCGGCTTCTAATCATTTTAATCAAGTTCTTGTCATAAAACCTTTTTCTTTGGACAGAATAACACATTTCCAGCCATGCTTTTGGTGTGGATTTTAAAGCCAGGATATTTTTTCAGCGAAAACCACAGATGTTCTGTGCAGACACCACGTCCTTCCCAGAGCGCTGTGTGCACGTGGAGGGCTTTGCTTGCCCGCTCTGAAGTGCTGCTGAGCGATCTTGCTTCGAATCCCCCCTCCAAGACGAAGTCCTGTTAAAATCACCGTTAAATGAAGTTCACACCAAGGGAGTCTCTGGTGTCTCGGCTTGGTGTGTGGTGCGGTCCCAAAGCCAATCCAAAGAAAATGTGAAAGATGAGCCTGGACTCGTGGGCACCGGCGTGTTGGCCACGCATGAGGGTGCTGGGCGCTGTCGGAGGAGGGTGTGCACACACTCGCCCTCACTTCCCTGGGCTGGCGCCCTCTGGGTGGTGACCCCACACACTTGCTAGACCTAAGAAGGTGGGAATATGAGGTGCCTGAGTGCAGCTCAGCACCCATCTGTGGTATGATAAGCAATGGCCCTTCTCTGCTACGGGCCACAACGCCTCTGCCTGTAAAAAGCAAGCTGAACGTGGCATTCCCTGCATCTCTGGGGCCACGCTATGGCTGTCATGACCCTCCTACAGGAGGAAGCTGAAGGAATGTCCCTGTTTCATAGATGCTACAAAGAAAATGGGAAACTGGACTCACATTTTATTTCCAGAATTAAACCTTTAATAAATAACTCAATCGCTAGAAAATAAGATTGAAATATGTGCCATGGGCCTCTGAAGCCATCACTTTAAGGAGAGTATTTCCATGGGGTCGCTTCTGGCCTTTCCGGGGCAGAGAGGGGTGGGCTTGATGTTTCTTGAGGCCGTGGGTCCACTGACCGTCAGCTCCAGAGGCAGGAGAAATGGGTGGAAGGGTGGTCGCTGAGAGAAGGTGGGCAGGTGCCTGTAAGGCACACCCCCAGTGCCGGCAAGCCCAGGGAAGCCATGACTGCTGTGCCCAGAGGGTGGCTATGCCCGTGAGGCACGTGCAGAGGGGAGGCATGGTGCTTAGCAGGGAGGGCGGCCTCTCCAAGTGGTGGCCTGTGCACTTAGGAAGGTCCCGTGGGAAGCTGCAGGGCACTGCGCATCCCGTCCCGTGGCCTCAGTGTGGCCTGCTCTGGTGCCTTCGTTGCCACAGCACTGCCCCTTTGGCTTGGTCATCAGCAACCTGCACCTGCAGCCTCCAGACAACGTCTACAGCCGCAGCTTCCCAGGAGAGCAGAGCTGGGCGGGGACAGCAGGCGGTGCTGGCCACCGCGTGTGCAGCCTCCCAGCTATGCTCTGTGGGAGGAGCCATGTCACGGGGCATGTCTAGCTCTCACCTACCGCATACCATCAGGTTACGGGCTGTACATACCACCTTCAAAAGCCACAACGGAATCTAAATGCAATAATTCACTCAACAGCTGGGTTTCAACATCTGGAAAAAAATGACCTTCCAATTCATTCCCCCACTAGGACCCTAAACAAAACCCACCACACCCTCAGTCAACAGGAGTCTCAGAGCAAACCGAGCTTATGGGGCCAACAGGCTGCAGCCCTGTGGCCACCCACGGCCAACGAGCATCTGGGGATTCTGTGGGCGCTGAGGGCTGCCTTTCTATGTCAACAAATGCCCTGGGGCATCGTCCATACACACTGGCCGTTTGCTGGCTCTCCTTACTAAGGGGCCTTTGGGTCGAGGCACTCCCGACCACCCACTTGGATGGATATTTTCTCACTTTTTCCTGAGAATTGACTGAAGCAAAAGCGTCCCTACTGAACCCTCACCCACCCCCACCAGAAGCTTCTCCCGCTGGGTCTCTGCCTAGTACCCTTCAGCCTCCTCCAAGCCAGCACCTCGAGACCTCGCCCAGTGCCCTCTCACCCCACATCAGCTCCCACTGCCCCAACCCCGTCTCACTCCACTCTCCCTGAGATGACCCCGCCTCTCCAGCCCTGTCCTGGCCGGTCTCCGCTGCTGTTTCCTGAGCTTGGCCACTGGCCCCAGGTCCTACCCTGGAGTGTCCAAGTCTGTCACCTAAGCTGCCACAAGTCGTCCTGCCTGACACCCAGATCTGGCTGCGATGCTTCAATCCGCAGTCCGAGGCCCGGAAAGAGCCCCTGCCATCAGAACCAAGGTCTAGCTCCGTGGACGCAGCCCAGGCGGGCGGGTTTGCGCTGTCGGGCTCTGTTCCCTCAGGAAAGCCCTTTCTCCATAATGTCCTGTGCCATGCTCATTCCTCCAAGACTCAGCCTGGGCCCTGCCCCCTCCAGAAGCGCCCTTGGCCCGCCCCCGGGTGGGCAGACCCCCTCAGGTCTTACTGTGCCTGCCCAGAGCTTGCCCTCCCGATCCCCTGCCCCCTCCAGGGTGGGCACTGTGCTGACCCCACCATCCGCACCTCACAGGGCCGGCCCCGCGGGCACAGCGAAGGCTGGCTTAGGACGAGCCTCTCAGCGTTCAGGCTTTAGCTTGTGTTTGCTGCTCTGTGCTTCTCAGATACATTTCTACATAGGAAAGTACCTGGATGCACTTAAAGAGACGTAATTGCTTTTAGAAAAGAAGGTGGCATGATTTGTATGAAACCTCTTCATAACCTTCGATTCCAGAGGCAAGGAACCCACGGCAGTGTGGGGAGCGCAGTGGGTGCCATTCAGCAATGATGAAAACAACAACGTAGGGTGCCATGACTCCCAAAACTAACCTGCCTACAAAAGGCCACAGCAGCAGCAACACGTCTAACATGAGGAACACGTGTTCCCAGAGCCTCAGCCTTCCCGTCCTACAGCAACACATGTAACATGAGGAACGCGTGTTCCCAGAGCCTCAGCCTTCCCATCCTACAGCAACACATGTAACATGAGGAACACACGTTCCCAGAGCCTCAGCCTTCCCATCCTACAGCAACACATGTAACATGAGGAACACACGTTCCCAGAGCCTCAGCCTTCCCGTCCTACAGCAACACATGTAACATGAGGAACGCGTGTTCCCAGAGCCTCAGCCTTCCCATCCTACAGCAACACATGTAACATGAGGAACACACGTTCCCAGAGCCTCAGCCTTCCCATCCTACAGCAACACATGTAACATGAGGAACGCGCGTTCCCAGAGCCTCAGCCTTCCCATCCTACAGCAACACATGTAACATGAGGAACGCGTGTTCCCAGAGCCTCAGCCTTCCCATCCTACAGCAACACATGTAACATGAGGAACACATGTTCCCAGAGCCTCAGCCTTCCCGTCCTACAGCAACACATGTAACATGAGGAACACGCGTTCCCAGAGCCTCAGCCTTCCCGTCCTACAGCAACACGTGTAACATGAGGAACGCACGTTCCCAGAGCCTCAGCCTTCCCATCCTACAGCAACACGTGTAACATGAGGAACGCGTGTTCCCAGAGCCTCAGCCTTCCCATCCTACAGCAACACATGTAACATGAGGAACGCGTGTTCCCAGAGCCTCAGCCTTCCCGTCCTACAGCAACACATGTAACATGAGGAACACGTGTTCCCAGAGCCTCAGCCTTCCCATCCTACAGCAACACGTGTAACATGAGGAACGCGTGTTCCCAGAGCCTCAGCCTTCCCATCCTACAGCAACACATGTAACATGAGGAACACACGTTCCCAGAGCCTCAGCCTTCCCGTCCTACAGCAACACATGTAACATGAGGAACACACGTTCCCAGAGCCTCAGCCTTCCCGTCCTACTCCAAAGGTTGGGGAAAGTGAAATGGCTTTGCCCAGTTGGTTGGTTTCAAGGCAAAGGCCAATTCATTAAGAGGTTCCTGTCAGCGCCTGAGAAGATCCCGTTTTCAGAGACACCTTTATAAACTTCATCAACGAACCTACGAATCAAGATCATCTGGATGCTGCGCTCACCCCGACCCTGTGTCCCCAGAGTCCCCATGTCCCCGCGCACAGGTGAGGGAGGGGTTAAGGAGGTCACCATCATCGTTGTCATCTCCTTACACGCCCCCTCCCCCAGTGGCTGAGACTTTATGCAGCAACTTCAAAGCTGCCTCTGGCCCCGGGACTGGTTTGAATTAAGTTCTCTTTTCTCCTAGAGTCTCTGGGTCTGGGGAGAAAGTGCCGGCTGCTTCTGGATTTCATTAGGGGCAATTTTCTTATCTTTTCTATGTCTTAGGCTTGATCCCCTGAAAATGCAACGTGGCAGCAACGGGTCTGAATATGAAGGTGCTGGCTGGAAGGCACGCACTGTCCCTGGGGGCCCCAGTGGGGGAGAGGAGCAGAAGAAAGGGGATCGAGAATCACCGAGCCTTCTTCCCCATCATCGGATGCCCAGGGAACCATAAATTGTAAACTTCAAAGTACTATTTTACATTAAAATCAATAAAAAAGAAAACCCGGAAACAATTTTCCTTTTCAAAGACGCTATTTAAGCTTTAAAAAGTTCACTTGATAAGGTATTGTCGTGTACACACCTGGCGGGAGATTAAAGCACAGGCCAAGAGCAACTCAGAAAGGCGCGTTCATCCTGAAGGCTGGCCAGGCCGGCGGGGCCTGCAGAGGGGGTGACCCCGAGGGCAGATGCATACTGCTGCTTTGGGCCTGGGCTTGCCCACCAGCAGGGAGACAGGGGAGGGTTTCACCCCAGGACCCCAGAGCTGAAGGCACCACTGAGAAACGCCCCTGGGGTGAGGGTCGGCCCATCCAAACCTGGCCTGAGGCAACTGACCTGAAAGAGAGCCACCTACTTTCTCCTGGCTGACCAGGAGGGCCTGCCTTCTCTCTGCACCGGAACGTGGCCACACTGGGCCCGGGGTTCCCCAGGCAGCACCAACGCTTACTCAGGCAGGAAGTCAACCAGGCTGCAGCTACACCTCTCATGGTGGCCAGAGACTTGATTTTCAGAGAAGCTTAAAAGGGGGCCAGTTCTCAGTGGGGCGACAAGCAAGGGAGGGCAGTGGGCACATATTCCATGTGCAGCCACGGCGACAAGCCCACGCCAAGGCTTGGGGCTCAGGTTTCATATGGGCTCATTTTTGGGTGTGGTACGCATTTGGGGAAGTCCTCTCTTCAGTTAGGCAGGGGAACTGTCAAGATGACATTACATCTGATCAAAAGTGAGAAGAAACATCAAAATCAAACCCATGAGATCAGAGGAAAGTGGTCCAGGTACAGGGCGAGCAGGTCCACTGAGGCGCTGACAAACTCCCTCCTGCATCGCCCAGCTGAATTCTGCCAAGCAGCCGGGCAGCGTGGGCCCTGCCACACGGGGTCTGTTCCTCCTGCGAACCACCGAGTGCCTGGGGAGGGGGACCTGCATCTCCTGGGCTAGGCCTTTATGTCACCAGATCCCAACAGTCTTTCCAAGGGGGCCACTAGACCCCAGCTAGAGAAGAGTGGGCAGACACTGAGGTTTCGTGACTTATTCGCTGCAGAGAGCATGGTGCAGAGTCCACACAAAAGGTTTACAGCTGTGTCCTTGCGCAGAGCCTCACCTCCAGAGACGTGCACACACACAGGTGCACACAAAGACGTGCATGCAAAGCCACACAAGCACACATGTGCGTACTCATAGGCGTGTGCACAGAGATATAAAAAAGACAGGTGCACACAAAGATACATAGCACATGTGTGTGTATAGTCATACAGACATGCACACAGAGATATACACACAAAGACAGGGGCATGCAAAGATGCAGCACACGTGTGTATACTCATACACAGATGTGTACACACAAGGACACACACAGACACATGCATGCAAAGGCAAGTGCATGGGTGTGTACTCGAGAGACATGCACACACATGCACACCTGCATGCACGCAGACATGCATTCACACTCAGACGTGTCCATGTGCGCAGGCATGTACACACCCACAGACATGTGCAAGGCTGCAGACACCTGCACAAGCACCCCGAAACATGCACACAGATGAAGACACACCCACAGGCACGTGGACACGCACATCCATACAGAGATGCATGCCTCTCAAAGACATATGTCTGCACACGTGTTTTACATGTACATAAATCAGGACAAGACCATGGAGTGAGAGAAAGGAGAACTCTGAGAACCATATGGGGCTTTAGTGCGGTACAGACGGTGTTTTCTAACAGAGCCATGGTCTGCCAGGCTCTGGGAATTGATGTGGTCTGTGGGCTGCTCCCCGGGGCTCTGCCGCTCCGCCGCAGCAGGTGAAGCCGTCATTTTAAAACGATGACAAGAAAACCCCCACTGCTCAGCAGCCCCTTTTGGGTCACAGGAGTGACTCCAATCTGGCCTCCATCACAGGAGAACAGCCAGCTGATGAGAAAAGCAAACACTGTGTCTCAAAAAACCACCCTGTGGCTCAACCCTGACCGGTTGATTTGGGGGAATAAATAAGGAAGAAAAAGATGTATTTGCATTTGATGTCATATCACAAGAGGTTTGTGAAAGAGAATTCAGGAGATTCTGAGGATTTTCACCTTACTTCTCATGAACATAACATGCCGCACAAAAGTCCCGGCCTCTGCCTCCATCACTCTCACCATCAGGACCCAGACCCAAGTGGGCTCCTGCTTCCACCGAATGCTTAGGAGGGAGCGCAAAGACCCGGTGGTAAGAAGGCAGTCTCCAAGACTCCACGCTTGGCACTGAAGAATGAACGGGGGCACCCCTGTTCACCCACAGACCCGGTTTCAGACACGCTGATCTCTAGCAAGTGCTCCCCAGAGCATGCGTGGAGGAGAAGTTGCCAGCCTCAGGTGCGAAGAGCAGCCCAGAGACTCACCTGAAGGCTGCCAAGTACTCGGCGTCTCCCATGGGGGGGTCCAGGCCGCCAGTGAAAGCCATGTTGACGTTGAAACCCACACCTGGCCCTGTGCCCACCTGTGGCCAGAAAGAGAGAAATGCACGTCACAGACCCTGAGCGGGACCTCTCTGACAGGAACACCTGATGCAGGTGGCACCAGGCTGGGCTCGGCCTTGCTGGGCTCCTGGGGAGAGCCCATGTGTCCTGGTTTCCTGGTGCCTATTCATTAAAAGGTGCACAGACAGGTGCCCCACCGCCATGGGTGTGCTGACGTCAACATGGGGGCCCCTTTTCCCAGCTGCTGCAGGCTCTCGCTGACCTTGCCCTCGGCATGCCAAGGCCCTGCACCGACGTTTCTGGGGATGTGCCACCCTGTGTTATGTGCCACAGGTGACATCACGGAGTCAGACCTGGGTCTCTTCGGGCAGAAAGTGTCTTGAATGAGCCTGTCATTTTCTACTTCCTCTACAAAAGTAAGATCCGGAGGCTGACGGAGCATCTTCGCTGGATGAAAGCCCTGCCGCGGGGGCCTCTATTCAGAGGGGCAGGCTCTGAAAGGGGACCTGGGCGCTATCAAGGAGCCGCTGGGTCTGCCATTCCTGGAGAAGCCATGAAGCCCCAGGCTGGCTAGAGGATGCTGTTCAGAGCCCCCTGCCTGAGGGTGTCCCATGGAAGACAGTGGCCTTGGCCCTGCCCGGAGGAAGACGGGCACCACACACCTCCTCCTTCACTAACACCTCCGTCCACCTGGATTGCAACCAGAAACGATATCCAGCCTCTCATTTGTACGTCGGACAAAACACAGGCCACGTGTGCACACACGATGTGAAGCAGGCAGACGCCCGACTGGTTACCATCTGGGCTGAAGTGAGCGTGAAGGCCTCGCTCGCTGTGGCCGGGCAGCTGTGGACCGTCTGCCCTGTGCCCCCAGAGTGGCTCCCTGCAGCCCCCACCTTTTTCCCAGAGGCCTACCTACCTCATCAGGAGCCCCGCTGCCTGGGAAGAAGTTCCCGTCATCGTAGCGGTGGAGGGACATGTACAGGACGCTGGGGTCGCTGTAGAAAGCTTGCTGGGTCCCGTTTCCGTGGTGCACGTCCTGAAAGGGCAGGGACAGACAGCCGCCTCAGGGCTGAGCTGGGTGTCAGAGGGCAAACTCTCTGCAGGACCCTCCCCAACCCCGGCTGTGCTTAGAGACAACAGCTCCTGCTCAGCAATGACCTTGCCCTCCAGCCAGGCCTGCACCTGGTAGGCATGTGTCTAGGGCTGCATGATCAGGGCTACGTGGTGCAGGATGGCAGAGGTTCTCAGGACCAGTGTAGGCTGGGCATGGTGGCTCACACCTGTAATCCCAGCACTTTGGGAGGCCAAGGCAAGTGCATCATGAGGTCAAGAGATCAAGACCATCCTGACCAACATGGTGAAACCCCATCTCTACTAAAAAATAAAAAAATTAGCCAGGCATGGTGGTACATGCTTGTAGTCCCAGCTACTCGGGAGGCTGAGGCAGAAGAATCACTTGAACTGGGAGGCAGAGGTTGCAGTGAGCTGAGATCGTGCCACTGCACTCCAGCCTGGTGTCAGAGAGAGACTCCATCTTAAAAAAAAAAAAAAAGCCAGTGTTTGCGTCTGCAGCGCTGCTTCCCCTTGCCCTTAGTGCCACGGCCCAATCCTGACTCCAGCAGTAGGTGGGGCTGGGGTTCAGCCTGGCCTGGAGACCACCATTTCCCTAATGAAGCCATCTGACCCATTTCCTGCACCTGCCATGTCTGACAAGTGAGCCGTTTCCTCGGCCTCTGTGGGGAAGGGTCACTGGCTGTGGCTCACCCACTTGCGGATAAATAGGAGGTGCCAATCCCATGTCAGGCGGGGGGTTCGCAGGAGACAGGTCCCACGTGGCTGTGAGTGACAGGCACACACAGCACAGGGTCCAGTGCCCAAACAGCAAGCACTGTTTCTTAAGCACAAAACCCACAGGTCAAATGCACCAGCGGGTGAGGTGAGAGGCAGCCTGGGGCTTCTACCAGTGGTGGCTGTGCTGCCCCCGGCCCCACTGCAGGTGGCCACCAGGATGGGCAGGCAAGGGGTGGCCCTGCTGAGCACAGCTGTGTGCCTGAGAAGATGGCATGCAGCCTTCATGTCCCCAGCACAGGAACTTGCTGCTCCGTCATCTGTGCTCATCACAGGAAAGGTGGAAGGGCAGCTACTGTGAGGAGAGATGGAACAAGCATCTTCGATCCGACTCAGTAGGTAATCACCACGAAGACGCATGTGGATGCTTTCCCGATGTGCGGCTTCCCACCGAGACGCCCCTGTCCGCGTGGTGAGTACCCAGTAACATCACAGCTCAGCGCAGAGGGAGCACGCCACACGGTCTACGCAGGCGGTCTAGGCCACATGGTCTACACAGGCGGTCTGCGTAGGCGGTCTACACAGGCCGTCTACGCAGGCTGTCTACGCAGGCGGTCTAGGCCACACGGTCTACACAGGCGGTCTGCGTAGGCGGTCTACACAGGCTGTCTACGCAGGCTGTCTACGCAGGCGGTCTATGCCACACGGTCTACACAGGCGATCTGCGCAGGTGGTCTACACAGGCTGTCTATGCAGGCGGTCTACGCAGGTGGTCTACGCAGGCGGTCTACGCAGGCGGTCTACGGAGGCGGTCTACGCAGGTGGTCTACGCAGGCGGTCTACGCAGGCGGTCTACGGAGGTGGTCTACGCAGGTGGTCTATGCAGGCTGTCTGCGTGTCCTAGCACTTCACCTTGTGCTGGGGAGGGGCCCCCCAGTCTTTAGTTGTCAACGGCCTCACTCTGCTCTCTTCCCGGGGACCCCTACCTGCTCCCTTAGGAGGAGCTGAGGGCGGGCTCCTGGCTCCTGGTCCTTGGGTGTGGAGGACCCGCTGCTCTGCTGCCTCCCTGACCCGCTTCTCCAAACGGGCTGGGCTGCCCTGGGGGCTGTCTGGCCATCCTGGGCTGTGCCGTGTAGTTTCTTTACCCAATCTCAGGACTTTTACAATTCAAATCATAACCCTACCTAATGGGGCCTGCTTTTTTTCCCTTAAAAATTAGGAAATAAATCATAGATACCCAAGAGAACACTAAATATGTATATTTAAAAGAGTGACAAGATAACACCTTGACTATTAATTTCCAGTATAAGAATGAGTACACCTATTGGTGGAATTCAGATGCAGACGTCATACTGCATCATTGAGACCCCCATTCCAGGAGGGCCAGGTGCCAACACAGCAGCAGGAAGGCAAGGCTCACTGGGGTGACTGGGAAGCAGGGTGCCGCGTTCTGCTAGCACGAGACCCCTGCCAGGCTCCCAGGCCACAAGCATGGTTGACGTGGACACAGTCTTCTCCCCAGAGCCTGCCTTCCAAGCGGATCTCGCCAAGAGAGGCCCTGCCGCTGCCCCACCCACAGGGCCATTCCTGGACACGCCAGGGCCGCCTCATGGAAGCTGTGACATGACCAGCAGCACGTTTGGGGCTTTACTTTTCTGCGTTTTTGAGACGTTTTCAGAAACTCAAGCTTCCCAGATCCAAAGGCACACCTCCCCTCCCCACATGCTGCTGTCTGCTCGGGGAGGACACAGGAGCTCCCTGAGCTGAGTTTGAGGACGTGGCTCCGCTTACCCAGTCCACGATGAGGATCTTGCTCACACTCAACCTCTGCTGCAGAAGCTTGGCTGCCACAGCCACGGAGTTGAAGTAGCAAAAACCCCTGTGGGAGAGAACCGATGCTGGGACAGAGTGCAGAGGGGCGGTGGCCAGTTTCTCCACAGCCGGCTAGGGGGTCACCTGGGGTGTGCACAGACCCAAGAGGCTCCTGAGTGCGCTGCAGAGGGAGCCTTCACAGATGCCGCAGAATCAGCTAAGTGAGAGATGCCTATGCACCCCACACACAGACACTCTCGTGCACACACACATGCATGCATGGCTCCCGAACAAGCCACTGGGGAATCTTAGCCGATGCCACGGGGTCGGCTAATTAACCGATACAGACATGCATACACCCCATACAGACACACACACGACACAACACACCCTACACACATACATGCCCCACAGATATGCCCATGCACCACAAACACAGAGCCCACACAGATACAACATGCACAGATACACATGAACACCCCAGACAGAAACATACACACACAAACCACACACACACATCACACACATCACAGTCACACACATCCACATCACACACATCCACATCACACACACACACACACACACACACACACGGTGCCTGCTTGGAGGTCCCCCATGTTCCTCTGCTCTCTGGTAGGGAAACCCATTGCGGATGTTACCGACATTTCCCTCTTCCTTGCCTGGACCTTCCTCTCAGGAGCCGCCCACCACGGCCCATGAGACACGGCCACTGTTCATCTCAGTCGCTTACTGCTGACCTTTCTGTATTCCAATACCGAAATCACCATTAATTTTAGTCTTACTCAAGAGACCAAGAAAGCAAGCTATGGAGTGACTCAAATCACAATGAAGAGCTTCTCAGTCTCAGTTTCCCTTTGTCTGAACGCCCGTGGAGACAGAACTACTGGTGGTTTAATTGTGAGAATCCAGGCTGGCATGGGGAAGCCCACAGGCCTGGGGGCGCCCCGGACTCTGACACGCTTGGGGGTGCCCGGATTCTGACACGCTTGGGGGCACCCCGGACCCTGACACGCCTGGGGGTGCCCCGGGCCTGGGGGCGCCCTAGACTGACACGCCTGAGGGCACCCTGGACTCTGACACGCCTGGGGGCGCCCTAGACTCTGACACACCTGGGGATGCCCTAGACTCTGACACGCCTGGGGATGCCCTAGACTCTGACACACATGGGGGCGCCCTAGACTCTGACACGCCTGGGGGCGCCCTAGAGTCTGACACACCTGGGGGCGCCCTGGACTCTGACACGCCTGGGGGCGCCCTGGACTCTGACACGCCTGGGGATGCCCTAGACTCTGACACGCCTGGGGGCGCCCTAGACTCTGACACGCCTGGGGATGCCCTGGACTCTGACACGCCTGGGGATGCCCTAGACTCTGACATGCCTGGGGATGCCCTAGACTCTGACACGCCTGGAGGTGCCCTAGACTCTGACACGCCTGGGGCGCCCTGGACTCTGACACGCCTGGGTGTGCCCTGGACTCTGACACGCCTGGGGATGCCCTAGACTCTGAGACGCCTGGGGGCGCCCTAGACTCTGACACGCCTGGGGATGCCCTGGA
This sequence comes from Callithrix jacchus, assembly GCF_049354715.1. NCBI lineage: Eukaryota > Metazoa > Chordata > Mammalia > Primates > Cebidae > Callithrix > Callithrix jacchus. The sequence continues at coordinate 160,403,427 of NC_133507.1, forward strand.
CTCTGACACGCCTGGGGATGCCCTGGACTCTGACACGCCTGGGGATGCCCTAGACTCTGACACGCCTGGGGGCGCCCTGGACTCTGACACGCCTGGGGATGCCCTGGACTCTGACACGCCTGGGGATGCCCTAGACTCTGACACGCCTGGGGATGCCCTAGACTCTGACACGCCTGGGGGCGCCCTAGACTCTGACACGCCTGGGGATGCCCTGGACTCTGACACGCCTGGGGATGCCCTAGACTCTGACACGCCTGGGGATGCCCTGGACTCTGACACGCCTGGGGATGCCCTGGACTCTGACACGCCTGGGGATGCCCTAGACTCTGACACGCCTGGGGATGCCCTAGACTCTGACACGCCTGGGGGCGCCCTAGACTCTGACACGCCTGGGGTGCCCTGGACTCTGACACGCCTGGGGATGCCCTAGACTCTGACACGCCTGGGGCGCCCTGGACTCTGACACGCCTGGGGGCGCCCTGGACTCTGAGCTCCTGCAGCAGCTCACAGGGAGCACAGTGAAGAGCTGCGACCAAGAAGAATTGGTTTCTCTTCATCTGAGGCTCATTATTCAGAATATTCCACACCTCGGGTTCGATCAGAAAAGAAACGTCAGAGAAACGGAGCAGTAAGCCTGGGGCCACAGGGACATGGGGTGCTCTGGGGTGTTTACCAACCATGCGGTTTCAGGTAAAGCCAGAGATTCCAACAGGAATGCCTCCCTGGCAGCTACAGTCTCCTCTCTGCACAAAGGAGATTCCGTTCTAACACGCGGACCTGACCATCTCACCCCCGATGTGACAGGGCGCTGCTGGCCCCTGCACTGACGTCGAGTTCCCGGGGTCGCAGGGAGGCCCCTTCCTGGCCCCTGCGTGTCTCGCTCTGACTGCTTCTTGGCTGCACCTTGACAATGAGCTTGTTGGTATCTGCACTTGTCTTTCGGTGCCTATTTGACAAACTGTGGATTAAACTGGCCAAGGCAGAGCCCCAGGCCACCTCCTCCTCTGTAGCTGGTGAGATCAGGTACCCCTTCTCCATCTCCAGAGCACAGGGAGCCACTCCTTCTAGCACCCATCCTCCTCACTAGAGTGGCTAACGTCCCCCCAGACAGCGTGCTCTTATGGGACAGCTCACTGACTCACCACCCAGGGGTGCGGGCCTCAAGGCACTCCACACGCAGCTGCGGTCCGCCCTCCCACTGGTCCTCCGGGACGACCCACACCCCACACTCCCCACCTTGCCCAGTCCTCAGCCATGTGGACAGTCAGCAGTCTCTGAAAGACCCAAAACAGCATCTGGATAGCCGCCTGTGTGGACGAGGCTCTGAGACTTGCCACGTCAGTACCCGGCGGTCAGCAGGAGGCTGAAAGGCCACGCACAAGATGGCCTGAGTACTCCAGATGATAAAGGGCCGCAGGGACTCACTGGGGAGGACGTGGTGTTTCCTCCCAAGTGCCAACAACTCCTTAACAACCAGAGGCTTCTCTGGACTGACCTCCACAGGCCCTTTCCTTCCTTTCTCTCCATCTGTCTCCATTATAACCAAGCAGTGACGCCCACAGGCCTGGGCGCCCGGAAGCTGGGACCACACCAGCACTTGGTGCCCTGGGCTCCCTGCGGTCACTCAGGCAGCCACCCAGCCCTAAGCGAGGGGACGGAGACCCGGGCTCCCCTGCTGCGTGGGGCTGCAGCGTGTACTCACATGGGCGTGCTCTCCTCCGCGTGGTGTCCAGGGGGGCGGACCACAGCAAAGCCGTTCTGCAGGTGACACCAGACAGCCGGGAGAGAGTGACAAAAGACATGCTTTGTAGCCACGGGAAAATGGTTGCATACTCAACTTTCAGCACAGCTGGGCCACGTGGGAGGACAGTTTCTCTCCGCACCCTGGCCACAGTGATGCAGGGCCAGCTGTGAGCCTTTCCGAGAAGCCTGGGACCTTCTCCTCAAGAGGTCTCGGAGCTACTTATGGTTCCTCCGAAACGCAGTCACCAGGATGACAAGCAGGTGCCTTGCCCTGCCCTTGGCGCTGTCGGCAAGGTGTGGGGCCCTTGGCTCAGGGGTCTGGGTGATGTGGAAGGGGTGCGCTTGCTCCCCATTGGCTGGAGACCAGGACCTGCCAGGAGGCCACTGGAGGAAGACGGAGCAGACGGGGCCCTGCTCACATGTGGCTGCACGGCAGGTGCTCAGGCTCTGCCCCAGCTCAGCCTTAACATGACTGCCTCTGCCCTTGCTGTGGCTGCTCCCAGGATGGCAGGCAACTGGGCAGCCCATGAGACAGCTCCTCTTGCACTGGGCCAAAACGCTGTTCTCTGCCCTGTCACTTAGGTGTCAAAAATCCATCTGCCAGCCACTCTGTAGTTGCTGCCATGAAAATGGCTTACGGGCCTCCTGGTCTCACCAGCACCAGGACATGGTGTGGTCAAGGTCTGTAATGGAACTTCAAAAGAGCCGGCCAGCCACTGGTGAGCAAAGCCTGGGCGGGGTGAGCTGGACGCCACAGGGACCAGGTTCAGGAAGGGGCAAGGGCAACCAGCGACGTGGTGGCAAATGCTCTCCAGAGGCCCCAGCCCCTCTACATTTCTGCACATCCACACCCTGTGCGTGGTACTTCCGAGGGCAGGCTGCACACCCCTGCGGCCTCGAACCCTGCTGAGGGTCTGCTGGCCACAGTCCTGAGGCTCCATGTGCTCTTCTCACCGCGCTGACACCTGTGCCGGGGGCTGGGCAGGGACAGCCTGAGGGTGTGTGTGCATGTGTGTTGTGTGGGTATCATGTATGTTTATACGTGTGTATTGTGTATGTTGTATATGTGTGCGTATCGTGTATATTGTATATGTGTATCATGTATGTTGTATATGTGTATCGCATGTTGTATGTGTGTATCGTGTATGTTATGTATGTATCATGTGTTGTATGTGTGTATCATGTATGTTGTATGTGTGTTGTGTGTATCATGTTGTATCGTGTATGTTGTGTGTATCGTGTATGTTGTATATGTGTGTGTCGTGTATGTTGTACATGTGTGTGTTGTGTATCGTGTATGTTGTATATGTGTGTTGTGTATCGTGTATGTTGTATCATGTATGTTGTATATGTGTATCGTGTATGTTGTATGTGTGTATCGTGTATGTTGTATATGTGTGTGTTGTGTGTGTATCGTGTATGTTGTATATGTGTGTGTCGTGTATCATGTATGTTGTATATGTGTGTATCGTGTATGTTGTATATGTGTGTGTGTATCGTGTGTTGTATGTGTGTGTATCGTGTATGTTGTATATGTGTGTATCGTGTATGTTGTATATGTGTGTGTCGTGTATCATGTGTTGTATATGTGTGTGTATCGTGTGTGTAGTGTGTATTGTGTATGTTGTATATGTGTGTTGTGTATCGTGTATGTTGTATGTGTGTATCATATATGTTGTATGTGTGTTGTGCATGTATCATGTATGTTGTATGTCTGTATTGTGTATGTTGTATGTGTATCGTGTATGTTGTATGTGTGTTGTGTGTGTATCGTGTATGTTGTATCTGTATCATGTGTGTTGTATATGTGTGTATCATGTATATTGTATATGTGTGTATCGTGTATGTTGTATGTGTTGTGTGTGTATCGTGTGTATATGTGTGTGTTGTGTGTATCAAGTATGTTGTATGTGTGTCGTGTATGTTGTATGTGTGTGTCATGTATGTTGTATATGTGTTATCGTGTATGTTGTATGTGTGTGTTGTGTGTGTATCATGTGTGTTGTATATGTGTGTGTGTATCATGTGTTGTATATGTGTGTACGCAGCTTCCCTTAACCACATCCTCGAAGCAGCATTCAGACATGTTATTAGTTCTCCACCCTCAAACACACGTCCTTTTAAGACCGAGTAAAGACATGGGAAGGAAGTGTGACAAAATTTGAGCTTTCAAGTAAAAATTCTAAGTTTGGAACACACGGTTCTGCCTCTGTAAGCCTGATGGCTCTCCCACTGCTCACACGACTTCTGCTGAGATGGGGGTGATATTAATGGTTTCAAAAACACTTTGGGAGGCCCAGGTGGGTGGATCACCTGAGGTTGGGAGTTGGAGACCAGCCTGACCAACAGGATGAAACCCTGTCTCTATTAAAAAAAAAAAATACAAAATTGGCCGGGTATGGTAGCATATGCCTGTAATCCCAGCAAATCAGGAGGCTGAGGCAGGAGAATTGCTTGAACCTGGGAGGTGGAGGTTGCAGTGAGCCACGATCTCACCATTGCTCTCCAGCCTGGATAAGAGTGAAACCCCCCTTTAAAAAAAAAAATTAATGACTTTTTTGATACTGTATGTGACAGAATATGGAAGGTCCATGTAACTCCATGAAGCTAAATTTCCAAATGACCAATGCACGGTGCTACCAATCACCCATGAACGAGAGGTCCATTTGACCTCCAAGAAGGGCTAATGCTTTGGTTAAACGTAACGAAGGAAGAGAAGAGGAGGCCCCGATCTGAGTTCAGCTTCCACACTGCAGCTCATTTTCAAGACGCTAGCACTTGTGGAATTTTTGGCATTCTGTCAAAGAATAGCCACAGTTAGAATCCCTCTGAAAAAGTCTGTGAGGTCCTCCTCCATTTCTAGCTACGTATCCATGTGGGGCCAGGATTCCTTCACGAACTTCAACATGTGGCCAGAATGATACCAAGCAGGTGTGACAACCTAGCTGTTGTCTACAGAGCCAGACATTCGTGCTGTTTAAATTAAACATTTTGAAAACGTCTCAGTTTTCATCTCTCATATGGTCAATACCGTGGATGTAAAGCATGGGAAACAGAAGCTCTTCCGGCTCCTCTACAATTTTCAAGAGTGTACAGGGTTGTTACGATGCAGATCTTTGAGAATCTGCACCAGGGCATAACCTGTCACGAGTGTGGGCACGTCTCTCTCATTCAGTAGCGAGGCTGTGCTGACAGTCGCCTCCCCACCTGATGAGAGGGGGACGCAGTGGGCGGTCCCTCCCCACACTGGGAATCTGTGGCAGGCCTCCTGGGAGCCCACAGCTGCTCGGGCCGACTGACCTTCAGTTCTCCTGTGGCCACCTTGAAGACCAGCTCCACCACGCAGCCCACGGCCAGGCGGGCGGCCCCTGCTGAGTGCACCTCATTCCAGATGGTGTCACTGTCCACCTGTGGAAATAACACCCCACAGTGAGGTCACGTCCCCGGTAACATCACCACCAGCGCTGGCTGGGCAGAGCAGCTCAGGCCCCATGGGCTCTGCCTCCAAAACCTCAGGGCCAGCCACAGCCAGGCAGCCTCAGCCCAGGTTTGGGCTTCGATCATTTTAAGACATGCCACAAAACTTAAACAGGGAGACACAAGAGAATTCATCAGAAATAAGATGAATGTGTCCTGACCTGCTCTGAGGCATCCTCTATTCCCTCAATTGCTCCAATATACTTGGAACTAAAAGGAATGATGTCAAGGTGATCTACATCCTCTCTTCCTTTAAAACTGGAATTGTGGTTAGGAGAGCTATTCGGGTTGACTTACTCTGATCTGAAAATCTTAAAATCCGAAATGCTACAAAGGCATCTTGTAGGCTGAGGCAGGAAGACTGCTTGAGCCCAGGAGGCCGAGGCTGCAGTGAGCTGTGAACGCACCACTGCCCTCCAGCCTGGAAAACGGAGTGAGGCTCTGTCTCCAGAGAGGGAAAAAAACCATTGGAAACTTTCTGGTGCCTGTTCGATGCTCAGAGGAAATGCGCTCTGGGGCATTTTGGATTTCAGATTTTTAGATTACGGGTGCTCAACTGGTAAGCATAATGCAAATATTCCAAAATCTGAAATACTTCTGGCCCCAAGCATTTCGGATAAGGGGTAGTCAACCTGTCTAGCAATTAGCAGCAAAAGGAAATGTAAGGGGAATCTGGACCAGTCTCTTCCAACACTGACTCCTCCTGTGGAGAGTTCAACTGGAAGCTCCACGTGCTGACCAGTGTAGTGAAGCAGACCTGGGGGCATGGGCGGGCGAGGAGAGCTGCCCAGCTCTGTCCTGCTGACGGCACCCGGCTCTGCCCAGGCACCAGCAGGTGAGCCTGCCAGCCTTTCCACTTCAGACAGAAGAACTGTTTCACATAAACATGTCAATAATCCCCAACTATGTGTTGGGCTGTTTATTTATTTAAGGACGGTAGAAATTTCTCGCAGCCCTGCCTCATTTTGGGAGGAAAGACGACCAGGACCTGGACGGCCAGTTCTGCAGAGCAGTCTCCTATGGGAGTCTGGCCAGGGGATGGAGGCATCAGGGAGCTGTGAGGAAATACACAGGGCACCTGAGCACTGTCCCCAAGTGTGTCCCCTGCCTGCAAGATGCTGTGGGGTGAGCAGGCTCCCTGGGCAAACACACTGGGGACCTGGACGTGACCGCCCGGTGGAGGACATAGAAGCTGTCATTGTAGGTTTCTCAGCTTCACCATGGTGCTGACCAGGTCTATTGCAGCTCGATTGCAGGGCGCCTCCTTGCAAACCGAGCCTCTCTGAGTGCCGAGTGCTCTGGGCTCATAAGCAGGAGCCAGGCGTGTCCACCCTGCCTAGTCCTTCCCCAGACCAGGCCCTTGAGTGCTCCTGTCCACCACCAGGCAGACTTGCCACTTGACAGATGCCACTCATTTTGTGGGGAGGGAGGGCTTCCTTCCAGGTGGTCTTAAAGCTTCGTCATCAAAGCAACGTGAGTTAAAATGCGCTCTCAAGGGGCTGAAGACATTTCCTGAGGGTATGCGATGGTTTTCTTTACGATGACCAAACTTCTATATTCTATAAATGGTTTCCAAATGTCAAAGTAACTCTCCATTTTACCTACCCTCCACAGTGTTAATATTTAACCTGTAAGGAATGGCTTCTCCTCTCAATAACGCCGTATTGTTACTCACGGATGCAGCCACATAAATAGGACTATTCCAGGCCGACGATTTCAGCCGGAGAATCAATTCATTAAAATGAAAGGTAGCAGGGGTGTGGCAGCTCATGTTTATATTACCAACACATTGGGAGGCCGAGGCAGGAGGATCGCTTGAGGCCAGGAGTTTGAGATCAGCCTGGGCAACAGTGAGACCCCATCTCTGCAAAACTAAAAAAGAAAATTATTCAGATGTGGTGGGCTGGGCCTGTATTCCCTGCAACTCAGGAGGCTGAGGCGGGAGAGGTCGAGGCTGCAGTGAGCCATGAACGCACCACTGCACTCCAGTCTGGGTGACAGAGTGAGGCTCTGTCTCCAAAGAGGGGAAAAAAAAAAAATCCAAGGTGACCTCCCAGAGTGAGAGCCGGGCAGGGAGAGATTCTGCCAGCTGCCCTGTGTCTGCCAGGGGAGGCGAGGTCCCAGGCAGGCCGGGCCCTCAGGCTGCTACTGTGGGGACAGCACCCAGAGATGATTTTTCTTGAACACACAATGAACTGGGCTTAAGGATGAGGCCAACACTGAGGAGCGGAGGGTGGAGGACGCCCATGTTCTGAAGGATCTTCTGGGGGCTCTGCACACCTGGGGTGCCAAGGAGCTGCTCGGTCCACGAGGTGCCTGTGTCCAAAGGCCCAGCTGTACCCCCTCCCATGGGGCCCTGGGGTTCAGAAGTTTCTGGAATGCCTTGCACAGAGTTAGGGGCAAACCCCCAGCCCCACTGCAGGGCCCCAGTCCCTAGAGAACTTAAGAGACCCCTTCGCCTATTTCAGGACCACAGCTCCAGCTCTCAGGGATGAGCACGGAGTTCCAGGATCTCCCGGGCTCTTGCAGGGAGCCTGGCCCAGGTGTGTACCACGGAGCAGCAGCCTGGCTCAGGGCAGGTGGCAGCAACTGCTAATGCGGGAAGGAGCAAATAGCTCGCTCTGGTTTTTAAAATTTTTTTCTCTCTTTCCTTCTCTCAAAAAAGGTGGGGAGGAAACACAGAGAAATATTCCATGGAGAATCTCAAGGGCTGGCAGGGCTGGGAGGCCTTTGGGAAGGTCAGAGTTGCCATAGGGAGCCAGGCGCACTGGAGCAGACCAGGACCCTGCCGGGTGAGGCCAAGCAGGGACACCAGCTCCTCCCCGTGTTGAAGCTTGCGGTCAGTGGAGAGGAGCAACGCAGGAGCTGACGGGGTTTGAAAAGAGGTCAAAGCACTTTCCGGCCTGCATTTCCCAGCACGGGGAGAGATGAGTTTCCGGTGTTCCCAGCCCCCATCCACCTCCATGCGAGTTTGCCGCTGCTTTCGGGAAAGATGGCCGGCTCTGCTTACCTGCTCTGCCCTCCCAGGCAAGAGCACCTCCCTTGTGCCCACACTTTGGCTCCTGAGATCTACTTTGCTCCTCCTGACACCCCAAAAGGCTGGCCCCTTCCAGCTCTGGAGGAGACACTGAAGCACAGGAGAGCTGCGTCTGTGCCAGTGACAGTAAGGGCACCCCCCCAGCCAGGGCAGGGGCCTGCGCAGGCCTCCAGGCGGCCTAACTCCTGGAAATCAACAGGAAGAAGAGGCATCCTACTGACTGCTGTCCCCGAAGACGCCCCACGGCCCACACTGCTCCCTGCCCATGTCAACAGGCTCCCCTCTCTGCCAGAGTCCACGTGGGGAACTTCGCCATCTGCGTCTGTGCGCGAGGGCATGCCTGTGCCCAGATGGGAGGGTGCAGCTCTCATCTGTGTGCCTCAGATCTGGGCTGAACACTTGGTGGGGGGCTGCTGGGCTCACCCCCTCAGCTCTGACCCTGCACTCAGCTTTCATTTGCAAACGATACATTCTGCCTTGCACAGGCGGGCTGGCTGCAGGGCAGTGCAAATTCAGTTCTTTTCAAGTCTGGCCAAAAACTTGCCCCAAATTAAGAGATTGCAGCCTATTTACAATACAAAAATAAAATAACTCTACGAGGCATGGTGGTGGTATGAACAAATGCCGTTTATTCTCTTTCTGACGGGATAATTTTCAAAGCAGTGATTTTTATAAAAACTCAGGAAGAAAACAATTTTGTTTCATTTCCATAACAGAATCCAGACCTTGAGTTTCGCCGGGCAATCTGTGATCACACACACACTGCACTGTTTCGGCTGCAGCGGCTCCTATCGTCCACGGGTGCCTGTCCTCCCTGACTGTAACCCTGTGGGGATTCGCGGCACTGCAGGGCCTCGGTGGCCCAGCCTCACCTTCTCATGGTGGCCCTCGCTATTGCCGCCTCTTCCCAGGCTGCATCAAGGAGGCTGGGGGCCAGGGGAGAACCCTTTTGTAATTCAGAAATTTGATTGTAAGACCTGACTGTTCCCGTGTGGACCGATGGGCAGATGCCCAGACCGCAAAGTCCTTGTGAATTCACGTGCCCAGGCCAGGTCTATATATCAGCAACTCGTAGCTGGCCCTGCCCAGCGAGCAGCCCTATAGACTCCATGTGGCCCATGAGAATCACGGTCACTGCACTGGGAGCCCCACCTATAGTTTCGGGTGGAAACTGGGTACAAAATGAGGAGACACGCGTCCGACCCATGCCACACTCGTGGTCTGACGTGAGCAGACGACTGCTGCAGACTCAGAAGGGGATGAGATGCTGGCTGCACAGAGGGTCGTTTCTCCTGTTCCTTACAGCTAGAGCCACTGCCCCCCATAGCCCAGGCTGTGAGCACCAGATGACCTTCCTCAGAGAAAGGTGCCCGTGTCTGTGGTCAAAATGCTCTTGGCTCACGCGGCCTTTGAAGCCGCACATGGGCAGCCCCGGCCCGCCAGACCCTGTGTGTGGAAAACACCTGGTAGCAATTACGTACTTTGAGGGAAGGGAGGCTGCGATTTCTGTGACCACTGGGACTGGAGAAGAAACAGGACATTATTTACACATTAAAGGAACACTTACCCCAACACCACCGCAGGGGAGCCGGACGAACACGGAGGCCAGCGAGCCTGTTGGGGGAGGGAGACAGTCAGAGAGGCCAGGGGCACACGGCCGGGCGCTGGGCAGGCCCTGGGAGCACTCTGCGGCCTTCAGTGGTGCTTGGGCATTTGTGGGACACCGAGGGGAACTGCTCCCCACATGACGCCCTGTGGCCCCGATACCGGGTCAGTGCCTGGCCCTTAGAGGTGCTGTGATTCCTGTGAGGGCTCAGCTGGGCCCATCAGGGGCTGCGGGGAGGCACCAAGCCACTGGGGAGTACAAGGTACCCTGGGGTGAGCCTGCTATACCCCATGCCTCTAAGGGGTAGTGTCTAACAGCAAATCCTGCTCCCGGACCCCGAGCCTGGCTCCTCACTGAGCTCCTAGGGCTTGTCCAGCAGCCCCCTCCAACACAAACAAGGGGTGGGTCCCAGGATTAAAGATGGGTGCTGGGGCCTCTTTGACCCTGAGATCCTTGGGAATGTATGCAGCTCACTGAGGGCTCCAAGGATGTCGCAGCTGCCTCCCATGGAAACTGGGGCCCTCAAGGCCCCCACCCCACTGCTCTGGCGCCCACACCTGCTCCAACGGTGAAAGTGCTCGCAGGACAGGGGTGCTATCTTTTTCTTGTTTGACCCCAGTGCTGGCTAAATGCAAGTCATCAGCTTAAAACCCATCTGTTGAGGACAAGAGACCCCACGAACCAGGCACAGGGCTGCTGCCTGAGTCCCCAGCCCCTTGATCTCCACAGCCCACGGCCCCTCCTGGGCTGGAGCTGGGGTGACATTTCACACGCTCCAGGGAGACTGGCTTGATATAAGAGGCTCCTTTATCCAGTGTGGTACCCCACTTTCTGGCCTCAGCTGAGCTGCGTCCCCTGGGCTCCTCTCCCATGCTCTGCTGGCTCCGAACGGCAGACCGCACCCCGTGTGCTCTGGTCCACACTCCTAGGCCCAGGCAACGGGGCCATGGGAAGGGACTGGCTGTGGGTCCATCAGGGCCCGCCCGCCTCTTGCCTGGATGGCTTGCCGCACTGGAAAGCTCGGTGTGCACGAGGAACCCTTCCCGACGGCACAGCATGCCTGGCTGGGAAGAGCAACTGCAATGGCCCCAAGCCACAGGGGAGTGGCTGGCGCAGGTGAGAGGCTCAACAGAGGTTCTCCTGCCTTAGCCCATGGATGCCCGCACCCCCCCAGACGCCTGCACCCTCCACAGATGCCTGCGTCCCCCACGGATGCCCATGCCCCCCACGGACGCCCGTGCCTCCCATGGATGCCCACACTCCCCATGGATGCCTGCTTGCCTTAGCCCATGGACACCCACACCCGCTACAGATGCCCATACCCCTCCAGGATGCCTGCATCCCCTCATGGATGCCCACAGCCCCCCATAGACATCCACATTCCCGACAGACGCCCACACGCTCCACAGATGCCCATAGCCAGGCCCTAGTATGAGGCCCAGCACACAGAGCTGACCCAGGCTCTTCCCACTCTGCAGAGGCCACACATCCGCATTGTGGCTGGAGGCTTCTAGAATGGCCACGTCCACATCCACATTCACATCCCAGGGCTGGGGGTGTGCCATGCCAACAGGGAGCAGAGCAGGAGGCAGGGGGCAGAGGCAGGGGCAGTGGGCAGCAGCTGCTTTTCAGAAGGGGCTCAGGGGCCCCCAGGCCCCCCAGGCAAAGAGAAGCCAGGCCGGGCCCCTAGCTGCTGGGATGGCCTGGCCAGCTGAGGGGCACAGGTGCCATGGAGATGCTGCAACACTCTCATTTCCAGACAAAGCTCCTCGTGCTGGGAGAGGCCAGCCTGTGTCAGAGAGAGTCCATGCTCCTTTCCACCTGGCCTGGCTCCGAGGGCAGGTGTGGGTCTGTGCCCGCCTTGTCCCTGCTCCCGGCCTGGGCTGTACAAAGCACTGAGCCAGCAGGGGCTTCGGTTGTCCCGGCTCTCAACACAGTGCTCAGCAGGCCCGCCTTGGCCTCTTGGTCCTGGCCCTCACGCCCGCTGAGGCAGCAGCACCAGCATGGCTCCCGCTTCCCTTCCCAGGTGCTGTCCTGGGCCTGCTTCCTCCACGTCCATGGCTCACAGACCCACCCCTGCCTGGAGTCATGGCTCCTGAGCCTGCTTCCCATGTCCACATGTGAGTCTGGGATGTGGGACAGCATGAGCTAACATTTCTCACCTGAGGCTCATAGGGGCCAGCCCTCACCCCACAGGCATGTTGGCCCAGCTCTCCTCTGTGCCTTGGTGACAACAAGTAGGGGGTGTGGGGCTGACTACTCGGGAAGCGGCCTGCACGCCCGGCCCCTTTGGAAGGCGCTGGGGCTGAGCAGGATGTGGTGGGTGAGGGAGCTGGTGGGCAGGCGGAAGGAGACTGAGAATGGAGGAGGGCATGGGTGCCAAGCCACCTGCTGTCCTGCTCGCTTCCCGTCATCTGTAGCGGGGTCGCCTAGCACCAACGTCACCACAGGGGCGGGCTCTGCCTTGGAAGTGCGGTCCTGGCCTTGGTGAGTAGCTGAGCCGCTGGGGCTGGGAGTGGCTTGGTGGGTGCCTCCTCCCATCACTGGCTACTCCCATGCATGCGAAAGACACTGCCGGAAATGAGGGAGCTCATTTTCCAAAAGACGCGAGCGCTCGGCTGTGTGAACCCACAGGAGACAGACGCGGCCGGTATCTGTAAGACACCGACTCTCTTTCAAATCACAGCCAGCCCTGTCTGCATTCAAACCACAAGCCATCTGACTGTTTTGAGTTTGCTCATTATCTGGCAAAGATCAAAAAACCAAAGAAAAAGTACATGGTCTTGCGTTCAAATGCTTGCATCTAGGAATGGAGTTACCGGCACAGAACGCTGGTGACAGCCCCGAGGAGCCCAGCGCCTCCCGAACTTTGCAGCCGCAATCAGCAACACCGAGCCCCGAAACATTCCAGCCTGCGAACAGGGCCGGAAGCCCCATGAACGGCCGGCCTTACTACTTGACCGTTAGCCGCAGGCTGGCGGACAGGCGTTCTGTGCCGGGGGTAGGTCCTCTCACCGCTGCTCCTGCTTCCTGGTTGGGAGGACGCCCTGGCTGTGCCAAGTCATCTTCCTGCCGCACTCTCCCCTAAGCTTCACCGGCACCCATTCCCTAGAGGCCCAGGTCTCCCTGGACACAGCACTGTGCCAGCTGACATGAGCGGATGAGCCATGTGACTTCCAGCGGCACCTAGGACAGCAGCCAGCCTGTCTGAGGCCCACAGTCCGGTTCAGCTGAGCCTTCTGTGTGGCGTCCCAGCACATCAGAAAGGAAACATGAAAGCCCTTGGAAGCAGCTTAGCGGCTTGTGGATTCCATTAAAAGAGGAAAGAAAAAAATCACACAGTGGTGCTCAAACTCCTCATTAGGGTTACGTTCGAAAAACTCAAGATCATCACTGGCTGTTACTGTCTGAAATACTTAGGTGGGTGATAATGAAGTTTCTGGGTTAGGATAATTGTCGGAAATTCAAAAATCGATTTCAAGTTGTGAGAAGGCAACGGGTGAGGTATCCTCACAGGAATGTGAACAGATTTTAAAGCACAAAGCTTTGCAGGAAAGAGAACGAGCAAACTGCCCGTAAACAGGACAAACCGCACTACAACGGCTGCCTTCGGAGGACAGCAACGGGCAAAGCGTTGCTGGAACTTCCATAAGAAAGGGCCTTAAGGGCCCAACGCGGGCTGTGAACCAAGGACCGGGGCCCATCGGGTAACCAGCCGTCGCAGGAAAGAGAGCTCCGAGCTCCTTCTGTCCTTGACTATCTCCCCACGGACACCACACATCTGACTTTCTGCTTTCCTTCTGATCATGTGGCTTAAATCTTGTGTGAAACTCGCTCAGAAACCTAAGCAAGGTGGTGGAGCTAAGCCTGCCTCCATGGTCCTGCCGGCGGAGCCGGTCCTGCCTCCATCCTCCCACTGACGCTCTGGCCTTGGTGCCTTGATGCACAGCCTCTGCCCACAATCTCCTGGACGCAAGGCCACCTACCCTCCCCACTGTCCACACCATCCTTGCCCTTGAAGCGCCCTTCCCCAGCCCCAGTGGGTGCTCCCTGCCTCTCCCAGGTTCTCCATGATCCGTATGTCATCTGCTCCTCTAGGAACGCATGCCCCTTCCTCAGAGGTGGCTGCATCTGCTTCCCTGCAGGGTGATCTCAGACTTCCTGGCCGCCATCATCTCACAGACCCTCTAGTCGAGGCTGGTCTCTATGACGAGCCTCCCAATTTTCTTTGGCTCCGGTAGAGCAGGTCCTCTGGTGGCTTCCTAAGAAGGAACAGCTGGAAGGGGGAAGCTTTGGACCTTGCCTGCCTGGAATGCCTTGTGCCCCCTTCCTACTGACCTGGCAGTTTGGTGGGGCACAAGCCTCAGGAGGGCAATGATGCTCCCTTGGAGGTGGCATGGCCTTGGGCCCCAGCTCTGTCTAGCACCCTAGCTGTCGCATTCTGTCCCTGCATTCTGCGGTTCCGTTGGTGCACCTCAAGAGGGTCTTTCTCACCCTCAGTGAGTCTTTGTGGCCTGGAGACTCTGCCTTTCGTCTGGGGCCTTCTGAATTCCACAGGTGCCTCTTCTGGCCTTTGCCTTCCCTGGGAACTCCTGCTGCGTGGGCCCTGCATGCTGGAGTGAGCTCTGTCTGGCCTCCCTCATCTCATTTCCCAGCTTCCCAGCACTGCCACGTTTCGCTCCGGTTTCTGGGAGGTTATATCACTCTATCTTCCAGTCTGAGGATTTTCTCTTTCTGTGGTCGGGCATTTAATTTTTGTCTTCTCTAAACCTCCTGCGCTTTCCACATTTCTATGGCACTTGTCCACGTTACGTGGATGCAGTGTCCTCTCTCTGAGGGCACCAAGGGCAGCTGGGTTAGTGCCTTCCCTGTGTGGCTCCATCTCCACTTCCCTGTGAGGTGTGTTTCTCAGACCTGGGTCCTCCTTGGCAGCGCACCCCTAAGGGAATGTGCCAGCAGCCGGGTGGAAGCTCTGGGCACACTGGGGCTTAAGAACAGTGAGCACCAGTGTAAGGGATCTCGGGGGCTATTTGCTGGGGGCTGCTGATGTCAGCTTCTTTGGGGTGGTCAATCCACAGAGGGATCTTCTGTCTTCTGCTGGGGAGAGTAAAGGTCAGCATGCTGGCAGCCCAGTGGGGAGGGGTGGGGGGCTTGGCATCCATGCTCTCAGGAAGCCCCTGTTGTACCCTTTCCAGAGAAGCAGCAGGGGACGCAGCTGGTAGGGCCATGCAGTCAGGGCCCAGGGACCTCTCCACTAGCTTTGGCCCAGGCCCTTGTCTTGAGCGCCTCCCTGAGTTCACGGTCTCTACAGTCGGGGTCTGTGGGTGGGTCGGTGGTTCCCGATGCTGGCACTGGCTCAGAACCCACCTCGTGAGCCTGCTCAGCTGCACCCTGCCCCTGCATCCTGCTGCTGTACACTCCATTCCCGCTTTCCCCAAACTTCAGGTTTTTGTCATTTTAGAAGGCCCTGAGCCACAGGACAGGGGGGATTCTGGAAGCAGCTTTACTGCCACCCCAGACCAGGGCCTATGTGTGTCCTCAGTCTGTGACCGCGTCGGCACCAGCAGCCGGTATGGAAGATGCCCTTGGCGAGCAGATGAAGGCATGAGTGAGTGAGTGACGAACAAATGAAGAACTAGGCGTCGGGTCTCTGAGGCTGACTCTGCTGGGCACAGGCCTGGCTCGGAGGACACCTCCCGCAAGGCACGAGCCACCAAACAGTCAACAAGCCCACCCTCCCCTTGCCCCTACAACCCCGAGTTCACGGTTCTCAGCTCTCCCTGCCTGCCTCCCTGGGGTCCTGCTCAGGAAAGAGCCGACGTGCTCTTCCCACGGCAAAGGCACGGAGGATGGGAAAGAAAACCAGTGGGCAGTGACTGTCCTGGTTCAGGGAGGCAGGGAAGTACGTTATCAAGGAACAAAGGGAGCCCTGGGGGCCCCCATCCCCGGGTCTGTGCTCTGCGTCCTGGGACCTCCCGTCCCCGGGTCTGTGCTCTGTGTGCCCTGGGACCTCCCGTCCCCGGGTCTGTGCTCTGCGTCCTGGGACCTCCCATCCCCGGGTCTGTGCTCTGCGCGTCCTGGGACCTCTCATCCCCGGGTCTGTGCTCTGCGCGTCCTGGGACCTCCCATCCCCGGGTCTGTGCTCTGCGCGTCCTGGGACCTCCCATCCCCGGGTCTGTGCTCTGCGCGTCCTGGGACCTCCCATCCCCGGGTCTGTGCTCTGCGCGTCCTGGGACCTCCCATCCCCGGGTCTGTGCTGTGCGTCCTGGGACCTCCCATCCCCGGGTCTGTGCTCTGCGCGTCCTGGGACCTCCCATCCCCGGGTCTGTGCTCTGCGCGTCCTGGGACCTCCCATCCCCGGGTCTGTGCTCTGCGCGTCCTGGGACCTCCCATCCCCGGGTCTGTGCTCTGTGCGTCCTGGGACCTCCCATCCCCGGGTCTGTGCTGTGCGTCCTGGGACCTCCCATCCCCGGGTCTGTGCTGTGTGTCCTGGGACCTCCCATCCCCGGGTCTGTGTTCTGTGTCCTGGGACCTCCCATCCCCAGGTCTCTGCTGTGCATCCTGGGACCTCCCATCCATGGGTCTGTGTTCTGTGTCCTGGGACCTCCCATCCCCTGGTCTGTGCTGTGCATCCTGGGACCTCCCATCCCCGGGTCTGTGCTCTGTGTCCTGGGACCTCCCATCCCCGGGTCTGTGTTCTGTGTCCTGGGACCTCCCATCCCCGGGTCTGTGCTCTGCATCCTGGGACCTCCCATCCCCGGGTCTGTGCTGTGCATCCTGGGACCTCCCATCCCCGGGTCTGTGTTCTGTGTCCTGGGACCTCCCATCCCCGGGTCTGTGCTGTGCGTCCTGGGACCTCCCATCCCCGGGTCTCTGCTGTGCATCCTGGGACCTCCCATCCCTGGGTCTGTGTTCTGTGTCCTGGGACCTCCCATCCCCTGGTCTGTGCTGTGCATCCTGGGACCTCCCATCCCCTGGTCTGTGCTCTGTGTCCTGGGACCTCCCATCCCCGGGTCTGTGCTGTGCATCCTGGGACCTCCCATCCCCGGGTCTGTGTTCTGTGTCCTGGGACCTCCCATCCCCGGGTCTGTGTTCTGTGTCCTGGGACCTCCCATCCCCGGGTCTGTGTTCTGTGTCCTGGGACCTCCCATCCCCGGGTCTGTGTTCTGTGTCCTGGGACCTCCCATTCCCGGGTCTGTGCTGTGCGTCCTGGGACCTCCCATCCCCGGGTCTGTGCTCTGTGTCCTGGGACCTCCCATCCCCAGGTCTGTGCTCTGTGTCCTGGGACCTCCCATCCCCGGGTCTGTGCTGTGCATCCTGGGACCTCCCATCCCCGGGTCTGTGTTCTATGTCCTGGGACCTCCCATCCCCGGGTCTGTGTTCTGTGTCCTGGGACCTCCCATCCCCGGGTCTGTGTTCTGGGACCTCCCATCCCCGGGTCTGTGCTCTGTGTCCTGGGACCTCCCATCCCCGGGTCTGTGTTCTGTGTCCTGGGACCTCCCATCCCCGGGTCTGTGCTCTGCATCCTGGGACCTCCCATCCCCGGGTCTGTGTTCTGTGTCCTGGGAGCCCTGAGAGCTCTGCAGAGCTGGCTGGGAGTTCACCTGCCTCTGCTGGAGATCCCTGTGTGAAGCCTCTCACCAGCTCCCCAGGCAGAGGATGCCTGTCAGAAAGTTCTCTCCATGAGGCTAAAATTCCTCTCTATCATCCATGCAAGGTGCTTCCAGTCAGAGCCAAGACAAAACAGCCTTTCACCCCTAAGCGGTGGACACCCCTAGGCCTCCTCTTGGTCTTGCCCTGATAGGCCTGAAAGTGGAGCTCAAAACACAACTGCAGGCCCCGGGTGGGCAGTGCGTTGGGAGTACCCCTCATTAGCCTCTTGAGTAAACCCTGTGATTCAAGATTCTTCTAAACCAGGAGCTCTCCGCCCAGTTTCTACACAAACACATGTGCTACCTGGCACATGCATCACCCATGGCTTGTGAATGGAGGGTGAAGGGTTCCCTTTCAGACCTTTACCTTATAACCTGGCAGGCGACACCCACAGGCACCCCAGACACAGGGGTCGAGCTGGACACACAACCTCGGGGACTTCAAACCCAATACGGGAGGAAAGGAAGGGCCGCCAATACCTAGAAGTTTCTTACTGTCCAGTTTCTGCCGGTTGAGGGGGTTCGTGCCATACAGGAGGGTGTGGGCTTCCGAGTGCACGGTCTGCAGCTCCTCCAGGGTGGCCTTGCGTCCGCGGATGCACTGCAGGGACAGGTGAGAGGACACTCACACGTTCTGTGGAAGCTGTTTCTGCTTCCACAGACAGAAACTCCCAGGAACCCATCGCCCAAAAGGAAACGTCATTTGAAACACAAACAAGCATGTTATCTGGTTACTGCAGAATCACCCAACGCGATATTTTTAAATATTTAAGAAATATTTCAGAGGGCTTACACTTAATTACAGCTTTGAAAAAACATTTTAAAAGATAATTCCAGCCTTCAACGCCTTACCCTTCACTGTCGCACAAATGACTTGGCATCAAATTATTACTTTGCTTTCCAACTGCCAGGGTCTGGTCTTAAAATGTAGGTGAGCTGCCGCGCTTCCCTCACGCTCAAGGGAAACCCTAGCCCAGCTCCCGGAGTCTCTCGGACCGCCCTGGGGGCCACGAGCCGCCGGGGTCTGGCATCTGCCCTGATGGCTAGCTGGCGTCCAGCTGCGTTTCTCTGTGGTTTGGGAATTCCTCAGATTGAGAAACCTGGGCTAATTCAGGTTTTCTCCAGAAATTCACAGGAAAAATTTCTGTTTTTCAGTTGAGCTACATTTGTTTAATCTTTCAAAGGGATGATGGCTTCGGACATGAGATTTGAGTTAACATTTCACATGGAAATGGCTGTCAGAGGGTTAGGCCGCCACATGATAAGTCACATACCAGTCAGGTAGCTCTAGTGGTGGTTGTCACCTGCTCCCCACAGGCAGGAGCAGGATCTACTCTCTCCCTCCTGACCGCAGCCCGGCCCCAGCATCCACCAACCTCCCACAGGCCTCGGTGTCCACCCTGTGTGTGAGACCTGTGGCGGGCAAAACTCTGGGCTCTGTGTCGGCCCAGTACCTGGGGCTGCTCTCAGGCCACCAGAGCCCTAGGACACGGCCCTCCTGCAGGATGCACTGCACCTGTGGGTCCTGTCCATGCAGGGTGCAGAAGGAAGGGGTGGAGCCAGGAGAGCTCAGCCCCTGCCCACAGGGGTGTGGCTCCCAGAGGGCAGGTGCCCCGGACAGGGGAGGTCTGCTCTGGGAGGGGGTCCCTTCTCATGAGTAACAGTTCCACAGGACTAGGCTTTCTCGATGAAGGTCCCTGGTTTAAAAAGGAAAGATGTGATGCTACCTTCTGAGAGCAGAGACAGCTCCATGGTCCCAAACACCTAAGCCTAGTGCTGCTTCCACTTTGGGGACATAAGCCAAGTGTCCCTGGGAAGCCAGGCGGGAGGGACGTACTCCCTAGCTAGGGGTCAGCTGGGGCCCTGGGCAGCTGCTGGGGGCTCTGATATTTTTTTCTTTTTTTCTTTGAGATGGAGTTTCAAAGGTTTTCACTCTTGTTGCTCAGGCTGGAGTGCAATGGCGCTATCTCAGCTCACTGCAACCTCCACCTCCTGGGTTCAAGGTATTCTTCTGTCTCAGCCTTCCGAGTAGCTGGGATTACAGGCAACCCTTACCATGCCTGGATAATTTTTGTATTTTTAGCAGACATGGAGTTTTGTCATGTTGACCAGGCTGATCTTGAACTCCTGACCTCAGGTGATCTGCCCACCTCAGCCTCCCAAAGTGCTGGGATTATAGGCATGAGCCACTGCACCCGGCTAGGGCTTCTCATTTCTAATGATTTCCGGAAGCCCCGCTGTCTGTACAGCCACAGGTAGCTGTGGCCAGGACAGAGTTCCATCTGGACAGATGGGCCTGGGCAGCCCACGCTCGGGAAGGCCCCTGAAGGGGACCACTGGTCGTGCCCTAGGGTGCCAAGAGGCAGGTCATGCAGGGTGGACTTGAGGTTAAAGAATGGTAGGGCCCCGGCAGCCATGTGTCCTCCCCACTCAGAAGTCACCCACTAGATAAGAGCTGGAATTGCATCAAGAGAGACTTGACGTTAGACCACAAATTCAAGTCACAAATTAAAGTCAACGTTGGAATAAGACAAAGAAGAGAATTAAAAAATCCCCGTCCCTACAAACACATGAAACAGACAGAAAAGACACAGGACCGAACCACCACAAGCTCCGTGACACTGTGATGGCTCAGACGGCAGAGAAGAGAAGTAGAAAATCCCCGTCCCTACAAACACATGAAACAGACAGAAAAGACACAGGACCGAACCACCAAAAGCTCCGTGACACTGTGATGGCTCAGACGGCAGAGAAGAGAAGTAGAAAATCCCCGTCCCTACAAACACGTGAAACAGACAGAAAAGACACAGGACCGAACCACCAAAAGCTCCGTGACACTGTGATGGCTCAGACGGCAGAGAAGAGAAGTAAAAAATCCCCGTCCCTACAAACACGTGAAACAGACAGAAAAGACACAGGACCGAACCACCAAAAGCTCCGTGACACTGTGATGGCTCAGACGGCAGAGAAGAGAAGTAGAAAATCCCCGTCCCTACAAACACGTGAAACAGACAGAAAAGACGCAGGACCGAACCACCAAAAGCTCCGTGACACTGTGATGGCTCAGACGGCAGAGAAGAGAAGTAGAAAATCCCTGTCCCTACAAACACGTGAAACAGACAGAAAAGACGCA
This sequence comes from Callithrix jacchus, assembly GCF_049354715.1. Lineage (NCBI taxonomy): Eukaryota > Metazoa > Chordata > Mammalia > Primates > Cebidae > Callithrix > Callithrix jacchus. The sequence continues at coordinate 160,424,075 of NC_133507.1, forward strand.
GGACCGAACCACCAAAAGCTCCGTGACACTGTGATGGCTCAGATGGCAGAGAAGAGAAGTAGAAAATCCCTGTCCCTACAAACACGTGAAACAGACAGAAAAGACGCAGGACCGAACCACCAAAAGCTCCGTGACACTGTGATGGCTCAGACGGCAGAGAAGAGAAGTAGAAAATCCCTGTCCCTACAAACACGTGAAACAGACAGAAAAGACGCAGGACCGAACCACCAAAAGCTCCGTGACACTGTGATGGCTCAGACGGCAGAGAAGAGAAGTAGAAAATCCCCGTCCTTACAAACTCGTGAAACAGACAGAAAAGACACAGGACCGAACCACCAAAAGCTCCGTGACACTGTGATGGCTCAGACGGCAGAGAAGAGAAGTAGAAAATCCCTGTCCCTACAAACACGTGAAACAGACAGAAAAGACACAGGACCGAACCACCAAAAGCTCCGTGACACTGTGATGGCTCAGACGGCAGAGAAGAGAAGTAGAAAATCCCTGTCCCTACAAACACGTGAAACAGACAGAAAAGACGCAGGACCGAACCACCAAAAGCTCCGTGACACTGTGATGGCTCAGACGGCAGAGAAGAGAAGTAGAAAATCCCTGTCCCTACAAACACGTGAAACAGACAGAAAAGACGCAGGACCGAACCACCAAAAGCTCCGTGACACTGTGATGGCTCAGACGGCAGAGAAGAGAAGTAGAAAATCCCCGTCCTTACAAACTCGTGAAACAGACAGAAAAGACACAGGACCGAACCACCAAAAGCTCCGTGACACTGTGATGGCTCAGACGGCAGAGAAGAGAAGTAGAAAATCCCCGTCCTTACAAACTCGTGAAACAGACAGAAAAGACACAGGACCGAACCACCAAAAGCTCCGTGACACTGTGATGGCTCAGACGGCAGAGAAGAGAAGTAGAAAATCCCTGTCCCTACAAACACGTGAAACAGACAGAAAAGACGCAGGACCGAACCACCAAAAGCTCCGTGACACTGTGATGGCTCAGACGGCAGAGAAGAGAAGTAGAAAATCCCTGTCCCTACAAACACGTGAAACAGACAGAAAAGACGCAGGACCGAACCACCAAAAGCTCCGTGACACTGTGATGGCTCAGACGGCAGAGAAGAGAAGTAGAAAATCCCCGTCCTTACAAACTCGTGAAACAGACAGAAAAGACACAGGACCGAACCACCAAAAGCTCCGTGACACTGTGATGGCTCAGACGGCAGAGAAGAGAAGTGGAAAATCCCCGTCCTTACAAACTCGTGAAACAGACAGAAAAGACACAGGACCGAACCACCAAAAGCTCTGTGACACTGTGATGGCTCAGACGGCACACGGGCACTTGAGAGGCTTCCAGAGCGACCGAATGATGGTGACCCCTTCCTGCTTTGTTGGGAGGCTGACCTCATTTCTGTCACCCTTCAATTCCTAGCATAAGACATTAGAAGTCTGCTGCGTACAGCAAACACAGGTTTGGGGTGGGCTGCAAACCCCAGTTGTGGTCCTGGTCTCTGCGGCATCTGACCTGCAGTCCACCCCCTTCTCCTATCCTTCCTGGACACCGTGCCTGGAGTCAGGAGAAACCCAGCTGGGCATGTGATTTGCTCAGGAGCTGCTCTGGCTGCCAGGAAGCCTCTGCAGGAGGGCGGGGCCCATAAGGCACGTGGCTGTTCTCAGAGGACCTGCACCTGCTCAGAATGTGTGAGGCAGCTTCCCAAGGCTTGCCCGGCTGCTCTGGAGTGAGGCATGGAGCAAGACAGCTAGACCTGGGGCCACCTCTTGCTGGCCCAGACTGCCAGCATCAACAGGGTCCCAAGCTTGCAGAAAAGATCTCCTATCTCACTCCCGCTCTTCCTCTCTACACAAAGCCAAAACAGCAGCTCGAGGGGTCTCCAGGCCATCGCCCACCGAGAGGGAGGCTGCTGACCGCGAGGTCCCACCCTCAGGCCTGGGCTTCAGTCTTGCTGTGGCCTCCATGTGGTCTGCAGACTCAGGAAGTCACAGCCCTGTCTACCTCATCTTCTCTTATCAGGTACCCACTCTAACAATCTGTGACCCCTACCCACGGCCCCTTTGCTCAGCCATCTCAGGAGGCCAGTGTCCCCTGGCAGGCCTGCATGGAAGGTGACCTTGTGCCTCCTGGGCTGAGTGAGCGCATTGCTCGCTCTGAGCCTGGAGGCTACCTGCAATGTGGAGCTACCCTACCTGTGGGAGCAAGGGGCTATTGTCCAGGGGGCCTGGCCTCCGTGGCCTCTGTGGCCTCCGTGGCTGTCTCCCAGCCACCTGATTCCCCAGCTCTTCTTTCCCTCAGATCCTGCCAGTCTCGGGCTTGTCCCACAGCCCAGACCCCTGGGGACCCTCTGTTAGCCCTTGGCCCAGTTGTGGCTGGTACCTCCACCCACAGCCTCTCCTTGCTCCACCATGGTGCCAAGGGCCGGCGGATGAGTGGCTGTTTCTCCCAGGGTCTTTTCTCACTCCTCCCTTGCTTGCTTTCGCTTTTCTGGCTGACAGACCTTCTCCCAATGCCCTGGCCTCAGTGGATGCCCCTGCGGGTGGAGGCACATGTAGGGGAGGGACAAGGAAGCAGGTCGCGGAGCTGTGGGGTCTCAGGAAGCCTCAGGCAGCCCCTGGAAGTGGGGGCAGGATGGCTGCGGGTCCTGTGGAGGGAATGGAGGTGGGGAAGGAGGGCTTTCCCACAGCCAGTGTCCGCTGTGCAATGCTGCCCTCCAGTGGCACGGCCATTCCGACTGGCTTCCTGCAGCAGGTGCCAAGAGCCTGTGCTGCGACTCCCCTCCCCCCCCCCACCTCCCTCCTCCCAGAGGGCGCTGCAGGGGAAGGTCCTGGGCCTGACTTGGAGCCCTCCCCACTGAAAATCACGTGTCACCAATAAAACTGGCAAAGGAAATGAGAGCTAAGATGAGCCATGGACTGACTCAAGCCCCCAAAGATGCCAGTTTCTAATGGAGGGACAGGCAGACCTGCAGAGTGGAACCCTGCAGGAACTAAGCCAGGCGCCCTGAGGTGCTCTGTGCCCCTACAGCAAGGCCACACCATGCCAGCTCTCTGGCCACTTGGGCCCTGAGCTTGTTGGAGAGGTGGTTCCTGCCCACTCTGGGAGCTCTCTGAGGGTGGCCAGATGCCTGGTGTGGGGAGAGGTCCCGGTGTGGGTGGGCCATTGTGCAACCCTGTGTGGCCAGCCCCTCTCTACAAACAGGGAAACCAAAGTTTCTCCAAGGCCACCAGCTTCCAGAAGGAAGTCCCTTCTGCCTCACCCTCCTCCCCCTGGGAAGCCCAAGATCCCTTGTGACAACTGCCTCCGGGGTGAAGAGCAGGACAGCCTCACCCAAGTGAGGCTCCTGCCCCAGCCCCAAGCGCTACTTGGCTGATCCCTTCTGTCCCCTGGGGCCTGGGAGTCCACCACAGCCAGGTTTGGGCGGGGCTCTCGCTCCTATCAGCAGACAGGGCTCAGCCCCTCCTTGTATGAGAACAAGTGCGGCCGTCAGCTGGCAGCCAGGGAAACCGAGGCCCAGCCAGAGCTGCTGCATCCCTGAGACTTCCTCGAGTGACTGAGCCACGTAAGGGAGCTGAATGGAAACCAGGCCAGGGCCCACCTGCAGCTCTGCTCCCGCCACCACCCACTGCCTTGCCAGCACCTTAACTCTGAGGACGGTCCCAAGGGCCTGAGGTCTCCCTATGTTCTCAAAGAAGCTTTTCGAGATTTTAACAAAAGCCAGCAGGCCTGATCTGAGATGTAATCACATCTTCCCACGGTCCCTTCCTGGCAGCCCAGGAGGAGCGTGGCAGGAACTGGCTTCCTCGGGGAAGTGACCCAGAGGCAGAGAGCCACAGCCCTGGACCTCGAGAAGAGCCTGCTAGGTGGGAGGTGGGAGGTGGGAGGGAAAGGTCAGAAAAGGGCACAGACAGAGGCGGCGGCTTCCTGCAGGGAGGGCACAGGACTCTGGAGAGTCAGCCCTAGGCTGCCCAAGCTGCAGACAGTGAAGATGCTCATGGCCCTTCCCCCAGGCCTGCACAGCCGATGCCCTCGTGGTGCCCAGCCGCCCCAGGCCTGCACAGCCGACACCCTCGTGGTGCCCAGCCGCCCCAGGCCTGCACAGCCGATGCCCTCGTGGTGCCCAGCCGCCCCGGGCCTGCACAGCCCAACCGACGCCCTCGTGGTGCCCAGCCGCCCCAGGCCTGCACAGTTGATGCCCTCGTGGTGCCCAGCCGCCCCAGGTCTGCACAGCCGACGCCCTTGTGGTGCCCAGCCGCCCCAGGCCTGCACAGCCCAACCGACGCCCTCGTGGTGCCCAGCCGCCCCAGGTCTGCACAGCCCAACCGACACCCTCGTGGTGCCCAGCCGCCCCAGGTCTGCACAGCCGACGCCCTTGTGGTGCCCAGCCGCCCCAGGCCTGCACAGCCGACGCCCTCGTGGTGCCCAGCTGCCCCAGGCCTGCACAGCCCAACCGACGCCCTCGTGGTGCCCAGCCGCCCCAGGCCTGCACAGCTGATGCCCTCGTGGTGCCCAGCCGCCCCAGGCCTGCACAGCCCAGCGACGCCCTCGTGGTGCCCAGCCGCCCCGCTGGCGTCACCTCGCATTTGCCTCGGAGGCCGGTCTCCTGTAGGCGGGACCAGATGCTCTGGATCCTCCCGGCGTGCTCAGGGTGGCTGCTGCTGCTCCCGCAGGTGCACTGGTGCTTCAGCATCAGCGTGTCGTACACAAGGCCTGGGTGGAGCAGAGGGCCAAGATCAGAATATGCCCAGGGGCATGCGACCACTCGCCGGCAGAACCACCACTTCCCTAGAAGGGGACGGAGGCTGGGACAGTCCTTTAGAAAAATGCCCACATTTGCCAAGACCCCTCAATTGGCCAATGCAGAGCCCAGGTGGGCAGGAGGGCCTGCCTGTCACCCGCGCTCACAGTAGTGCCCAAGGCCCAGGCAGGGACACGCACAGCTGCCCTGCTGCAGCAGGTTGAGGAGAGAATGGTGAAGAGAAGGCCCTGGATGGCTGGAACTTGCAGGGGTGTGAGTTCCACATGACACTTGTGCTGGGGAGGCCGGTGCTGACTTCTAGAAGGGGCGACTCTAGAGCCCTGTCCTCAAAGTCTACCTGGTCCCAGACAAACCTCTAATTCCAGTTCTGCTGGACTGAGAACTGTCCAAGGTACTTGAGATTCCAAAGAAACAGCAGACTTGGGCCCTGCCTTTAGAAACTTCCAGAGCGACCTGACATGTGTACTAGAGAGCACACACGAAACACGCATCCACGGGTCTACTTAATATCTGATTGTGAACAGAGGCGAGCTGTGTGCTCACCACAGCACGAACCGGCCCCCAGGGCACAGTGGCCACAGAAGAGGCCCTTGGTGGGGGCCCCAGAACCAATTGGGCTGGCAGCCTGGGGCTCTGCAGGGGGAAGGGCGACAGACCTGAACCCAAGTGGGATCCACCATGGCCCAGTCAGCACACACGGGACCGCCGTGAAGGGGGTGTGCCTGGCCTGTCTGCAGAGGCTAGAGATGGGAGGGAAGGGCAGGGGAACCTCCAGGGCACAGCTCTTCCATGGCCCCTCTTCAGCAGGCCTCAGGCCTGGTGACATATGGCAGGAGGGCTGCCCCAAGGCCCCGCTGGGATATGTCTGGTCTTCCAGGACTTAACAAAAGGAAGGCCAGGCTGGGTAAACAGATGCCTTCAGCTGGCAGGCCACTTGCCAGAACACCTGAGCTAACGTGGGCTCATCCGGGCTGAGAAGGGCAGGGCTCATGGTGCAGAGCCTGGGCAGGCTGCCCAGACGAATCCCCTCCAGTGCTTCAGCTTGCTGACTCAGGATGCCACCCTCCCCACCTGTGCTCCTGGTACTGGGAACAGAGGCAGCAGCTGCAGCCCAAGGAGCTGAGATTCAACGTGGCCCAGTGCTTACGGGGCTCAGTTAGAGGATACACTTGGTGCTATTTGTTTCCATACTTCCTAAGTCAGTCTCTTGTGAGTCAGGCTAACAGGAGTCAGTCCCCTGCACTTGAGGAATTCTGTGGGCACTTGCATAATAGTACCACGGGATGGAACTTCTTGTAAAAATGCAACAGGGTAGTGCAGGCTTACGGGACTCAATGAACACAGGACTCGCAATCTGTACTCCGTGTGGGGGCAGGGGGAGTCTGCAATGGCAACATACACACACAGGCAATGACAGACACTGCCCCGTGAAGCAGACGTGTGTGCCATCAAATAGATGGGTGTGTCCTGTGAAACACAGATGTGTATGCCCCCATGAAACAGATGTGTCCCATGAAACACAGACGTGTGCCCCCTTTAAATAGATGTGTGCCCCCATGAAATACATGTGTCCCGTGAAACACAGATGTGTGTGCCCCCATGAAATAGATGTGTCCCATGAAACAGATGTGTGACCCCATGAAATACATGTCCTGTGAAACAGACATGTGCCCCCATGAAATAGATGTGTCCCATGAAACAGATGTGTGCCATTAGACGTGTGTGCCCCCATGAAATACATGTGTCCCGTGAAACACAGACGTGCCCCCATGAAATAGATGTGTCCTGTGAAACACAGACGTGTGCCCCATGAAATAGATGTGTCCTGTGAAACAGACGTGTGTCCCCATGAAATACGTGTCCCATGAAACACAGACGTGTGTGCCCCCATGAAATAGATGTGTCCCGTGAAACAGTGTGTACTCCTGTGAAATAGACATGTGTGTGCGTAAACAACCACGTGCTCATGCCTATGAGGAATGGGGACTGTCCTTCAGTGGAATCATCATGACAAGATCACGTGTGCTAATATTTACTGAGCACCCCCATTACTGCCTGTACAGACAGAGAAGGTGGAGTGCAGAGAGATGGAGAAGCAGCAAGGTCCACGCGGCTGAGGACGGCAGAGCCAGCCAGGAGACCACGTGGCTGAGGAACATGCTGTGTCGCTGTGCATGGATAGAGGAAGACGGCTGGAGTGTGAGGTACTAACAGGAAGCCTCAGACACAACAGAGCCCGTGTCTGTGAGGTAAATGACGTTTCTGGGACGGTCCATCTGGCCACGCACAGAAGTCGATCCGGAAGATCAGAGCGAACACGACCTGCCGCACGGGGAGTGGGATCACGGCAGACGGTGTTTTCTGTGAGTTTGCATCACGTTTGTTTTACGGTGTTCATTTTACAATTAATGTGTATTGTTCTATAAATTCTTTAAAAAAGAACGAAGACAAACTAAGAAAGGACACCAAGTGGGACGGTCTGCAAGTGTCCTGCGACCAATCACAGCGGGCGCAGCGTCGTGGGAGAATTCCCGCCTCGGTGGCAGTGACAGGGGTCCCCTTGCCTGAGCTGTGTTCGTTCAAAAGCACATTTACTGCCGGCAGCTGCCCAGGACCTGTGGAGAGGGTCCCCGGCTGCTCCTGTGACGTCCACGGTTTTCTTTCTGAGAAGCAGCATTTTCCTTGCTGGATAATAACTACTATGGAAATATTTCTCTGAATGTGAACAGCATCCTTCTACGACCTGAAAGGAGAACCTTGGGGCTCAGTTAGAGGATACACTTGGTGCTATTTGTTTCCATACTTCCTAAGTCAGTCTCTTGTGAGTCAGGCTAACAGGAGTCAGTCCCCTGCACTTGAGGAATTCTGTGGGCACTTGCATAATAGTACCACGGGATGGAACTTCTTGTAAAAATGCAACAGGGTAGTGCAGGCTAAGAGTGCAGAAGCTAAGCCACCGGAGGAGATTATCTGAAGGGTGACGGCATTGCTGTATTTACATAACTTTTCTCAGCACATCGTTAACAAACAATATTAGATCAAAGTAGTATGCAGCGCTCTCCTCCCTCCCTGCTTGTCTCAGAGGCAAGCCCTGCTGGAAGCCAGCCTCCTGCCCTCCTCTCCCCTGCAGGGGTGGCTGGGCGGCGGGGCACCCAGGACGGCAGCCTCCTCCCTGGTTCTGGGCAGCTCTGGGCAGACGCATCCAGGGCCCAGCCCCTCCTGCCTCCTCAGCGGTGTGGACACCTCACTCGCCTCCTGACTTCTGGTGAGGTACCGTGCAGGGAAAACCAGAGACCCTGGCTGGCAGATGGCCTCTCCAGGGAGAAGATGGCATGAAGGTGGCACAGACACAGAGGGCACGTGGCTCCCACAGTGTGTCCCAGGGCTCCTGGCTCTGCTCTTGAATAATCATGGCCGCCCACCAGCCACTCATAGCCCTAAGTCACTGGAGCCTCAGAGCCAACACTGTGGACGTGGCAAAGTGTGAGAGCGTAAGTGCAGAGGCGCAGGCTCCTGATTCCTATCACGCTGGACCAGAAGCTGCCTGCCCTCACAGCCCCATGGGCATGGGCTAGGGACTGTTCTTGGAGGAGACCACGGGTCTCTGGGACAGGGAAGGTGGGCAAGTGAGCTCGTGACAGGCCCCCAGAGTAACTGAACTGAGTGTGTGGTGGGGAGGGCGTCCGGGACTGGACTGCATGGTCCCCATCACCCAGTGTGGCCCTTGGGCCCCGCGGCAGTGCCCACCCAGCCCCTCAGTCTCTGCAGAGCTGGGCCTGGAGCAGCCCCCCAGGCTGTGCCCACGGTGGCCTGCGTCGTAGCCTCAGGCTGCGCGAAGGCCACATGTTACCTGTCGTGAACCTCGGTTTGGCAGGGGGCTCCTGGACAGACACGGGGAAGGTGGCGGATGCCGGTGAGGACTGTGCCCGGGACAGAGGCCGGTGGCTGCCGAAGGACACGGGGATGCCGGCAGCCTCCATGGACGCCTGGTAGTTCCTCAGCTGGTGGATCCGTTGCTGCTCCAGCAGGAGAGCTTGCTGTGGGGAGAAACGGCCATGATGGCGGCTGCAGGGCGAGGGCGCCCTTCTCTTGCATCTCCCATCCATGCACAGGACGTACACAGGCCACGAGGATGCCGCGAGGCCGGCTGCATGGAGAGGCCTTCCCTGTGAGTGCCCTGAAGCCCGAGTGGGCTCCGACCCAAGAACAATGCCAGCACGGGCTCTGCTGCCCAGCACATAGCTCCCTCTAGGGAAGGTGGGCCGTCCACGAGGGATGTGCCACAGGCTTCATTAACAGTGTAACACAGGCTGAGCCAGGGGGTTCCAGCGAGGCCTGGCTCAGTTTGGGGTATTAAGGAGGGCTTCTCTAAGGAGGTGCTGAGCCAGGAGCAACCTGGACCAGGTGCAGGGGAGCAGGCCCAGCAGCAAGGGCACGGCAGGCGTGGAGAGGCTCTTGCGGGGGTGGCAGCCTGGGGGATACGTGAAGGCCATGCAGATGTGGGGACCAGAGTGCCCACTCTGCTACACCACACACATACAGCGGGTGGGCACGAAGCCCCGCCCCCTTGTTGGGTTTGTGGGTCTTATTTTTGACCAAGGGCACTGAATCTGCATGCCAAACTCGGGCGAGAAAGCACACCACAGACTCAGACTTGGGAGAGCTAACTCGGCCTCATCCCCAGCCGCCCCCCTCCCTGGTCTCACATCCCACACACACGGCGTGCAGGCTAAAAGCAGAAACAGCCCATCAGCTTCCAGGCACCCAGGGCCTTTGGGGCCAGGAGCAGGCCTGCTGGTGGGGACGCGCCTCTCTGGAGAGGTGGAACGGGGCTGGGGCTCTGTGTGTGTGTGTGCAGGGGGGCTCTCAGCCAGAGGCATGGGACACCTCAAGGGATGCTGGGGACAGGCTGAGGTGCATATCCCCATATGAGGCAGAGTGGAGAGGAGGGAGCAAGGCAGAGATAAGGCCACAGCTGCCCAGCCTCTCCCCAGGCAGCAGCCGAGGGAGGGCACAGCCAGCCACCTGCCACCCAGGCCAAAGCACAAAGGAAGCCGGGAGCCTCCTTGCTGGGAGCTCTGCCCCAATCCTGTCTTAGTTTTGATGAACAAATCCTGTGAATGTGGAAAACCAAGTACCCACATGCCAGCTCCTGTGTGAGAGGCAGAGCCCAGCCCTGTGCCACCAGCACTGGGGGAAGCCAGAGCTGTCTGGCGAGGCTCCGATCTGTCCTGCCTTTAGGAATCAGAGCCAGGAGTAGAGCAAAGGGCAGCCCCGAAACAGCAGGAGGAGCTGGAGCCGGCACCCACAGGCCCCCAGGCTTCCGCTGACCGAGTTCAGCTGGGATTACTGCAGCTCCATGCAGCTGATAAACGATTCTCCTGGCACACTGACTGGAAGATGCCCCGTCTCCCTGAATGCGGAAAGTTGCTCCAAGTACTACCACATTTCCCTGATACGGAGGTCTGCCTATTACTCACTGGAGAACACAGAAAATAAGTGTTTCTAATAATCGTCTCATGCTTCGAATATAACAAACCTCTTTTTTCAAAGTAAATGCTGATCTATGAGAAGCGAGCCCTAAAAATTACTAATGTAAATAGTTCCAGTTTCTTCTCAGCATAACAACAACACACGGAATTTCAGTCCCAGTGAGAGACCCGCTTCCTTCACCGCGACCTGACCACAGGAAGAAGCCCCCATGCTGGGCCGTCAAACAGGACCTGTGGACAGGAGTCCACCGGGAAGCGCCATGTGTGCCAGGGAGGCCGGGCTGTCTGTCTGTCTTCACCAAGTGTTAGTTCTGCTGCGCTCTGTCGTGTTTAGTGCCTGGGGTGCTAATGAAGCAGCCCCAGAAATTAGAGAGCAGCCACCCCCTGAATGAGAAGGAGAGATAGCACCCAATGCCAGCCTCTGGGAAGCTGGGTAGAGACGGGCTTCTGACCCGGAAGCCTCCGGAGACCACTGTGGTGGACTCCGGTCCAGGTGCTGCAGATTTAAGTCCCCACACAGATTTCATTCAGTAGCAAGCATTTAAGAAGTGTAGCTGAGAATTCAAGGAAATGGTTTACTGCTGGGAGCCCTGTTCCTGGCTTCCAAGATGCCGCCGGGGGTGGAGGCAGCGTCAGGCCACACAGCTGGCAGGCAGGAAGCAGGGGAGGTGCCCAGTGCCATGGCCATCGTGGAGTCCAGCGAGAAGGGAAGGAAAAGCCAGTGGCTCCTGCAGCTGAAGCCACAGCTCTGCTGCTGGAGGACAGATCAAACCTACAGCTGTGGCTCCCCAGGCTCACTTCCCGCCTATAGGGGGAAGCCACCTTCCTGAGGACACTGTGGCTGCAGATACAGGGCTCTGGCTGGCTGCCCAAACGCCCTAGGTATTTCTGTTGACTTGGAAGTTTTATGTTTCCCTGGAAATTAACCAATCACTCACTGGCCTTCTTCATCGGTCTCCTGTGAGTTTGGTTCCTCCGTGTCAGTGCCCTGAAGCCTTACTGGCTCTGGGTACCACAACTGTACCCATCTGTCTGGATCTGTAGGGCTGCTCGTTAGCACTTCTGCACCACGAAATGTCTTGGCTTCTGATCAGACCCTGTCTGCCTTTCTGATCAATTAATACATCTATTTCCTTCACTTCCTCTATCTCTTAACACGTGGATTCTGTGTTCATTTACACCTACAGACAGGAAGGAAACCCATTCTCTGGGGCTGCATGGCTAGAAAGCAGTGATGTCACCTCCCTCAGTGGGCAAAGGTCTCGTCTCCTGGGACCAGACAGAAGCCACATCAACCTCCCAACAAGGGTTGGTGCTCCTCTCCTGCTCCCACTCTTGGGCCAGGACAAGACAGGCGAGCCACTGGACAGCGACAGTGGAAGGACCCCGCAGCCCTGTGATCAGCATACAGAAGATGCCACCTGGGGAGCATGGGTGGCTTTGCGTGCTGGCCTGCGGGCACGCTCCCCGTCTGCGGTCACACTCCCCGCCTGCGGTCACCTGTCTGAAGAGTAGCTCCTGCTCACTGGGCTGGCGCTGGCCTGGCTCCACCTCCTGCGGGGGCTCCGCCTCTTCATCGTCGCTCTCAATGGGCTCCTGCTTCACCTGCACACCGCCCTGTGGGTGCGCCTCCTTCCCCGGCAGCCGGTCCAGGTAGGGCTCGTCCAGCAGAGCCTGGTGCTCACGGAGTTCCTCCTCCGTCTCCTCGGGGTGGCTCTCCGGCTGCCGGGCTGGCTCGCTTGGCTTGGGGATGATCTGCAAGGCAGAGGTGACACATGAAGCACGGAGAGCCGGGTCTCTGAGCTCATCAGACAGGAGAAGGTGTGCTGCAAACCCCACTCTTGGGACAGACAACGAAGGACTCAGGGCACCTCACTGCCCTGCCCCAGGCCAGCAGGTGCCTTCATCTCCCCACACAGCAGACATTCGGGCGCTATCCATGGTGTTGAGAAAATCAGGCCTAGCAGGACCCCAGGCCGGGGTCAAGCTGACCTGGCCCAGGGAAGGAGGTTTCTGGGCATTTGGGGTTTACTAAGCACCTCTTTTGCGTCAGGCACAGAGACACAGAAAGAAGCTGCACTCAAATGAGTCTGCAGAGGGGAGCCTGACTGTGAATAGGGAGAGGCCAGTGCTGACCTCACAGCTGCGGCTGCTAAGAGAAACAGCTCACCACCCAGCAGAAGACATCCACATCCACAATGCTCACCACCCACGCCATGACCCCCATCCTGCAGGGCCCCACCCATGTGCCAGGACCTCCCTCCTGCCAGATCCCATGGACGCTCCAGGACCCCCCTCCTTGTGTGATCCCATTGACGTGCCATGAGCTCCCCTCCTGCAGGATCCTGGGGATGCTCCACAACCTCCTCCCCTGCTAAATCCCGGGGACACCATGACCTCCCTTCCTGCAGGATTCCACGGGTGCTCCATGACCTGCCCAGCAATGGGGCCCCAGGGACCTCGGCATCCTCCCCGCTGTGGACTCCCTACATGCTCCCTGATGTCTCGTCCTGTTGGATCCCACAGTGGCTTCTTGGTCTCCCTCCCTGCCCTCTCAAGCAGGGAACAAGTGTTGGTGCTCCTCTCCTGCTCCTCAGTCTTGGGTTGCCCTGGGCTTGCTCCTCAGCTCATTTCCCCATTCTGGATTCCAAGCATCAGTGACTCCCAAAGGTGGTGCGGGCCTGCACTCGCTCTTCACCTCCAGACCTGATGGCCTGACAGACACCCCAGCTTAGCCCGGAGTGCCCAAGAGACACAGCACAGTGGGCCCAATGCCGAACTCCGGGCAGCTTCTTCCAAGCCTCTCCCTCCTGTAGGACACATTCTCGGCAACTGAATCTCTTTAACAATTGAGCCTGTTGAGTCACACTATGAGCTGCCACGCCCCTGCACTGCTCACCACACCCATCTGCCAGGTGCGCCCCTGCACTGCTCACCACACCCATCTGCCAGGTGCGCCCCTGCAATGCTCACCACGCCCATCTGCCAGGTGCGCCCCTGCACTGCTCACCACGCCCATCTGCCAGGTGCTGCCCGTGCACTGCTCACCACGCTCATCTGCCAGGTGCTGCCCCTGCACTGCTCACCATGCCCATCTGCCAGGTGCTGCCCGTGCACTGCTCACCACGCTCATCTGCCAGGTGCTGCCCCTGCACTGCTCACCATGCCCATCTGCCAGGTGCTGCCCGTGCACTGCTCACCATGCCCATCTGCCAGGTGCTGCCCCTGCACTGCTCACCATGCCCATCTGCCAGGTGCTGCCCGTGCACTGCTCACCACACCCATCTGCCAGGTGTGCCCCTGCACTGCTCACCATGCCCATCTGCCAGGTGCTGCCCGTGCACTGCTCACCATGCCCATCTGCCAGGCGCCCGTGCACTGCTCACCACGCCCATCTGCCAGGCACGCCCGTGCACTGTTCATGAGAAACGCCTTTGGACGGTGCTGCTTCCCTTCAGCCTTGACCTCCTGTCTTTCCTGCTTTGGCCCTGCCTGGCCTCTCCTGCCTGGGTGATAGCATGGCCCTCGGGAGGCGCCCCCTCCAGCATGAACAATCTTCTGCACGTGGCAGTGAGGGCATACTTTCAAATGAGCCAGCTAGATCTGGTCATTTCCCTGCTGACAGTCTCCCACGTGCTTTTCTGCCATCCTGCCTCTGCTGAAAAGCCCCTCTATCATCTGGCCATACTGCCTTGCAGCCTCCCTCCCTCCCTGCCACCCTGCTCCCCACCGCGCTGCTGGCTCTGCACCCATCGTGCCATGCTCGCCTCCAGCCTGCGGCTTCCCTTCCTACTCCAGCCTCTGGCCACTGGGAGGGGCCTCCCATGCATGCCACCTTTTCCAGGAAAGGCGGCTGACCTTCCTGACGGGGCACTGTGCCCTCCTCCAGCCCCGTCACAGTCCTCTGGTTTTCCTGTGGTTGCCATTCATGCAGCCATCTTTCCTACAGTCTGCAGTTCCCATGAGGGCAGGGACCACTTCAGACTCATCCATAGGGCACAGTAATTACTCATCACACATTTGCTAAAAGGATGGGCAAATGCAAGGGACATGCAGGGAGTGGGGCAAGGTGGAAGGGGGTGCAAGGCTGACATCAGTGCTCTCTGGGAGCTGTGAGGAGCTGGCAGGGCTGCAGCGTACCAGGCGAGAGAGCAGGGACGCAGGCTGCCAGAGACGAGGTGGGGCTGGGCAAGGGTGCTCTGGGCCAAAGACAAGCAGGTACATGTTCTGGACACATGTCCTGCTTCGGGGAGACCAGCCAGAGGGTGAAAGGGGGAGGCGGGCCCCATGTCTGGCTGTGGCATGGGAGAAAGGACAGGTTTCCGTATTCTGCGACACCAAAAAGGAAGCAGCTTTAGGCCCAGGGGCAAAGTGTATATGCAGAGGGAAGACAGGGTGGCCAGGACAGCTCCTCGGCTTTGGGCAGTGGAGCTGTCCCATCATGTCTGGGAGCCAGAAGGACGGACGTGAGCAGAGCAAAGGCCAGAGCTGAGAGCATAAGGGGAGAGAGGGATGTGGTAAATGGCAAAACAAGCTCAGGAGAGGAGGCAGGGGCTGGAGAGACTAGGAAGGACGCACGAGGAGCTTCTCAGAAGAAAGCACAAACTGAACTGCGTCCTCTGCAGACTGTGAAATAACCCTCCCACAATCCCAAAGCCCCACATCAAGGGGTCTGCGGATGTGCAATCCATCCATCCCCGTGTGGAATGGGCTGAAGGGCTTTGCTCCCCAGTGGATGCACAGGAGAGGTTGCTGGTTTCTCCAAGGGGTGCATGGTCCTGCCTGCGCCACAGGAAGGTGCTAATGAGTCAGTGCGAGGGCAGGGGAATGCCTGGAGAGAAGCAATCCCACACAGGCAGCAGGGCTGGGCAGGGCTGGGCAGAGGCTGGGTTGAGTGGCAGTGGGGGCCACCCATGGACCGGAGAGCGAGCAGGAGACACCAGGACTCCCAGTCAAGCCCCAGAGAAGGGCTGTCACAGAGGAGGTGCTGGCCCCAGGACAGGGAGGTGGGGTAGGGGGCGGCTCAGAGAAGCTGAATCCCAGCATCAGGGAAATCCAGTAAGAAAGTGCAGATTCAAGTCTGGGATCTGGGAGACAGATCAGGACTGGAGCAGTAAGCAGATGGGCAAAGTCAAAGCTGGGAGCACAGAGTCGCCATGCAGAGCTGGGGAGCCAAAGGCAGCAGGGCTGAGGCCTCAGAGACCAGAGCTGGAGGGTCGGGAGGCTACGGAGGCTCATGCACAGAGAGACACACACACACACACACAGATACACACACACAGACACAGATACACACACACAGATACACACACACAGATACACAGAGATACACACAGATACACACACAGATACACACACACAGATACACACACGTAGACATGCATATACATAAACATACACAGAGACACACATACAGATACACACACAGATACACACACGTAGACATGCATATACATATACATACACAGAGACACACACACAGATACACACACAGATACAGAGATACACACACGTAGACACACACAGATACACACAGATATACACACACATATACACACACACAGATACATGTAGAGGCACACACACACAGATACACACATACACAGATACACATGTAGAGGCACACAGACACACACACGTAGAGGCACACACAGACACACACACATAGACATGCATATACATATACATACACAAAGAGACAAATACACATAGGCACAGACACACACAGACAAGGAGAGGAGACCAGAGGACCAGCAGAAGAGTGGGTGCCATGCCAGGAAAGGACAAGAGGAGAGGGAGGGGTGGGGAAGGGAAATGGGAGAGGGGTGAGGGAGATAAATGGGGGGGGCAGGAGAGGGAAATGGACTGAGGGGAGGGAAATGGAGGGAGGGTGAGGGAAGAAAACTAGGACCTTAGATGGGACCCTGTGGGGCTGCCCCATCCCAGCAGTGAGCAGAAATGGTGCCTGGCTGTCTTTGGCACCGAGGGGCCATTGTAAAGTGGGTAAAGTACTGGAGGGCAGCAGGCCCGTGGGGGGGCACAGAAGCAGGTCCCCTCTCCAGGGTGGGGCGGGGACAAGCAGCTGAGGGCAGAGGGAAGGGGGTTCCTGCAATAAACAGCCACCCCCAGGAAGCCAAGCTGTGACAGAATCTAAGCTGACGGAGGAAAAGGGTCTGTTTGCTTTTTAAAGGAGGTGGCCCAGGGAGGGCTCAGTGGAGAGAGAAGCTCCAAGACTTCTGACGCTTGCCTTTACATTTCTCTTTTTTGAGACAGGGTCCTGCTCTGCTGCCCAGGCTGGAGTGCAGTCATGCAATCTTGGCTCACTGCAACCTCTATCTCCAGGGCTCGGGCAATCCTCCCATGTCAGCCTCCTGAGTAGCTGAGACTACAAGGAAGCACCACCTTGCCTGGCTAACTTGTATTTTTGTAGAGACGGGATTTCACCATGTTGCACTTCACCATGTTGCACCGGCTGGTCTCAAACTCTGGAGCTCAGGCGATCCACCCACCTTGGCCTCTCAAAGGGCTGGGATTACAGGTGTGAGCCATCGTGCCCAGTTTTAAATTTCAAGCCTAAAGAAAAACTTGAAGAACATCGTCAGGAAATCCCCAATGTCCTTCTCCTATGCAAAGATGAATGGCTGCAGAGGTGGCGGGGTCAGCCTCTCTCCGGGGGCTGTTCCAGGGCTCAGGTGGCCCCATAACCCGCCCGCCGGAGGCTTTTGGCAGCCACATCTACTGTGCAGTGTGTCACCAGACCTCCCCATCGTTGCAAGGGCTCCTGGATGACCCTGCTCTGGCTGCCTGCGGATGGCACGTGCTGCCCAGAGCTGCATCACTTCAGTGTCCTTTAGTGACAACATCCCCCGGTCTTTCCTCTCCCTTCCACGAGGACAAAGCCTCTGAAGTGTCCACCACTGCTAGATACCCCTCGGCCGGGAGGAGGGACTGTCTCCACACCATGGGACTCGGGCGAGGACTCTCAGGCAGCGCCTGAGGAGGACGTCACCTCAGCAGCAGCACTGCATCAGAGCCTTCTGTGATGCAGCCCAGGCCCCCTGCCCTGGCACTGAGTGGGTCACCTCCCTGGGCTACAGCTGAAACAAAGGCTGCCTTTCTTTCTCTCCTGCACATTCAGCGCCGAGTCTCACTGGCTGGGCTGTGGGCTGGGGACGCCCGCAGAGCTGGCCTGGGGTGCAGGCAAACAACTGAAGCAGCTCTGTGTAGCCCGAAGGCCTTGGGAACACCGGGATCCCCTTTCAGCAATTCAGGAAGAACAAATGCACCTCCATATTTGGAATATTTACATTTTTAAAAAGTCAGACTGGAGTTCAGGGCCAAAACCGAGCTGGTAAACCGCCAGTATTTTAAAACGACTGGACACACTCATAATTAGACCACCCAAAACACGAGTCCACGTTTTCATATTCGACACTGAGGATGTCAGGCTAACGCGAAGCACAGCCAAGTCCCGGGAATGCAGCCCTCCGCTTGCAGGAGGCGGGTTCTTGTGCGGAGTTGAGAAACCGCTGTAAGAACCACCTTGAGCACAAGGCTTCCTGCTGCACGGGTGGAGGACGCCTTCCGTTGCCCTCTTTTTGCAGAAAGCGAGTTATTCCACCTGGACACATACCATCCACTGCACGCAAACCAGCCGTGACTGAGGCCGGGCCTGGGTGCGGCCAGCCAACACGGTGGGCCAGTTTCGCCTGCAGAGTTCCATGCTCCACCTACCCTCGATGGCATGCTTTCTCCAGAAAGTTCCTTTATGCCGCTAACCATTATTAAACACCACTGCGTACAAGGCAGGGGCACAGGCAATAGAGGCTGACGAAGTTGGAGAACACTCGCCATCATCCCGACCACAGGCCGGGGAGAGGAGGGCAGAGCCGGCTCGGGGCCGATGCTGTCTGCCTGCTGGAGTTTTCTCAGCCAGATGGGGCAGCTCTGCCAGCTGGAGCCTCGGGAAAGCTAGAGTGGCTGCATATGGCTGTGGGGACATCACGGCTAGGAGCAGGCCATTTCTGTTTCTGTTTCTCAGAGTGACGTCTCCAAAGCAACTGCCCTCCGAGGTACAGGCTGAAGGAGGGGCGGAGAGCAGCTCCGTGGGACAGGAGGGCTCACAGCTGCCGGAGCTGGGCCGAGGCCCTCAGGGAATGAGCCCCCTAGGACTGCCATCCTCCAAGAGGAAGGGCAGGGACATCAGTGCCAGGCAGCGCTGGGTAAGATCCTGGGCGTCCCTGGAAAACGCTGTCTAAACGTTTCAATCAACTGTCACTCGCTACTGTGAATCAATGGCAGAACAAACTCCAGTGAGAGTACCCAGTTTCTACACCATTCAAGAATGTAATGCATGTGAATAGTGTTCCCGCCTTCCTCAAACCTCCTACCCATCACTCAATGACATAATAAAACTAACAAACCCAAGCTGGCATTAGCAAGATGGATGTGAAAGTGCTTTTGATACCTGGGAGTGAAAACGCCTGGCAGGTGCCCGCCACACCCACAGCCTGTGCCTTCCCGGCCCAATGAGGGGATTTGCTGGGCGGCCCACCCATTTCTGATTCGCTCCCTGCTGTCTCGTGAGGAGGGCCTGGAGGTTGGGGGGCACATGGGGTGGGAGTGGTGAGCCTATTCTGTGGCGCCTAGTGGGCAGCAGGGCCAGCTGTGGCCCCAAGGGGCCCGTCTCCTCCATCCTGAGCCTACAGCCCTGCGATGATTCAGACACTCAGATGCACGTGGGCCACAGCCAGCTGGCATCTCCCAGGGGCCTTCTCTGAGTCAGTCCCACAGGACTGGACACCACGCAATCAAAGCTTTACCAATTCGAGGGCTGAGCCAACCTCTCTTCTGGACTGGAACTGTGGGGCTTGAGAGAAGGAAATTGGGACCAGGTAGGTGGGAGGGACTGATGGTGCCAGGAGTCCAGGGCTGCTGGAGGAGGCGGCAGTGTGGGGGTGGAGGGCTTTCTCCCACAGCGTTGCCTCTGCCCTTGCTGGGGATCCTGGTACTTCCCCTTCCAGCTCCCATCCACCTGTGCCACCAAAGTCTGTCTCCTTCCCAGTCCTAACCCCGAGTTTTCACCCTCAGGGAAACCACAGAAGACCATGACCCTCTGGACAGGCAGACACCCAGGACAGGTCCTGAAACCCAGGGAGTAACGGGCAGATTAGAGTCGGGGTGTGGGGGGCACTTTCACCAGAGAGACAACAAACAGAGAAATGATTCTGTCTCCGAACCTGCCAGAGGCTTCTCGACGTCTCCTGGAAGCCACCCCAGATGCTCCCCTCCTGTCGACTCACCTCTCTTCCTCGCACAGCTTTGCTGGGAGGTCATTCACGTACCATCCGATTCACACTTGTAAATGACAGCATTTGTTGTTTTGAGTATATTTACAGAAGTGCGCAGCCAACACCACAGCCTGATTTTGGAAGAATCTCATCATCCCTAAAAAGAGATGCTGCTTCCCTGGCAAGGCTCCCCATCTGCCTGCAGCACCCCAAATCTGCATTCTGCCTCTGTGGGTCTGTCTTTTCTGGATGTTTTGCTGGCACGAAATCATGCCATGTGCGGCCTCTGGTACCTGGCCCCCTGCTTTCAAGGCTGACCCGTGCTGCAGCAGGCTGGTGTCATTCTGCTTTAAGGCCGAATGACATTCCAGTGTACCGACCTGCCGCTATGCATCACAGAGGGATGCCTGGGCTGCTCCCTTGATGTGGCTATCACGACTGACGTGGCTATCATGACTGTCAGAGCTATCAGGACTGATACGGTTTGGATCTGTGTCCCCGTCCACAGCCCCTGCTGAATTTAACCCCCAATACTGGAGATAGGGCCTGGTGGGAGGTGGCTGCATTGTGGGGGTGGACATGCCATGAATGCTTGAATGTCATCCCTGGTGCTGTCCTCACTGTAGTGAGTGGGTTCTGTGAGGTGTGGTCAGTGGGAAGTGTGTGGCCCCTCCCCATCCCTCACTCCTGCTCTTGCCAAGTCATGTACCCGGCTCCCCTCCCGCACCATGATTGAGAGTCTCCTTGAGGTCCCCCCAGAAGCAGACGCCAGCACCAAGCTTCATCTACGGCCTGCGGAACCAGGAGCCAATGGGAGCTCTTTTCTTATGAATCACACAGTCTGAGGTGTTTCTCTACAGTGGGGTGAGAACGGCCCAATACAGGGCCCCAGGTCGCTGTGAAGGCCTGCCTGCCTTTTTGTGTAGATGCGTGCTTTCATCTCTGGCAGCAGAGCTGTGGGGCCCCGTGGTGGCTGTGTCCAACCTTTTGAGGAAATGCTGGACTATTTTCATAGCAGCTCATTCATCTTGTATCTTAAAGATGCTCTATTTCACATGCCAGCATTTGATGAACTTCAGTTTCCTATTATCCAGCATCACAGCACTAACCTTTCCTACTACCTCCTCCTGAAAATGGACTTATCTGAGTGCCTTTCAAGATGTCTGTGGGTTAGGTCGACCTCTGTGGACTGGCCAGGGCCCAGCACCACCTCTGACGGTGTCCCTTCAGCTTCCCGCTGCAGTTCTGCACCTGTACAACTCCAACCACCCCCGCCCCCGGGCCCTGTACACTCTGCTCACACTTAGACAGGCTGCATGGGCTGGATGCCTAGAAGACGGGCACTGTGGGTTGCTGGTTTATTTAAAGACATGATTAGTAAATGGCCTTAGGAAACCCGAGAAACAAGTGTTGCCCAAGCAGATGATTCCATTTGCGGGCACTGAGGCCCCAGGGGCAGGACGTGGTCCAACTGGGCTCTGGCCCTGCGCATCCCACCGCAGGCGAACAGTTCCTGAGCCCAGGCTCTCAGTAGCATCACCCCACCCATGCCCCTGCTAGCTCTGTGCCACGGGCCAGAGCATGGGCCACTCCAGTTCCCTCTTTCTGCCTCCTGCCCTAGCTCAAGGTCAGAAAGAGGCCAGTGCTGAAGACTGGGGCTAAAGCACACGGCGCACAGCCACTCAGGAGCCCGGGGGCGCCAAGCCAGCAAACCCACCTTGTTCATGTGCAGTTGCTGCTGCTGGAACTGCTGCTTATGTTTCTCCAGAAACTGCTGATGCTGCTGTTGGATGACCAGGTGCTGCAGGGCCTGGGCGTTCTGGGGCAGCGGGGCTGACTGGGTCCGCCCCAGTGGGCGGTGCTGCCGCAGCTTGTGGATGGAGGGGGACACCCGGTCCGCACCAACCAGGGACTGTGCGTGGAGGGGCAGAGCTCCCAGGCCTGAAAGATACCAGTCTGAAGATAATTGGAGGAAGAAACAGCAGAGGGAAGAGGAAGAAGAGAGGAGGGAGAGAGGGCTGTTGAGTGAGTGATGGAGACAAGTGCACCCTGTGCCCGCCAGCCTGGGTGCTCGGCCCTGGTGCCTCGGAGCTGGCTTGCTAACTGGGCCCCTTCCAGCTGAGGCCGGGGGCCGTGAGCTGCTGCTTTGTGACTACAGGAACCATCATTCAGAGGCAACTTTCCATTGAAAATCAGGTCTGTACAGGGAACATCAGAAGTCCTGCGTGGCAGGTTTCAAAGAGGAAGCCTTTCCCAAGAGTGGCTACCACACCATTGCTCCTGGGCCATGGGCCCAGGAAGGGCGGGTTTTGATGCAAACAGCACGGTGGGTGGGGAGAGAGGGCACCAGTGTGCTGACAAAGGCTGCCCCAGTTATGGGAGCCTCCAGGCTGTTTCCAAGGACCACCTGAGTCCTGAGGAAAAACAACTGTCCTTGGGGTCCAAGTCATTTGAAGGGTCTCTTCGAGCACTGATTCTATGCACAAAGAGGGCATCAACACTTTAAAAAGTCCGGAGGCATACCATCCAAACCCCTTTCTGAAGAGATTTTGCCAGCTTACATCCCTGCCAGCCGAGCAGAGGATGCCACTTCACCACACCCTCACCAACCCTGCGCTTTTTGATTAAAAGAATTCATTTTGACAGGAGATGATCCTGCTTTGACTGGCATCTGAATCCTGACTTAAAACGCAACCTAGTCAAGTACAGTTTTTTCCTCCATCTACATCGCTCTATGAAAATATTTATAAATTTATATATATGTCTGTAAATTGTTGGTTTAGGTAGTTTAGCATTTTTCCACAGTTTTGTGGGTGAAACGATTTACCAAGCCACCTGTCCTGCTCCATGAATGTCTGTCCCCTGGTAACCTGAGGGGTTAAAACTAAACAATGCTGCTCAGGGCAAAAGTGACCCTGAGCCGGTCAAGGGCGTCTACTTGGCTGAGATGACAGAGGAAATGATCACACCAGCTCTTGGAGGCCCTGAGGTGGGGGACCCTCTGGAACTCGGCACCTGCCTGAGACCACCTGCTGCTCCTTCCCTTGGGCGGGGCCACACGCCTGCTCCAAGGGTCCGGGGATGTCCAGAGTCACCAAGGTGGCCCTCCAGCAAGTGGCAGCTCCTGTCCTCCCCTCCCCAGGGACACTGATGCCGTGGTTCGTCGGGCAGCTGGGTGTGCTGTCAGGTCTAGCGGAGCCCAAGCCTCCCAGCGAGAGCCACGCTTCTTAGTGCTTAAGTCCCTTTGCAGGGGCTTTTCCAAATTTAAGGAATACTATGTGATATGCAATCACAAAGAGCACACCCAGAACCCTGCCTCCAACAAGCCTGGTCTTGACAGCCTTTCCCGGGGTTCCTCCCTGGTGTCCTTCCCCACCAACCCCCCACTTTCCCGAAAGACACCTTCTCTTAAATTTGACTATGGATGCTTGGCTACTAAATTAGAGTGAGTAACTGAACGTCTGTTCAGAATCATTCCCTAAAGATGCTAAAAAAGAGAGAAAGGCGACCCATCCTAAAGAAGGCATTTCAGGCTGGGTGCAGTGGCTCACGTCCGCAATCCCAGCACTCTGGAGGCTAAGGTGGCCGGAACACCCGAGGTCAGGAGTTTGAAACCAGCCTGGCCAACATGGCAAAACCGGGTGTGGTGGCACACGCCTGTCATTCCCGCTACTTGGAGGATGAGGCAGGAGAATCGCTTGAACCTGGGAGGCGGAGGTTGCGGTGAGATGAGATTGTGCCACAGCACTCCAGTCTGGGTGACAGAGTGAGACTCTGTCCCCCTGCCCCCCTAAAAGGAAGGCATTTCAGAATTTATCGACTGTTGGTGTGGGTACCACATGCGATTGAACTATTTCATGGAGGAAATAAGGAAGTCAGCCACACAAAGCTGCCTTCAGGAACAAGCACTCCAGCCAGCATCATGAGTGAGGGTGGCACAGTCCTCCCCAGCTCCTTCCTGTCCAGAGCTGGGCCTCCCCCACCTTCTGCACGGTCCCAGGGATTTCCCAGGCCACCACCTTCACACTGGGGACACAGGGCTTTATTTTCAGAATGGACATGAGCAGACTCCTGTGCGGACCGGCCAGCTCCTTTTCTAGTTCCACTACCCAGGGGCCAGCCCCTCCCTCTCTCTCAGCCTCTCTTGCCCACTCAGAATTTCACTCCGCTGCCTCCTGGGGAGCAAAACCCAGTGTCGCCCCACACGCGGACGGCCTACCCCTGAGTCTCCTTGAAACGAGGTGCCCTGACCTCTGCGTCGATGCTATCTGCTGCCCTGACCTCTACGGCTATGCCATCTGCTGGCTGGGTGGTTTCCAATTTGGATCCCTGAGATCATTAACAAGAGTCTCTGATGACAGACCGAGACGTGCCTTCAGGGTACACGGTCAAGGACTTTCCAGCATAAAATCCCAGCCCATTAGGTTACAATTCTGTGGTCAGTGACCCAATTGCAGGGGCTGGCTACCAGCTGCTGGGTAGGGGTGTGGGGCAGAGCCTGGCTCTCATGGCCCCAGTGGTCCCTTGCTCTGGGCTCCTCCACTGGGTATCTTAGCCAGGGTGTTCCCAGCTTCCACCCGTCCTGCCCAGAGCACTGGCAGTAGCCCCTCCCTGTGCTCCATGCAGGATCCACAGCTGACCCTGCCTCCTGGTGCTGGAGGGCCGTGTCCCTGTGGCTGCTCCTCCTGGAGGGACCTGGGACCGGCCCCCCTGGAAGCCCACACTCCAACTCGCAGTGACAATCACTGCAAGGACAGTTCCTGAGCGAGCACCTGGAATGGACCCAGCCAGCAGGGTCTAAGGTTTAGCAATATTGAAACTACTTAGAGAGTTTGCAAACTCTCACTTAGACACACCCCAGCAGGTATGGGGACCTAAGAAAAAAGAAGCTCTAAGACTGGGCTGCTCTCCAGATCCGGACCCAGGGTTGAAGAGCTGGTCTTCATGCCGTGGGATTCTGTGTGAGCGATGAGTTCACACGGGATGAACCATCCAGGGTGCCTAAGTCCTCAAACAACCATCTGGGGTACTCCACTGCTTCTTCTGCGAAATTCTTTAAAATCCTTCCATTGAGACGTAAGCCAGGCAAGAGTTAGGTCCAACTCACAGTTGGCAATCCTGGCTGCCCGAGCCACAGACTGCATGCTCTGAACCCACTTGCACCAATCAGTCTATGTGAGCCTCTGGGGATGGAGCTGGGGCCAGGCCAGGGCTGAGGACCACAGCCTAACGTGCCAGTTGCAGGACATGAGCCACAACGAGCTGTGCTCAAGCTCTTCCTGGGGCTCGCTGTTTGCGGGGGAGGTCAGACCTAAACGGTGGCATGTAATTACTAACACGGAAGCGAGAGGCACCCTCCACTCTCAGCCTGTGACAGTGGGACAGTGGACCTCTGCGGCCAGCTCAGGAAAGCAGTAGCCTTAAGACACTGGTGGCATGCTCTGAGTGTGGCCAGGAGGCTAGAAAGATCTGTGACAAGGCCACCTCCAGCAGGCACACGCCTCCCTCGACCTGGGCCTTTCTCCCGCCTCTCCGCCTGCAGGCTCCTAGTGAGATCTCAGCTCTGACGCCGCTTGTCCAGGAAGCCTTCCCCATGCCCACCTGCTGCACAGCCCGGGTCTCCAGCCTTCTTCTCCAAATGTCTGCTCCTCCTGGGTCTTGAGAGGCCCTGTCTCTTGGGTCCTGACAGCAGGTTACATGGTTCTCAACATCTTGCTTCTCAGCCACATGGGCATCATAGAGGAATCAGCTGGGCCACCCAGGCCATGATGAGGCCCACAGTTCTGCACCCTACAAGCAGCAGCACAGGGCTCCACATACGCACTTCCCTTCTCACCCACGGGGGGCTCCTGAGCTCCACTCCCTGCCTCGGCTACTTATGCAGAGACTAATCTCCAAATGCAGCGGCCACTCTGCAGAGTGTGAGTCCACAGTGACGGTCTGCGGAGTGCCGCACTGGAGCAGCACATAAGCAGGGACATAGGAGAGTCACACTGAGCCTGTGACAGCGGCAAGGGGCTGCCCGGAGCAGGGCGGAAAGGGCCGACTGGAGGGTGTGGCGTGTAGGAGCAACTCCAGGAGACCCGGGACCATGGCTCACCCCTCTGGTCTCCACCAGTGACCACCCACAGAGGCCTCTGTTTCAGTGTTTGTGACTGGAGGTTTGTCCCAGCTCTGATATCCTATAGGCCTGTGCACCACGATTACCAGCGGGAAGGTGGGCTAGGAAAACACAGGCATGCTGTCCAGGAGACCAAGTCAGGCACAAGCTGGCCAAGAACTGTGGGAAAGGACTGCATGCACCCAGAAACCAAGAGTCAGCGTGGTCCGGGGAAGGAGCTGATGAGGCAGGATGGGGGCACGAACTGAGGCCTGGGACGAGGGTGGTGGAACCACAGCCGACTGGGAAAAGGCCCCGGCGCTGGGAGCGGGCTGAGGACTGCGGGCTGTGGCCTGGTCCAGCGTTGAGCCCACCGCCCAGCTGCCATGCCGGATTGGGGAAGAGCGATGAGGCTCCTGGAGCAAGGCTGGGCTTCCTGCTGACACGCTGGGTCTTCACTCCAGGCCTGCGCCACCCCGCCAGGGCTGCTGTGACAGGGAGGACATCCAGTGCAGCAGCCGTGCACCGGATGTGGTCCACGTGGGACTGAGAAAGTGAATTCCAATTCTGACTTTATCTTTTTACTTCAGTTTCACAGCTCCTCATGGCTGGCGGCTCCTGACCTGGCCGGTACTGCTCCAGGCAGCGTGGGGGCCGCCAGCCTTCCAGGAGAGTCTGCTGGCTGCAGGAGGACAGACTGGAGGGGCAGGAACCTGTGCAGGAGGCTTCTTTCCATGAGAGGATGGGGCAGTCCCAGTGGGTTCCAAATCAGGGCCCTGCTTATGGCTGGGCTGGGGGAGCACCCCTGAGGCACTGAGAAGGATGGACAGGGGCTGGCTGGGGGCATGAGCGAGTGTGGGAGGTGGCAGGTTAAGAACAAGGTAATGATCACAACACCACCACCATACCTGCAGGGCATGTGACTGCACAGCCCACTTAACCCTCATCAGGCACGCAGGGGTGGACCCCTTGGTGCCCCCACTTCCCAGATGGAAGAATGAGGCTGACAGAGCCTTCCCAGGTCATAGAGCGGGAGAAGGCTGGGACGGAGCGCCTGTGGGCCGCACGATGCTGCACGTGAGACACTGGCTTGGAGGCTCCCAGCCAGGGGACTGGTGGGACGAGCTGCTGGCAACCTGGGGGGGCCCTGCAAGAGACACAGGGCTTGCGGAGTTTCAGAGGTGGTGGGCAGGACAGGAGGGGCTGGCTGGGCACAGGTGTAAGGCAAGGCCAGAACAAGCTGGGCAGCCGAGCATGGGCCCCCTGGCGCCACAGAGCCTGGGAGGGCACCATGGACAGTCCCCATGCCAGTGAGCAAGCTGCACCTTTGAGGACAAGACGACTGCGCAGGGAGGAAGCAATGCCGAGCTCAGCACGCGTCTTGGAGAGGTGAGATCCACGCAAAGCCGTCATTCAGCTTCTACGAAACAAGGCTGTTTGCCCAGAACCCGATACACAAGACTATGCATGTGACCTGACCACGTATGACAAACCGATCTGAAGAAGGAAAAATGAGTGATAGAAACACCTCTGATAAAGCGAATCCCAGGGATCCTGAAGGATCAGGCATATTTCACATTTTTAGAAGATATGAGAGGAGAAACTCAGAAACCCCACCTCAGGTTAGCTGTCTGGAGCATCTAGGAGACTCAGACACCATCTCAGATAAATTCCTCCAGACAGATCCCCGTGCCTACCACAGTGGCCGGAGCTTGGAGAGGTGCTGTGAGGGCTGCCCCTCCCTGGTTACACCACGGGCTCCTTTGCTGTGAACAGGGCAGGGGCACGAATTTGAGCTTCTGGAGAATCAAACAAAAGGGCCCAGGCATAAAACAAAGGTGGCCCCTTGTGGCTTCGGGTGAAGAAGGAATAAGGAGCAATCCTCTCTGTGTCAACACACGGGCAGCACAAAGCAAGAGAACACCAAAATCCCCCAGGCCGGTCACACCAGAGGCCCAGGCCTGCCCAAGCCAGCCCCCAGCTCCTTGCACCCTGCAGCTCAGCCTCCTACAACACACCAAGCTCCTGAGTTTCCACCAGGTTCACTGCCAGAGTTTGATGGGTGCAGCTCTGAGATTATTTTAGCCTTTCACTGGGAACAAGAGATTTCCAGGAAGCCGGATGTAAAGAAATGAAGATGTACAACGATGTCCCACACAGCACGGGGGTGGGTGCTCCCTCACTTCTTCTGAGACGGAGTCTTGCTCTGTCGCCCGGGCTGGAGTGCAGTGGCACGATCTCGGCCAATTGCAACCTCCACCTCTCCAGTTCAAGCGATTCTCCTACCTCAGCCTCATGAGTAGCTAAGATTACAGGCACCTGCCACCATGCCCAACTGATTTCTGTATTTGTAGTAGGGATGGGGTTTCACCATGTTGGCCAGGCTGGTCTCGAACTCCTGACCTCAGGTGATCCACCTGCCTCGGCCTCCCGAAGTGCTGGGATGACAGGCGTGAGCCCCCGTGCCAGCTGGTGCACCCTCATTTCTGGAGTGACGCTTTCACACTGCTGATGCAACTTCATAAGAAAGTTCTTATTTTTCTCTGAATTGTATTTTTCTAAATATAGAAAAATTTCCGAGCTCAGGCCACTCCCCAGATGGGGCACCTTTGAAAAATGTTCCATTAATGGAAATTGACCACAGTAGTCGGTTCAGGGCTTCCAGCACCGGCTCAGCGTGGCCCAGTGAGAAACGCAAATCGCAAGAGCCAGTGAGCGACCTCTCCCGAGAGGTGAGAAAGGGGCAGTGACTTCTGTTTTCGCTCCGTCTACCTGACTCTGGGAGGGGGGTGTGGATTTGCATTGCAGCCACGGTGGCTATATGACATGACGGGGATGTGTGTTTGGGAACTGTGGGGGTGGGACGGGCGTGTCTTTCTGTCTCCTCCAAAGGCAGGGGAGGGCCGGGCACCATCCAGAGCGGGGGCAGCCTCAGAGCCTGGCAGCAGCCGAGTCCACCTGTGCTCACCTGTGACAAGGGGCGCTTGTGCCGGGGGCTGCTCCAGTAAGACCATGTGCTGCAGAAGAGGGCTGTGCGCTGCCCCTCCATCCCGCTCCAAGGGCGAGGTGCTCAGGTAGGGAGTGAGGTGGGTGCCCGGGAAAAGGGAGAGCCTCTGCTGGAGGGTGGGGAGGGCGAGTCTCTCAGCATCCTGCTGGCCTGCCGCGCCCTGGAAAGCACAGCCGGGGATGCTCAGGCGGAAGGAACCACCACCGCCACCCCACGCCACAGGGACCCAGGCGGTGACTTACAGCAGAAGGGCCGGTGGCAGGCAGGCCCAGCGTGATGTTGGGCAGGGAGGGCGACGTGTACAGGGGAAGTGGAGCGGCTGAGCCCTCTCGCGCCACAAGTCGGTGCGCCAAACTCGTCTGGGGACAGAACACATGAGGACGGTCAGTTGGTCATGGCCAAACATCAGCAGTACACACCAAGAACAGCAGCTGTGAAAACGCCTGTGGTGGCCTGCGCTGCGTTCTGATGTGGAGCACAAACGTGGTGGAACAAGTGAGACGGCGCTGACGGGTGAGAGCTAAGCGCGCCCAGCACGGAAGCACAATTCAGGGCTCGTGTCCTCCCCCCCGATACGAGTTCTTCTGTCACTTTTCCAGCGTCGGCTCGTTGATTTTTATTCAATTTGATTATTTACCACAGAGTAATCCGGAGAAAACCTAGGGTAACATAGTTGACCTCATTTTGTAGTTGGGACGTCTTTCCAGACCTAACACCAAAGGCAGAAATCAAAACAAAAATAAGTGTAATTGTACGTTTAAAAACAACTAAAAGGGCATGCTTGGGTTGTTTGTCACACAAAGGATACAGGCTTGAGAGGATGGACACCCACACTTTGTATGACATGACTACCACGCATTGCATGCCCGCACCAAAACATCTCATGGACCCTATAAACATATCCATCTATTGTGTACCCACAAACATTAAAAAGAAAACCATAAAACAGCTGCTTGTATGACAGGCCAGCAATGAAGACAACATGGGCCGAGTGTGGGCAGATGAGGGCGGGCACAGACAGCTTGCAGACCAGCCGACAGTGAGCAGTGCCCGCGGTGAGGACCGGCGACTGCAGAGCTCATGAAGGGGAGGACGGTCAGGAAAATCCTAAAAACCAGCCAACCTGTGATCCTAGAGCTCCACACCCGGGACAGAATGTTAGGAGAGGTAAGGAGGCGACCTGGTGCTCACGAAACCTCGGCCGCGGGGCTGAGCACCCAGCAGGCAGGGCAGAGCAAGGCGGCCTCTCCAATGCCTCCGTGTTAACAGAACGGGGGGGCGTGGCACATGGGACTGAGGGTTGGGAATGATCTTGGTGATTACTTAGACACTTGTTTGTGATCCCTTAAGTTAGGAAAACAGGTGTTAGAACCATGTAGCTTTTAAAGAATAGACTTGGATGAAGCAAACGTAAACCAGGAGTGAAGGTTAGAAGGCACACAGGAAGGGTCACGGGGATTTCACCTCTTTTGCTTGTAGAATGAATGTACGTTGCTAAAAAGGACAACAGCTTACCACCACCATATCAAGGAGTGGCTGCTGAATGAACAGGCAAAGAGAATGAAGGAAGGATGTAACAATGCTAGCTAGTGGGGTTTGGCAGATAGAAATCCCCTTACCAGAAACGAACATTAATAATAAACAGAAAAACTGATTCTATTACACTCTCTACCTCCGTGATATCAGCGTTTTTAGCTCCCCCAGATGAATGAGAAAATGTGAGGTTTGTCTTTCTGTGCCTGGCTTTCTTCACTTAACATGAAGACCTCCAGTTCCATCCATGTTGCTGCAAATGTCAGTCCATCCTTTTTGATGGCTGCGTAGTATTCCACTGTGTACAGCACTGCAGTTTCCATCTGTTCATCCACTGAAGGACACTGAGGCTGATTCTACCTCTTGGCTATTGTGAAAGATTTATGGCTAAGACCTCAAAAGCACAGGCAACAAAAACGAAGACAGACAGCTGGGACGCTGCTAAACTGAAAAGCTTTTGCACAGCAAAGGAAATAACCACCAGAGTGAAGAGACAGCCTTTGGAAAGGGAGAAACGTGTGCGAGCTCTTCATCTGACAAGGGAACGGTATCCAGAACACACAGGAGCTCCAGTGACTCACCAGCAAAACCAGAATCATCCCACAGAAAAGTGGGAAAAGGATCTGGAGAGACGTTTCCCAAAAGACATACGAGTGGCCCACGGGGACAGGAAAAAACGCTTCTCCTGACAAACACGCTCAGGCTGTTCCCACAGAGCAGAAGGCCCGGCCTCCTAGCTTAGGAGCAAACTCACAGCGCAGCTCGGCCCAGAGAAAACCCTGCGCCTCCTTTTGGCTTTGCTCACACGTTACACCATATCAGTAATCATGAAAGGGCTGCTGAGGAAAACATTTTTCCCAGATACATTTTTTTTCGGTCAAAAGTTAAAGAATTATCAGTAAGTGATGCTGTAGAGAAAATGCTTGTGATTTCCAGAAAAGCACGATGGGAACACACTAAGGAGACCTTCTAATGTTAGCAAAGTTTTGATTTCCTTTGTAAGCAAGGTTTTTAAAGCCCATTTCTGGAAATGAAGGCGCCTTCTGAGAATGTGTTCCGCGAGATGCTGACAGATCCACTCGAGAAATCACAGGGTGTTCTGGCACCTGCTGTCTTGGGGCCCAGCCTTGTGGGAGGCGTTCAGGGGCCGGAGCTCCACTTGTGCTCAGAGGCCAGGTCCACAGGCCTGATGCAAAGCACGGAGGCACGCGTGTAAATCACAGCAGCAGCGGCCACAGAGAAGCTGTCCCCTCACTCTCAGAGCCCTGCCTCCTCCCTAGTACAGGAGGAGGTGCAGGGCATGCTGGGCTTCCCAGGATCCTGGGGGCCTTCAAGGTATGGCAGTCTTTCCAGGGGGCCCGGAGTGAACAGAAAAGGCAGTGCGGAGAGTCAGGCTGGGAGGCCTCTGCTCCCCCACACCCCCATCTACTTGAGATGCCCGCTCTGATGGGCAGGCTCACCAGCCTCTGCACCACTTGAGCAGAGAGAACCAGCCCCTGGCCACAAACCATGGGCATTCTCAGAGACCTGTCCAACTCTAGCGATCCTGACACCCATAAAGGGCACCTGGGTGTGAGCCCACGTGCAAGGGCTGCCCTCGCCTGCCCTAGTGAACATCTCACACGGAGCAGGACCCGTGGCACCACTGCAGTTTCCTGGAACTCCTTCCACACGTTCTATTCATTTCCAGTAGCTTCATTCACGTATTACAGGATTTGTAGAAATTAACACAGAACTGGAACGAGGCGGCACTGTTCCAACACTAACCGCCATGTCCGCCCGTGCCCATGTTAAATGCAAAGGTCTATCTAGGACCACAGTCAGTAGGAGGCGGCCCGTGTGACCCTCGCAGGGCAGAAGTCGCTTCCAGGCTGCATTCTAAGGCTTATTGCTGGCAGACCTCAGCTCTGGCCGCAGCCAAGGGGAGGACCGTTCCACTGCTCCAGGTCCTGATCATCTACGCAAGTACTGGAGTTAGCAGGCTGAAGACAGGTCATAAAACAAATCGGTGGACGAAGGAAAAAGAGCGAGAGAAAATGGGGCTTCAGCAGCCTCGAGGCGGCAGAGCAGGATTCATTCCTAGCAGTAACCCTAGTTTCTAAAAATGTTTATACACCAGCAGTCTTGAAATTTGAACTGAAAATGCTAATCGCTCATGCCTCTGTAGCCCAGCTAAGATCTGCCTGTGCTCTGGAAGGGCAGGATTCATTTCTAAATATTTAAGGAGAGTCAATAACTATATTTAATAAATTATAGCCTTCTGTAAGTTGCAGAGAATTCAGAAAGAACCTCCCACTCAGTAGAACTCTGCCCCACGAAGCAGGCAGGATTCCAGCTCAGTGTATTAGAAAACTCCCTGCCAAAGCATCCTCCTCCCACGCCCGCCCTACGGGCAGGCCCACTCAGGCCCAGGGCACCCTTCAGCCTGTGGGACTGTCTCTCTTCTTCCCCATGCCCTGGGGGCGGCCTCTCCTTCTCTGTGGGGCACAGTGTGCAGGGTGGGGTAGGTCCTTACTGCCTGCCTGGCTCTGTCCCTGGGCCTGGCACAAGGTGCCCGAGACATGTGTGGGATAAAAGCAGGGGGTGCCAAGGAGCTTGAGGAGCATGGAGCGAGGTTCTGGGATCTGCTGCCCTGGAACGGCCCTGGGCATGGTCAGGGTGCAACCTCGCCAGCCAGGGTGCCACTCGTACCCGCCTTGCTGCTTGGCTCCTGGGCCTCTGAAGTCCTTCCCACACAGGGACTCCAGAGCGCCCCCTGACTCCGCTCTGGCAACGTCCTTCGCAGACTGTGGGGTCTGATGAAGGCAGGGGACCGGGGTGCCAAGCCCTGTGGTCTGAGATGCCTGGTGCCCATGAAGGCTGGAAAGGCTCCCTGTTCTGTGGCTTTGGCCGGCCCTGCCCTGCTGACCACAGGTGACGCTCCAGTCAGCTGACACATGGTTTGCTGGCCGACATTGTGTTGTGTATTTCTCAATACAAAACAAAAATGTTAAGTCTCACTTAGCAACTATACCCACGTGCCCATGGCTTCTCAGCCACCTGCAAGGCACTGGTGACTGCAGCAAGCTGGGCCGCAGGGGTCCTGTCCATCTAGAGCACCTGCCATGCGTGGAGGGCTCGTGCTGTGACACCATCTAGCGAACTCTGCTCTGTAAGAGGCCAGGAGACAGGACCAGGCCCAGGCTCTGTCCCCAGTGTGGCGGGAACTGGCATGTCCATAATAAAGGAGCCGTCTGTGCTGAAGGGAGGCAGGAGGGTAACCTCCAACTGCGTCCTTCTCTGGAGGGCTCACAGGTCACTTTCTCCCACCCCAAACTGGAAGGTGAAGAGTGAAGGGCAGGTGTGAAGGGGGGGTCACTTCAATCACATTGTCCCCCGAATCCAACTCGCGTTGCAGGACGCAGGACAAACGCTTTGTACCGACCTCCGCCGGGATGCTGGGGACGGCAGGTGAGATCCCGTTCTCGGCGCTGACGTTGCCGGAGCTGTTGTTGGGTGAGCTGGGCCCGGAGCCGGGGGCGCTGCTGCAGGCAGAGTCTGTGGAGGCAGAAAGACCCCGGTGAGTGCCACCGAATGGAGGGCGGGCCGGGCTGACCTGTTGTCCCAGTGCCCGGTGCCTTCCACGCATCTGCTCGTTAGCTCTGGGCAGGCAGAATTCCCAACAACAAAGAACACGACCTCCGTTTCAAAGAAGGGAGGATGAGGCCGATTTCTGATGTCTCAGTCTTGCTGCTGACTTCACTTCTTCTAGGACATGCACAGTCATCAGTTTTATACCTTATTTGATTTTCAAGACAGTTTTAAACACCAAAAAGATAAATCCTTAAACACTTATGAATACCCTAACCACAGACGACCAGGAAATGCAGAAGCTGAGTGATCTGGAAAAGCAAAAGGTCAGCTTTCCTGTGCCACTGGCAAAGCTCAGTTCAGAATAAAGCAGCCCACCACGTGTCTGCTGAGCCAAGCCCTCATTGTCCGTGCGCCACAGCAAGCATCCAGGGGAAGACAGAGCTGGTGTCTCCTGGGATCTATCAGTGCTACTGGAAACACATGCTCGGACGTCTTAGAGGACCCTTATCCATCTGGGTGGCTTGACCCTGGTTAACGAGACCAGGTTCCGCTCCAACAGAATGTGACTTCCAAAAGGAGCCACGTCCAGTCCAAAGGTCCCTTCAATTCGGAAGGAGCCCGCTGCTATTTCGGGCATACACACCCACCGTGGGAGGCCTCTGCGGCCCTCAACAGTCACACAGGACGTGTTGGGCTTTTAATGTGTTTAGTTAATGGCATTTTTAACAATGGCATCCTTTGGTTAAGGCTTTCCAAAGAAAACACAACGTGACCTATTTGACTAGAAAACTCTAGGAGTCTACTGTTCCGCCATGACTCTGGGGGCTCAGAACCTCACCCCCACCCCAGACTGGCCCAGCATGTACAGGTCAGAAGGAAGGGGCATGTGGCGACACTGGAGGGGAGGTTTAGGGGTATTTTCCCCAAGCAGCCGCTCACTGGAGCCACCCCCAGCATAGCATCCTCCACGGTCTGCTGGCTGCCCGGGTCCCTGAAGCCGATGAAGGTGCAGGTGACCACTCGTGCCGACTCACGTGGTATTCACGCAGGCTGGAGGTGGCGACTCTGCAAATACAGGCCGAGCTGTAGTGAGCAGGATGAGGAGGGCGGGGGACAGGAAAAGCCGTCCACAGCTCCCCTAACCTGGCAGACCTGATTCCAGACTCTGCCTGTATTAGCTCATCAATCCCTCACTCATTGCACAAGGAAGGTGCCATCATGACTGCGTTGCACGGAAGAGGAGACCAAGGCACATAGCAGCAACCTCACTCGTACAGGCCACGTGGCTTGAGGGAGCTGTGAAGGGCATCTGCATACCTGAGTTAATGCAGCTGGATGGCGAAGGCTTGCCTCCTCTGTTAACCATGCCGCCCCCTGCCCAGGACCATCTTGGGTACATGTTGGCCTCGACAGCTGGGCAGTCAAAACCTCCCAAAGGCAAACCACTGTGTCCACCCAGAAGCCCTACTCCGGCTGCTTCCCATGGCTCCTGCAGCTCAAATGAGTGTGGGGTTAGCTCACTGTCCCAGGCACGGCTCATGAATATAGAACTGGGTCCCTCCCTGCCCCCTCCTCTTTCTCTCTCTGTCCCTCTCACCTTCTCACTTCCACCAGACCCTAAATCCAGAGATCGGCTTCTCCGGCTGCCAAGACCATGTTTATCTGCACGGTGAGTGGGCATTCTGAGAACGGCACCTGAGCTGAGCTGGTGTATGCCTTTCACTCGAGAAAGCAGGACCCGCCTTGTTCAGGCCCCCAGTGTTCCCACCTCGGCCGCACGTGTGGGCACCATGGCCGCCCTAGACCCCAGCTCTCTGCTGTCAGCTTGTGTCCAGCTACACACCGAGATCCAGCAAATCTTCCTTGAAACGGGCGCCTCCCAGCTGTGTCATCGGAAAAACACCATCACGCATGTGCCTGGGGGGCCAGGACAACTTCTTGGGGCAGTAAAAATTACATGTCTAAGTTTCTACCCACTTTTACCTCACTGAGGTTATTATTATTTTGCATTGTACTTCCAGGAATAGGTCTAAGAAAATCAGTATAAAATTTTCATAGTGTTATTTACATCAGCAAAATGGGAACACCATTAGAGGTGCCACAAAATGTGTGTGGCTGACATCGAGTGGGGAGGACACAAGATGGCGCAGGAAGAGGCTGAGAACTCAGCTGCATGAGGAGGTACAGAGGGCGGGCTGCGGAAGGGAAGAGGTGCAGAGCGCGGGCTGCGGGAGGTGAGAAAGGCGCAGAGGGCGGGCTGCGGGAGGGAGGAAAGGCGCAGAGAGGGGGCTGCGGGAGGGAGGAAAGGCGCAGGGGGGGCTGCGGGAGGGAGGAAAGGTGCAGAGGGCAGGCTGCGGGAGGTGAGAAAGGCGCAGAGGGCGGGCTGCGGGAGGGAGGAAAGGCGCAGAGAGGGGGCTGCGGGAGGGAGGAAAGGCGCAGAGAGGGGGCTGCGGGAGGGAGGAAAGGCGCAGAGAGGGGGCTGCGGGAGGGAGGAAAGGTGCAGGGGGGGCTGCAGGAGGGAGGAAAGGCGCAGAGGGCGGGCTGCGGGAGGGAAGGAAGGCTCAGAGGGCGGGCTGCAGGGAGGGAAGAAAGGCGCAGAGGGCGGGCTGCAGGGAGGGAAGAAAGGCGCAGAGGGCGGGCTGCAGGGAGGGAAGAAAGGTGCAGAGCACGGGCTGTGGGGTGAGGGCACGCAGAGTGAGCAGGAGTCCTTCTGGACAGTGCGCATATGGGCACGCATTTTCTTCTCTGTGCTCTACCTAGACACCAATTTAATCAGTGACTGAGAAGAAGCAAAATATCGACTTGGCTTTCTTTCTGCCAAGAACTGTGACTGCCTCCACTGCTCCATGCGGGGCCGCCCGGCCTAGAACCCCTAATCCCTGTCTTCTGGAAATTGGCTCCACTCAGAGCAACCTTCCCATGGTGGCAGTTCCGTGGTGCCGTGCCTGTGTGGGTCAGGAGACACACAACCCTCTGTCTCTCTGCCCCAGTCCCACTCACCCGCCAAGTCCCAGCGCAAATGCCACCTTTGGCAGAGCTGAGCTGGCTCAGAGTGGCTTGTACTGATCTCTCAGCCTCTTGGTCCCTCAGCATGGGCTCTCTCTATGCCATGGCTCAGCACTGACCAGGCCCTGTCACGCATGATTCCTGGGTGGCCTCACGAGCTCTCTCTATGCCACGGCTCAGCACTGACCAGGCCCTGTCACGCGTGATTCCTGGGTGGCCTCACGAGCTCTCTCTATGCCACGGCTCAGCACTGACCAGGCCCTGTCACGCGTGACTCCTGGGTGGCCTCACGAGCTCTCTCTATGCCATGGCTCAGCACTGACCAGGTCCTGTCATGCATGACTCCTGGGCGGCCTAGTGTGTGATGTGCAGTGTGCTCAAATTAGATCGCAAGCTCCTTCCAGGCAAGGACTCTGTTGCACTATTTCTGTGCCCAGCCCAGGGCTGACTCACAAACAGCACTCAGCAGTCACTGGCTGACAACAGGAACACCAGCTTTAACACTCAGAAGAAGCTTGCTGAAGGCTCTGTCTCACCCACTGCACACTTAAAAAAGCACCGCCAAGGTTCACATGTCCATTAGCGAGACATTGCTCTCGGGAAATAAGGCTGCATTGCTGTTCAAAAGTTTGTAACTCACATGACTCCTCCTGTCAGTCAGACTTAGTGAAACATACAAGGTCTTTATTACAATGGCCAGAAATGACATCAGCAATGACAAATATGGAGATCCTCCTGGGCATGGAGGTGTCAGACACTTTCTAATGTCAATTCACAAATACCCAGAACCAGACCCTTAGACCGG
Organism: Callithrix jacchus; assembly: GCF_049354715.1. Classification (NCBI taxonomy): domain Eukaryota; kingdom Metazoa; phylum Chordata; class Mammalia; order Primates; family Cebidae; genus Callithrix; species Callithrix jacchus. The sequence continues at coordinate 160,461,664 of NC_133507.1, forward strand.
GGCTAAGAACCCCTGAAGTAGAGAAGGGCAGGGCATGAGGTAAGGGCAGGGCCCTGTTGTTTAGGGGCAGGGCTGCTCTCATCTCACTGACAAAGCAGAGTCTGTGTACGATGCCGACACTCACACACACGGGGCACAGCACCAGGAGCCCCCCAGCCTTCCCCAGGTCAGCAGCTGGCACCACGTCTTTCACAGACCAGCCACCCTGAGCCTTGGCCTTCGCATCGACTGTTTCTGTTGTGCAAACATGTCCACCGCCTCCCCTTTCCAGGCCATCCCCAAGCAGCCCCTTTATCCTGGTGCAATGATTTCAGGAGCAGTGGGGCGAGGGGTTGTACCCTGGTGGTGGCTGGTGGTTGGGGGTGGGTGGTCCTCTGGATGGGAGGGTGTGCACTCAAGAGGGGCGGGTGCACCCTCAGGACGGGGCTCTGCCCAGTCTTGTCCTTCCACGTGTCCACCACTAGATGGGGCCAACGGAGACACGTCGCTAGGGCCAAGCTGAAGCAACCTCACTGCTTGCTGTTTTCCCCTCTGCCGGGCTGATGGGTACTCTGGTGTGGGAGGATGTGAAAATGCGCCGCTGGTTCAGACCCTGCTCAGGGGCAGCAGAGGACAGGGCGGGGCACGAGATTTACCACTACGAGGACCCGCCTTCAGAGAAGCCTCCACTCAAGCTCCTGAACGCATCTCCTGCAGTGCCAAGCCGGGCACCCTCATGCACCTACGTCCGACTTGAAACAGCTGAGTCACTGATGCTGGGGGCAGGGCCTGGCCTAGACACGCAGGAGTCACCAAGCCTGCTCCCTTGGGCCTGGCATTTCCAGAGCCACAGGAACAGAAGCACACTGGGGGTTGACAGTGTCAGGAAGACACATGGGTTTTCAGAGGCTCCAGATAGAAATCGCCTGTGGCACTAAGGCCTGGTGGAGAGGGCAGCGGGGCGGTGTACCTGCTCGGCTGACATACCTGTGACATCCAACGGACGCTTTTTTAGGGCAGTGACCACTGGCCCGTCTTTCCTGCGTAACAGGGGGCTGCTCCGTCTTTCGGCCACTTTCTGCTTTAGCCTGGACCGTAATTTCAGATTCGGTTCAGAAGCTGCACGGAAAGGAGATGTCATTACAACCGGGCTCAGGGTGACCCTGTGGGTGCTTATCATGCGCACACTGGCAAACAGCAGTCACTCAACACCGCCGTGCTGCTGCTGCGGAGAGTGAAGGGAATTCTACTTCCACCCATCGGTCCCACCAGTGCAATGGCTCTGGTGCTTTGCATGCATTTCTGTGGCCACAGCATTACACAAGCGCCGGCGGTGTCTTCACAGAATCCTGCCATTGCTGCCTTTACCAGCAGATGGGAACACGACTGACCACCTGATTTACTGGGTGTGGCAGGAGGCTGGTGAGGTGTGAAGCCACTTAATGGGGCTGTCTCGTAACTAATGCTCTTCTAGACAATTTGCCCCTCTCTTTATAGCTGTGCTGCTGTAACATCAGAGAAAGCCTGACAAACAGGGATGAGGGCCTTGGCCCAGGGATGCGAGGCTGACGTCTAAGCTGCACGCTCTCTTGCTCACCTGTGCATCGCCCCAGCTGCGTTGGTCAGTGGGGCCTCCAGAGCGTGAGGCTGCTCCCCCACCCCCACCTGGTGAGGCTCAGCAGAGCCCATCCCAACACCTGTGCCAGCTATGCCTTTCACCTGACCACAGGGAGCAGGTAATGGGGATGGTTTGGTTTCCATGGACAGCTCTGCCTGTGTGGACAGAGCCATGTGGCAATCTGCACCTCTCAGCCCACCATGGTCCCCAACTCGTCTGCATCTGGAACCTAAACCTCTGGGGCGGAGCCTGCCTTGGGAAGCAGCAGGGATCTAACGGGCAGCAAGCAGAGGCAGAGAAATCCCCAAAGCCGCCCGGGAGAGGATATCGGCTTTCGGAGTCCAGAACAGCGGCGAGAATACCCCTGCGGGGACGTGTCACACGAGCCTTTGAGTTCTGAGGTTTCGCTTGGCTACTTTCAAGATTCTACCAGTTGTAGATGAGCAAATGAGTGAGAATTTACCTCTTTTTTAAAGAACCGGCACTTCCGCTTTTCATCTTTCTGGAACACTGCTTCCAGAGCAACAAGAAATGACATGGAGTTTCTCCTGGAAACAGGACTGACGGGCTGGGCGACGGGGACCAGAACCCATGTGACTTCACTCTTTGGGACACATGGGCAGCCCCGGGCTGTCTCCACTTTGGGCTTTGAGTCAGGGATGGTTGTTCTGCAGGCTCCCAAATCAGGCTTCCCAGAGAAACCAAAGATGCGCTGTGAGAAGGTACCAGACTCCAAGCCTCAGCCCGCTGTGCAGGGAGCCAGGGCACCCAGATGATGACAGATGATGGATTCAGCCACAAGCCGGCCTCTCCATAGGCTACAGACCAGGACACATTTCTGTACCTCACACGACTGACCGAGGCAAGCGGCCTACTTGTAGCTCCACGTTACGTTTCTAGCCATTCTTTAACAAAACCAAAGAAAGCCACGCCAGAAATCGCATCTGAAGACCAGGCAAGAAAATACCTCCTCTCCCACCACCGCCTCTCCACAGAAACCCACGTGGGCTCTGCAAGGATCCGGGCCCGGGACAGGAGCTGCTGATGGTGGGCAGGAGCCACTTCTGAGGCAGGGCTGTGTATGCCCACAGAAGAGCGTAGGGTCCCTGGTCTGTGTGAAAGGCCTTCCTTGGTGGCTGCCCTGCGACATGGAGCATCGGGAGGCAAGCATGACACGGTCACTCCAGGCCACTGAGGACTGGCTTGCTGGCCTGGTACATGGCCTCCACCAGGCCCTGAGGGCGTCACCACACCACCACCACCAGGTCATCAGTCGGGCAGCAGATCCTCCACAGCCCCGCTGGGGACCCCAGACTCCTTGTATGGACGGCCTCACCCCGCCCCTTCTCACCCCTCCCTTCCCACAGGCCTCTGCTCCACGCCCCTCCCAAGGCTGACCTGACCCCCCAACAGCCCCACTGACCCCATCACAGTGCCACTGCCCTGTCGTCCTCACAGCTGCCTTTTTACCACCTGGAATTCTTCTGTCCCCTCACCAGCTTACCCTCTGCCTCCCAGCCTGCACATCTGCCTGGTCTCCCTGATTCTGGCCGACAGCGTGTCCTGGGTTGGCTCTGCTTGCAGAGTGGCTGCGCCTGACCAGGATGCTCCAGGACACCATGCCAGCAGTGCCAGGGACAGCATGGTGTGAGGCTGGGGCCCTCCACTCGTCCCTGCCCCGTGGGCTATTCAGCACTGTGACTTCCCTGAGGAACCTATCAGACAAGCAGTTTCAGATGCAGGGCTGGGGAGGGGCTGAGCAGCAGCATGTGGGCCGGGAGAGAAGGGGGATGCTGGATCCTGCCCAGGGCACATGCAGTGGCCTTCCTGGGAGGACTCAGCAGCCCCAGGGGGCAGAAGGCGGCCGAGGGAGCTACAAACCATGAGGCCCGTCTCACTGCTGCTTTCAGGATGGCCAGGCTTCCTGCTTTCTGCCCTCCCTCATTCCTTCCAGTCCAGGAGTCTCCTAGATTGACTTAAGACATAGTGACCTACAGTTTCAGCCATTCCAATGCATGTGTCTTAAAGCTTGCACAATGTCTATAACTCCAGTAATTCTCCCAAAGGCAGCCAAAGCGGAGGATGCAGGTGAGCCGGCACCTGGCGACGGTGGGGGCTGAGGCCACACATGCACCGGCTCACTGCAGCAGCCCTTCACCGCCCTCGCGGGCCTTCAACGCATTCCAGGCAGTACGTGGTCAGGCGGAGGAACCGCAGGAACGGGATTCCACCCCAACAGGGCTGCAGGTAGAGCGACAGAACCGAAGCATCAGGCCAGAGGCCTTGTGGGAGAGTCGCTCCCACCAAGTACAGGTGAGGGGAGGAAGGATGCCAACGGCACTTCCAAATGCAGCGTCTGCTCCTCAGGGATCACGGAGCAGGTGGGATTGTTTCTCCTGAAGCCAATCAAGCAAATTACTAATTAAGGCAGATACAACGCTCCAATCACAAGCTTAAAATTCAGCACAATGCCTCGCAGCTGCCTCCATCCTTCCGCCAGAAGCAATTCTGATTGGGACACAGGCTCGCTCTTCCCAACTTAAACTGTGGGCCTGAGAGGCAGCTGCAGGTGAGGCGGCTCTCGGAGCCGGAATGCTTTAACTGTTTAGCGGCCGGGTTTAGAGGGGACATGTGTGCACCTGGCAGGAGTGTGGAGGCTGATTTCTGTGCTGGCCTGATGCAATGTCCAGGAGCCAGCAAGAAAAGAACCCACTGATCAGGCAGCAGAGAATGCGCAGAACACTGTCTTGGGACAAGGCACGCGGGCGGAGCTGGAGAGAGAAGGAGGTACCTGCTTCCCGCTGCTCTTCCCTGAAACCCTAAAGTGACAACAAAGGGAGTAATGAAGAGGATAAAGCCGAGAGGACAAAACTGAAGTGCTGCAGGAAGGGGCTGGAGGAGAAGTGGAGAACTGTCAGACGGGGGATGATGAGAAATGGGAGTGAAGAGGTCCTACAACAAACACGGTAGACGCCAGGAGAGGAGAGAACCAGCAGGGTGGAGAAAATCCCCAGCAACCTCCAGACGTACCCTCCAGCCACAGAGGAGCTGGACATGGAGGCCGAGAAGCCCGCACCTGCGGGGTCCCAAACTGCTCCAGAGCTCTGGGACAAAGGCGCAGCCTTGAGAAGTTTTGGACTCGGCGACAGCCACTTCGAGGGCAAGACGATGGCCTGAAAACCCTGCAGGGAATGACTTCTGTCCCCAGTCAACTTATCAACCAAGGGTGCAACAAAATAAAGAGGTTTACCAGCAAATGAGGTAAACTCACGACTTCGTCAAGAGCCGAGGAAGACACGCGTGACCTCATGGCAAAGGAAAGCAAGCACAAGGGAGGCTGCAGAGCGAGGCCGTGGAGCCCGGGAAAGGAGGCGGGGGCCAGGCCGGGAGAGCAGACCGTCCAGACACTGGGCAGTGCAGCCGGAACCACCAGGCGGCTTCGGTGCCTGGCCGTGTGGTGGTGTCTCCTAGGTCTGCTAAACTGTGGGCCTGAATTAATAACAGGCAGGTTCGAAACTAAGCAAATGAAAATGATCAACTTCCAGAAAAATTTCTACCAGAAAGATGCAGCCAGGGTGCACTCTGCGGCTGTGCTGTGAGCATGACACAGGCTGTAGCGACGGGCTGGGCAGGCGGAGGCAGGGACAGCTGCTTTCCTGTCACGAACATCGTGGGGGTCTATGACAAATGTACATTTATTTACTTCGGTAAAAATAAAAAGATAATTCTGGCTGGACGCGGTGGCTCACGCCTGTAACCCCAGAACTTTGGGAGGCCGAGGCTGGTGGATCACCTGAGGTTAGGAGTTCGAGACCAGCCTGACCAACATGATGAAACCCTGTCTCTACTAAAATGTAAAAATTAGCTGGGCATGGTGGCGCGTGCCTGTAATCCCAGCTACTCGGGAGGCTGAGGCAGGAGAATCGCCTGAATCCCGGAGGTGGAGGTTGTCCAGCCTGGGTGACAGAGTGAGGTTCTGTCTCTAAATAAATAAATAAAATAAAAAGATAATTCTAAAAAGACAAACGAGGGACTGGAATCTAACTTCTGTAACACAGGAAGGCACAGGATGGAAAAAAACATATAAACAGTACCTACAAAAAAACAAGAAAAGAAGATGCCTGAGAGAAGAACAGATGAAAGGGCTGTGGCTGAACACCATCCATTCTGCACTGATGGCGCTGACTCAGGAGCCCTGCGTGGCTCCAGATTCCACACTGATGGGGCTGCCTCACGTGCCCTGCGTGGCTCCAGATTCCACACTGATGGGGCTGCCTCACGTGCCCTGCGTGGCTCCAGATTCCACACTGATGGGGCTGCCTCACGTGCCCTGCGTGGCTCCAGATTCCGCACTGATGGGGCTGCCTCACGTGCCCCCGTGGCTCCAGATTCTGCATTGATGGGGCTGCCTCACGTGCCCCCGTGGCTCCAGATTCTGCATTGATGGGGCTGCCTCACGTGCCCTGCATGGCTCCAGATTCCACACTGATGGGGCTGCCTCACGTGCCCTGCGTGGCTCCAGATTCCACACTGATGGGGCTGCCTCATGTGCCCTGCGTGGCTCCAGATTCCACACTGATGGGGCTGCCTCACGTGCCCCCGTGGCTCCAGATTCTGCATTGATGGGGCTGCCTCACATGCCCTGCGTGGCTCCAGATTCCACACTGATGGAGCTGACTCAGGAGCCCTGCGTGGCTCCAGATGCTGGGCATAGGTTGGCTCAGAAGACAGGACCTGGTTGTGGTGGCCCCGCTGCCCAGCTCTGGGGAACCAGCCACCCTGGCCCCTCTGCATGCTGCTCACATGCTACTGGGGAGGAGGGAAGCACACAGACCAGCCCACCCTTGACTGACAGTGACAGCACCGCTCACTCAAACACCAACAGGATCGCCATCCTCATCAACAGCCAAATCCGCTAGAATGAACTGCAACGCTGTCCCGCTCGGCGGAGGGGTTGGGGACAATGGCCTCTCAGGCTGCTGGGAGGGGCACCGTTTGCTCAGTGGTTTAGAAAATACATACTCTCTGAACCAGCAGCTCCATTTTCAGGAACCCTCAATACAGAAATACCAGCACAAGTGAGAAACGGCGCTCAAAGTTGCTGGCAAGATGACTAGAAAGCAGTGACAACGCACATCTGTGTCTTACTTACTACAGAGAAAGGGGTTCAGCTTTATATGCTGAGATTGAATAAAGGCCACGGTATAGTATTAATTTAAAAATGTGGAGGAGAAAATGCAAAACAGGTATTTTTGTTAACAAGACAACTCATATACACACAGACACACAGAAACAGATACACACCGAAACGCCAACACACACACACAAACACGGACATGCACACACAGACCACAGACACCACAGAAACACACAAAGAAACACGGACACACACGTAAAGACAGATACACAGAAATACAGAAATGCACACAAATAGAGACACACAGAAACAAACAGATACACACATGGAAATGCAGACACAGAAACACAGATACACAGACACACAAACAGACACAGACAGAAACACAAACACACCAGAAACACAGAAATACAGACACACAGAAACAGAGATACACACACAGATACAGACACACATACAGACACAGATATACAGCCACCACCCTCCCCGCAAATGGGCAGAGAAAAAGATCTGAACAGATACATATCGAACTAGCAACAGTAGCCGTGGCGGGGAAGCAGATTCCGGGTGTGTTGACTTTGCTCTAACTTGCTGTAAGCTCATCACTTCTGTGGTTCTTCTGAACACGGTGCAACTGCTGTGTTTTCCGACACATTCTTTCCTACTCAGTCTCTCCACTAAATCACTTCACCTCCATCAATCTCAGTGTAGTTTTACCACTGAACAGTGAAAAAAACTGTGTATTTGAAAACAGTTAGTTCAAGAGCTCCTGGGGTACTTTCCACATTAGAAGGAGTTGGGGTTTGACAGATGTCAGAGCTGGAAGGACGGGCACAGAGGACCAGGTGGCCCATTCCTGACACAGAAATTGCTTAGTATTTAACCATCCTTAACACTCCTCTGAATTTTTTTTGGAAAAGCACAACAAAGCCTTTTTACGAACCTCCGGAACACACTCATCCTCACTTTTTAAGAACACAAAATTGATGGTTGACCCAGCCCAGCACAAGAGCCCTGGAATCCGGCGGTGGGGGGCTGCCTATCTGGGAGCTGGAAGCTGGGCTGAGTTGGCTCTGGAGGGCACTACAGATGTGAACCTCTTCTGATCTGCTCAAAGGCGGCACAAGGACAGCAGATTCCACTGACCACTCCTGAGCGGCGCGACCTTGCAGCTCCTGACCTGTGTAACAGTACATTCCGCAGGAGCAAGTGTGGGCACTGCCCATTTCTGCGTGGTCCCCTCCTCTCTCCAGCAGTTTCTGCAAACTGCATTAGAGGAAGAGATGGCATCAATGGCCAGAGGCTTCGCATGAAACAGAGAGCCCCTTCCCAAACCCAGGGATGGATGTCAGGGCAGAAGGCACTCTCTGGCCCTATGTCACAGTACCGCCCCTTCCCAAACCCAGGGATGGATGTCAGGGCAGAAGACACTCTTTGGCTCTGTGTCACAGTACCGCCCCTTCCCAAACCCAGGGATGGATGTCAGGTCAGAAGGCACTCTCTGGCTCTATGTCACAGTACCGCCCCTTCCCAAACCCAGGGATGGATGTCAGGGCAGAAGACACTCTCTGGCTCTGTGTCACAGTACCGCCCCTTCCCAAACCCAGGGAGGGATGTCAGGGCAGAAGGCACTCTCTGGCCCTGTGTCACAGTACCACCCCTTCCCAAACCCAGGGAGGGATGTCAGGGCAGAAGGCACTCTCTGGCTCTGTGTCACAGTACCGCCCCTTCCCAAACCCAGGGAGGGATGTCAGGGCAGAAGGCACTCTCTGGCTCTGTGTCACAGTACCGCCCCTTCCCAAACTCAGGGAGGGATGTCAGGGCAGAAGGCACTCTCTGGCCCTGTGTCACAGTACCACCCCTTCCCAAACCCAGGGAGGGATGTCAGGGCAGAAGGCACTCTCTGGCTCTATGTCACAGTACCACCCCTTCCCAAACCCAGGGAGGGATGTCAGGGCAGAAGACACTCTCTGGCCCTGTGTCACAGTACCCTCAGCCTACTCTACATGCGGATAAGTACAAACTACTTGTACCTTTATACAGTTCACTCAGAACACAGGCAGAAACCCAGGAGCTTACTGACCAGCTGTGGGCTTGACTGATTAAAGAAGGCATAAAGCAGACAGATCATGGCCCCGCCTTGCAGACTGGCGAACACAATGGGAGGTCGTCCTGTCTGCCAGGACGTGGCGTAGTGGGGGCCAGCCTGGCCACAGGTCCTGTGCTCTTCCTCGCCAAGTGGGACAGCTTCCCTCCAAAATGGAGGAAAACCCACCCTATCTGCACTTCAAAGCAATGGACAGACGTTTCCATGGGCAGCCATGACCCTGAGCAACTGGCGTCAGGAGGCCCTGGGTGAGGAGGGCAGAGCTAGGTAAGCACTGGTCAAGGCTCTGACCCTGGAGGCAGGTCCAGGGGGAGCCCAGAACCTTTGGCTGACCGCCCAGACACATGGTCCACACAGGTGCCATCAGAACTGGGCCCCAGCATCAGTCCAGCTCCCTCTCAATTCACACCCAACTGCAGGGACCAAGCCCTACCAGGCAGGCTAGAGACTTCTGGAACAAGGCCAAGGTTACCAACTTCTCACTGAACATCAGCTCTGGGATTTCGCTTCCTTAAAAGAGTCAGGACAATCCATGGCACAGCCCTAGCCAGCAGCAGGTCCTGGACACGTGCTGCGGAGAGTGTCTGCTCACAGCACCATGTGCTCAAGGACACGTGAGGGTGCGGGACAGGAGTTCCATGGAGTGCAGTTTTCAGGGCTGAGGTCCAGGACGTTGGTGGCAAATGGGAAGAATGGTGCTGGCTGGACAGCAGTTAGTTGTTTTGGCCTCATTTCGTCTATCAGAAGTCACGTGAGGGGAAAACTTAAGAGTCATTATGAAAAATACATGGCTACTAGTATCTTTAAGACAATCACGAAGAAGATGCTACTGAAGACAAGATCCCTAAGCATCATCAAAATGGCAAAATGCTGCTTGCTTTTGAAAGTGGAAAAGCCTCCATTCCCCAGTGTGAACGTGGACGCGAAGGCTCTGCTGAAACACAGTTTGTGTTAAGCCATCTGACACCCACACGGTGCGGGAACAGTCCAGCGCCACCATCCGTGACAGCAATCCAGTCTCGTCTCTCGTGACTATATTTAAAAATACACATTTGGCAGCTTCATGAGGCTACAGAAACCCAAAGTCAGGGTGACCCTTGAGGCTGCACAGACGCGCCAAGGGACCAGGCACCACCTCACCCTGGGCCGAACTCTGGTGGGAGGTGGAGGCCCCTGAAGTGGAGACACCCCTGCTGTCAATTTCCCAGGAAATGGGTGGGGCCTCTGGCAGGAAATGAGAGCTGGACCTGGGGCCCTGGGTAAAAGGTGTGACTCTCCAGCCCAGCCGTGGAGACTCGGTCTAGTCGGAGCTCCGGAGAGGTGGCACTCAGGTAAAGGCAAGCTAACAGCGACGAGAGGAGTCCTAAAAAGCCAACAGAGCAAGATGGGCCCCTCGGGACAGATGTCTGGCTATAAAGGTTGGTGTTCGCATCCATGTGGTCCTTCCCTAAGTGGAGGTGAGTGGCTCCTGCTTGTTCCTACCTGAACTGTAGGCATGGAGGGAGGGAGGTGGGGGTGCTGGGTCCAGGAGTCACCGGTCATTGGAGGGAGAAAATAAATCAAGAACACCCTAATAGCATAGAGAACCCAGAGCAGAAGTCGCCTCGATCGGGCCCTATTGGCAAATACTAATTCATGCACATCTCATGACAGCCCCAGGAGAGAAGCATTTCATAGATACATTTTACAGATGATGAAACTGAGGCACAGAGAGCTTCAAGAGCTCCCCCAAATCCCACGGCGGTAAGTGCAGGAGCTGGGCAGGAACTCAGGCACAGGCGATGGGAATGCCCTGGATATGCCTAAGCTCGGAGCCAGGGCCACTGCGTTGCCTTCACCTTTGAGCTGGTACAGGTGTGGCTTGTCACCCACAGAGCCAGCAAAGGGCATATAAAAATTGCATGTGTGATGATAAAATTAGCAAGAGAGTGGCAGTTTTTCATATGTTCAGAGGTCAGACAATTGCCCTTTAGAAATGGAGAAATGGGCAAACTGTGTGCCAGGTCAGTGTAAGTAAAGTCAAGTCAAAATCATGTAATTAGGCCGGGCAGGGTGGCTCACATCTGTAATCCCAGCACGTTGGGAGGCCGAGGCCGGCGGATCACGAGGTCAGGAGTTTGGCACCAGCCCGACCAACATGGTAAAACCCCGTCTCTATCAAAACTACAAAAATTAGCTGGGCACAGTGGTGCACACCTGTAATCCCAGCTACTCAGGAGGCTGAGGCAGGCGAATTGCTTGAACCCAGGAGGTGGGGGGTTGTGGTGAAGCCAAGATCATGCCACTGCACTCCAGCCTGGGCGATAGAGCTAGACTCCGTCTCAAAAAAAAAAAAAATCATGTAATTATTGAAGAGTACATCACAATGATTAAAGATGATCATTTGGATTCATTCAAGGAACCTCATAACTAAAATTTCATGACGTGCTTCATATTACCAACTACTGCAGAAAAGCACAGATGTGAATTACTTAGAATGAGTGACATGAAGTGTTTGAAAGTAGACAGATGTGTCAAGGGTGATACAGGGTGTGTAACTATACACTATTCTCTCAAGTAGTTTAAACATTTTCTCTGGAATTTACGTTATTATCAATGTGGTAGTGATCTTTTTAAAAAACTGATAATGTAATAATCAAATCTTAATTGAGTTCTTCTGGGGCACTATGTATTCTAAACATTTCCCACAGTGTGAAAAGAGAATTCTCTCCTCCATTCTCAAGAAAGCGGGAGCTGGAAGGCGGTGCCACCACAAGGTTAGAAGCAAAGAAGGAGCGACACTGAGACACACAAGGCAGCACAGAAAGCCAACGGCACGGAAGCTGCGAGAGATCGGGGCCCTGCCTATGCACAACAGACTGATGGCCAACAGCAGGTCAGGGACTCGACAGTGTAATGTCACCTGTGCGACAGCCTTCCTTGCTGCGAATTATTCACGCCGGGCTCGGTTTCTTTGATCCCCAGCTAGTGCTGATGTTGTTTTTGGGATGCGGAAGGAGCCAGTGCAAACAGCTCATAGTGCCCTCCCATCCCTGCTGTTCCTTTAGGAGTTGGGGTGTGGAGCTACTGGGGAATCGCTCTGGGACCTGATGGATGGTGGGGTGTGCTGTCCTTTCCTGGGGCCCTTGGTGGAAGGCATGCCCCCATGTGAAGCCGACTTGTTCAGCTTGGTAGCCAAGCTCCCCGGTCTGTGGCTCTGGAGTCTGAGTGCCATAGCTATTCCTCCCATGACAAGCCGAGACTCTGGGGCTGTGGGCAGACCCACCGTACCGATGAAGAAATGGAGGCCAGGGGCATGGAAGGCATTGGTTTCAGGGCACACAGAGTGGTTACCACAATGAGCACAGATCCAACCCACCAGCCTGACGGCAACGCCCCGGCCTCCAGCCGCCCCTTGGCAGCTCCAGTTACCCGGGCAGGGTTCCCCAGGTCTCTCCCAGCACAGGGTCCATCACTCACTGTGGACTTTGGTTTGGTGGATGGAATTTGATTAATAATAGCATCAATCCCCAGAAAGGGAACCTGGAGGGTGATTTATAAGAATCAGCCCACGGGGTCTCTCTTGGTATTACTGGGCACATCTTTCTGGAAACAATACTGATCTCTAAACCACCTGTTTCTGTGGAGCTCCAGAGTGGGTGCTCTCCAGGTGAAACCCACGACCATTCTCAGTAGGAGCGACACTGAGAACCGCAGGCTCACACCCCTGACACTCAAAGCAGCAGCAGCTCTGGGTTCACTTTTTCCAGTAAAGGTTTACGGCCCAAATGGAAACCCACCTATGTTTGCTGGGTCCTTGTGCCTCTGACTTGGAGAGGACAGAGCCACCCTGAATGGCCCTCTCTAGCAGGGTCTCCACCATCCCAATACAGCGCACTCCTCTGGGGTCATAGCAGGTCTGTTCCAGTCCTCTCCTCCAGGGACGTGGCCATCCTATACGGTCTACTCCAGCAGGGTCTCCACTGTCCCAGGACAGCGCACTCTGAGGTCATGGCTGGCCTGTTACAGCCCACTCCTCCAGGGACATGGCTGGCCCGATATAGCTCACTCGACCCGGGACATAACCAGCCTGATACGGCCCAGTCCACCTGGGATACGGCCTGCCCGATATGGCCCATGCTCCAGGGACACCACTGTCTGAATACCCCTAATACCGCCCACTCCACCGGGAACATGGCTGGCCCAATACGGCCCCTTCCATTTGGGAGTGGCTGACCTGATACAGCTCACTCCTGTAGAGTCACAGCTGGCCTGATACAGCCCACTGCACCTGGGCCATGGCCAGCCCAATACAGCCCGCACTAGGGTCACAGCTGGCCTCATATGACGCACCTCTCCAGGGACATGGCTGGCCTGCTACAGCCCCCAGCAACCCCTCACAATGCCTCATCACTCCAATGAAGAAGTCCTTGTGTGAGCGACTGCGTTCACTGTTTCTGCCCAGAATTGGCCAAAACCTTTGGATAACACATAATTTGTTTAGCAAGAAAAAGTGGTGCCCCTAAGATCTCATCTTCAAGAGCCAACCCCAGGGAGGGTGCCTTGGGATTTCCCACACTGCCTTGCTGTTTGTGGGTCCACTGTCCGTATCTGGGATGAGGCACTGCCTGCCCTCAGCATTTCTCTGCACAGGGCTTCTGGATGGCAGCACTCCCCGGTCCCTGCCCTTCTTGCCACCCTAGTGCACTGCCCACAGCCACGCTAACCATTACCTAAAGCCACTGCCTGCTTGCTCCATAGCCCCTGAGAAAGTGTAAGAGTGTCCTGACTTGTTAAGACACTGCTGCAGCCGCCTCTCCCTGCTTCCAACACAGCCCGGGCACCTGCAGTGCCTAAATGCCCTTTTCCCTCTGGCTTAGGACAGAACTGCTGCATATAACTCTGGGCCCGATGTGACGTCCCCTGCGGGACACAGTGAATTTCTTTCTCACAAAGATTTCCCTCCCACTCTGAGGACTCCAAAAACCCCACTGCCTGGGCATGACTGAGAGCCATCCCTGAAGGCCACAGGCTTACCTGCCCTCAGATGGCACGTGGCCCACCAGCAGGAAGTGCTTCACCCTGTGACCACTGTGGGGACGCCCCTCCGCGCGGCAAAGCCTAACGCGCTGCTCAGGAAAGAAAACTGAGCCTGCTTTCAAAGCCAGTCTGAGTCTTCAACAGTGGTGTACATGTGTGCGGTTCAATCATAAGGAAATGCTTAGGGATATCTTTTCAAAATTCTGCTCTAATGAAAGAGGCAAATATTTAAAACTCTGCAGGTGATTCCTTCTCGGAGTGGAAGAGAATGGCAGGCCCTGCATGGCTTGAGGCATGGAAAGTGTGTGTATAGGAGGCCTCCTGGCCCACGGCATGCCTGGGGCACTGACCTGTTTTCCTAAGAGGGAAGTCATCTTTGGCGTCGTACATTCCCAGGACCGGGTGGTTATAGGAGGCCGACACTCCGCTCTGGGGTGGAGAACTCTGATCGAGGGAACTGTGCTGTGTTTTCCTGGAGAGAAGGCAAAGACAGATGGTTTAGTTTGCCCAGGCCGAGAAGCCACACACATGATGATCGTTCCCTTGAAACCTCAGCCCCACCTCAAAAGACGTGCCTCTTCCCTAGGGTCAAGCTGAAATTCAACAGAAACAAACAGAATGCTGAACAACCAAGCAAACCACCCGATGCCCACATCCTCCTCTATGGGACCAGCGCTCAGCATTGGGACGGCAGTGCCTCTAGCTGCTTTCCTGGTAGACGATCTCCACCTGGCCCCGCCTTCTTAGATGGCTCCAGCCCGGTCTGTTCTCTGCCAGGGCCATCTCTGGCCACTCAGAGAGCCTGTCCCCAGTGGGGAGAGGCAGAGGAAGGCAGTAGGCTGTGGCATAAGGCATCAGAGGGGAGTTTACAGGCAGCCGAGATGGGGCAAAAAGCACTCTAAGGACAAATGCTGGGGATGTCTGGGGCTCTCTCCACCACCTGGAGAGAAGGAACCCATGGGGCCGTCTCAGCAGAAAGCACCCATCCTCATCTGTGCCTTCATCCGAGCAAAACTCACCCTGGTCACTTCCTTCTCCAGGGGAGGAACAGGATGGCAGCTACTGATACCCGGTGCTCAGGGAGCTGACCTACGAAAGGGACTTCCTGTATGAACAACCAGGTACAACCGTACACCCTCCAGATGGCAAGATAGGAGCAGCAGGCTGCCAGGAGGATGGCCGGAGGAGGAATGTGGAACAGGGGCGTGTGGGCTGCTACCCAGATGACCGTCAGCAAGGCCTTTTTTGATGGGACTGACAGCTGAGTCTTGCTCAAAACACTGAATGAGTGGAATAAATTCTGTCTTTAAACTGTATAATCTGCTTAATGACTAGAAACAAATTTGCCACCTTATTTAGAATTGGTTAGACTATTTGAATACATAGCATAGCACACCAATGCACCTGGAGTTGTCGGAATTAAAAACGGGAGCTCTTAAATGGGTACAGGTGTGCATTTAAATATTTGCGGGCACACCAGTGCAAAGAATGTGCTGAAGGGACTCAGCGTGACGCGCAGAGGCCAGGCTGGGCCCTGGGTGCTGGGCTTTGCATCGCTCAGGAAAACTGCGAGCTTCAGGCCACGCCCCAACTCCGCCCACTGCCCAGGGCACACCTCCACCCCAAGCGCTTTCTGCTGTTTCCTGGGGAATTCCACTACGGAGGCTGGGACTGCAGGGCTGGGCCACCTCTGTCTGCGCCCCTGTGGGAGCCTGGCCTCCTCCT
Organism: Callithrix jacchus; assembly: GCF_049354715.1. Taxonomy (NCBI): domain Eukaryota; kingdom Metazoa; phylum Chordata; class Mammalia; order Primates; family Cebidae; genus Callithrix; species Callithrix jacchus. Next base: position 160,477,249 of record NC_133507.1, read on the forward strand.
GGGACCACGTCCTCCTGCAAACCTCCCTTCTCCCTGAGCTTCTGCCCATCCTCCCTCAATCTCATGAAAAAGTCTGCAGGTAACACTTTCTCTACCAAAGAGTATTTCAGACTGGATCCTACGGGGAATGTGGTCTTGGCGATTCCAAACTTCTCCAGCACCAGGTGACAGCCTGGGACCATTTCTGCATCCACGTTTCCCTTCATAAGAAACACAGTGACTTGCACAGGCAGCCCATGAGTTAAAAAGATCATTATTTACATAATAATAACTTAAATCGTTTAAATACACAGAATAAAAATCGTTACTACATAGGAATGCTAGGGTTTGCTTTCAGTGAAGCAGGAGTTGCGAAAGTCACATCCCTTTGTGATCTAACAGGTGTTCTCTTACTGTTCTGATCTCTTGAGGTGCTTCCACTGTTAAAAACCCCACTTCTTGTCAAACCTTCAAACCCGCAGAGCAGGAGGCGCTCAGCCCTGCCCCCTGCCTGCCAGCGCCTCCTCGATGGATCCCAAAACCTCACAGGAGGGACCTCACCTCCTGCACAGCCCGGCTCACCGCCAGGAGCACACCGCGCACCTGCCCACCAGACACCAGGAGAGGGTGGTCCTCACCGTCAGGGCGGCCACACGTGCCCAGCCCTGGTCACACGGCCCCAAGCCAGAGCGCACACACGTGCCCTCAGTGAAGAAGCATCCACCGGGGAGAAGAGAAGTGAAGCTCTATCCCTGCTGCAATCACACCCGCTCCTCACACAATTACACAATCACACCCGCACCTCACACAATTACACAATCACACCCACACCTCACACAATTACACAATCACACCCGCACCTCACACAATTACACCCGCACCTCAATTACTCACATCCGCACCTCACATAATTACATCCGCACCTCACACAATCACACCCGCACCTCAATTACACAATCACACCCGCACCTCAAACAATTACACAATCACACCCGCACCTCACACAATTACACAATCACACCCGCACCTCACACAATTACTCACATCCGCTCCTCACACAATCACACCCGCACCTCACACACTCACATCCGCACCTCACACAATTACACCCGCACCTCACAATTAAACCCGCTCCTCACACAATTACACTCGCACCTCACACAATTGCTCACTCACATCAGCCTCTCACACAACTCTCACACTACTCCTCACACAATTACACCCGCACCTCACACAATTACATCCGCTCCTCACACAATCACATCCGCACCTCACACAATCACACCCGCACCTCGCACAATTACATCCGCACCTCACACAATTACACCCGCACCTCACACAATTACACCCGCACCTCACACAATTACTCACACCCGCATCTCACACACTCACATCCGCACCTCACACAATTACACCCGCACCTCACACAATTACACCCGCATCTCACACACTCACATCCGCACCTCACACAATTACATCCGCACCTCACACAATCACACCCGCACCTCGCACAATTACATCCGCACCTCACACAATTACACCCGCACCTCACACAATTACACCCGCACCTCACACAATTACACCCGCATCTCACACACTCACATCCGCACCTCACACAATTACACCCGCACCTCACAATTAAACCCGCTCCTCACACAATTACACCCGCACCTCACACAATTACATCCGCTCATCACACAATTACATCCGCACCTCAATCACCCGCACCTCGCACAATTACTCATCCGCACCTCACACTCACATCCGCACCTCACACAATTACACCCGCACCTCACAATTAAACCCGCACCTCACACAATTACACCCGCACCTCACACAATTACTCACACCCGCACCTCACACACTCACATCTGCACCTCACACAATTACACCCGCACCTCACAATTAAACCTGCTCCTCACACAATTACATCCGCACCTCACACAATTACTCACATCCGCTCAATTACATCCGCACCTCTCACAGCTGCTCTCACACCCGCTCCTCAGTCTCACACTGCACCTCACACAATTACTACCACTCACACTCACATAATTGTTCACTCACATCTGCTCCTCACACAATTACACACACACCTCACACTCACACCCACACCTCACACAACTGCTCTCACATGCGTACCTCACACACCCGCTCCTCACATAATTACATCTGCACCTCACACAATTACACCTGCTCCTCACACAACTGCTCTCACACCCGCTCACACAATTACATCTGCACCTCACACAATTGCTCACATGCGCACCTCAATTACACCCGCACCTCACACTACTCACACCCGCACCTCACACAATTACACCTGCTCCTCACACAACTCTCACACCCGCTCACACAATTACATCCGCACCTCACACAATTACTCACATGTGCACCTCAATTACACCCGCACCTCACACAACTACTCACACCCGCACCTCACACAATTACACCTGCTCCTCACACAACTGCTCTCACACCTGCTCACACAATTACATCTGCACCTCACACAATTGCTCACATGCGCACCTCAATTACACCTGCATCTCACACAACTACTCACACCCGCACCTCACACAATTACACCTACTCCTCACACAACTGCTCTCACACCCGCTCACACAATTACATCTGTACCTCACACAATTGCTCACATGCGCACCTCAATTACACCCGCACCTCACACAACTACTCACACCCGCACCTCACACAATTACACTCACACCTCACACAATTACACCTACAACTCACACACCTCATACAATTACATCCACACCTCAAAATTACATCCAAACCTCACACAATTGCTCACACCCACTCCTCACACAATTACTCTTACCCGCACCTCACTCACACCCGCTCTTCACACAATTATATCCACACCTCACACAATTACACCCATACCTCATAATTACACCCACTCCTCACACAATTACATCCGCACCTCACACAATTACATCCGCACCTCACACAATCACACCCGCACCTCAATTACACAATCACACCCGCACCTCAAACAATTACACAATCACACCCGCACCTCACACAATTACTCACATCCGCTCCTCACACAATCACACCCGCACCTCACACACTCACATCCGCACCTCACACAATTACACCCGCACCTCACAATTAAACCCGCTCCTCACACAATTACACTCGCACCTCACACAATTGCTCACTCACATCAGACTCTCACACAACTCTCACACTACTCCTCACACAATTACACCCGCACCTCACACAATTACATCCGCTCCTCACACAATTACATCCGCACCTCACACAATCACACCCGCACCTCGCACAATTACATCCGCACCTCACACAATTACACCCGCACCTCACACAATTACTCACACCCGCATCTCACACACTCACATCCGCACCTCACACAATTACACCCGCACCTCACAATTACACTCGCATCTCACACACTCACATCCGCACCTCACACAATTACATCCGCACCTCACACAATCACACCCGCACCTCACACAATCACACCCGCACCTCGCACAATTACTCACATCCGCACCTCACACAGCTGCTCTCACACCCGCTCCTCAGTCTCACACTGCACCTCACACAATTACTACCACTCACACTCACATAATTGTTCACTCACATCTGCTCCTCACACAATTACACACACACCTCACACTCACACCCACACCTCACACAACTGCTCTCACATGCGTACCTCACACACCCGCTCCTCACATAATTACATCTGCTCCTCACACAACTGCTCTCACACCCGCTCACACAATTACATCTGCACCTCACACAATTGCTCACATGCGCACCTCAATTACACCCGCACCTCACACTACTCACACCCGCACCTCACACAATTACACCTGCTCCTCACACAACTCTCACACCCGCTCACACAATTACATCCGCACCTCACACAATTACTCACATGTGCACCTCAATTACACCCACACCTCACACAACTACTCACACCCGCACCTCACACAATTACACCTGCTCCTCACACAACTGCTCTCACACCCGCTCACACAATTACATCTGCACCTCACACAATTGCTCACATGCGCACCTCAATTACACCCGCATCTCACACAACTACTCACACCCGCACCTCACACAATTACACCTGCTCCTCACACAACTGCTCTCACACCCGCTCACACAATTACATCTGTACCTCACACAATTGCTCACATGCGCACCTCAATTACACCCGCACCTCACACAACTACTCACACCCGCACCTCACACAATTACACTCACACCTCACACAATTACACCTACAACTCACACAACACACACACCTCATACAATTACATCCACACCTCAAAATTACATCCAAACCTCACACAATTGCTCACACCCACTCCTCACACAATTACTCATACCCGCACCTCACTCTCACACCCGCTCTTCACACAATTATATCCACACCTCACACAATTACACCCATACCTCATAATTACACCCACTCCTCACACAATTACATCCGCACCTCACACAACTGCTCTCACACCTGCTCCTCAGTCTCACACTGCACCTCACACAATTACACCCACTCAATTACTCATACCTGCACCTCAGTCTCACACCCACTCCTCACACAATTACCACACCTCACTCATATCCACACTTCACACAATTACACACCCACACTTTACACAATTACACCCACTCCTCACACAATTACACCTGCACCTCAATTACACAAGCACCTCATACTACTCTCACACCCACTCTTCACAATTACTCTCACACCCGCATCTCACACAATTACATCTGCACCTCATACTCACACCCACTCAAGTATTTTCACACCCACACCTCACACACCTGCTCACTCACACCCGTACCTCAATTACTCACACCTGCACAATTACACCCACTCCTCACACAATTACACTCACCTCACACTCCTACCCACTTCTCACACAATTACTCACATCCCCACCTCACACAATTACACCTGCTCCTCACAATTACACCCGCGCCTTACACAATTACACACGCACTTCACAATTTCTCACCCACTCCTCACACTATTACACCCACACCTCAATTACCCTACTCACACCCGCACCTCACACAATTACTTTCACTCACACCCGGACCTCACACAATTACACCTCACACAATTACACACCTCACACAATTATTCATACCTGCTCACTCACACCCACACTTCACACAATTACACCCACACTTCACAGAATTACAGCCACTCCTCACACACTTATTCCCACCCACTTCACACACACACCTACATCTCATACACCCACTCCTCATACAATTACTCCTGCTCCTCAGTCACACCTGCACCTCACACACCCACTCACATCTGCACACTAGTAACCCAGTTACATATCTCACAAAACTCACATCCTCACACCTACCTCACACTATTCACTCCCTCACACCCACACCCATATCTGCATCTCACACTCACCCACACCATACCTGCACCTCACACTACTCACCCATACATCACACCTCACACTCATACCGTACTTCATAACACACTGACACGCAGCTCAGCTACTCACACCTGCACCTACTACTCACACCCACACTTCACAATACTCCCACCCATACCTCACTAGCACCCATGATTCACACCCACCTCACACCCATACATCACACAACTCACACCCAAAACACCCACACCTCACTACTCACACCTGCATCTCACTTTTCATACCTGACACACCTTACACTACTCACCCACACTACACTCACACCTGCACTGCACACTACTTACATCTACACTGTACACACCCACCTCACACACATCCCACTCACCTTACCAAACTCATACCTACATCCCACACACAACTCACACCCCACACACATCCCACACATCTCTCAGCCACCCACACCCCACACACCCACACACTTCATGCCTTACAGCCACCCACACCTCATTCACACCCACTTCACACCCCATTCACCCCCACACACCCACATCCCACGCTCACACCTGTTACCTCTCCCATACCACACATACTCCACACTCACCTCACTCATACATCCCACATTCACACCCTACACTAAGCTCAACGGAATCACACCCACCCACACTTACACTCTCAACACACCCCGGCCACACTCCACACTCACACAGTCATGCTGGCTGCCCTGTAGAGCCCTGAGGGCAAACCTGCCGAGCTGGTCCCTCTACCTCACCCCAGCCAGAGATTATCTTCCAGTTTTTCAACCTTTCATTTCTTGCAGCCTGGGAATGGGACAGAGAAACCAGGCTAGGATGCTGAGGCGCAGCCTGCACGGGGCTCTGGGGCCGACCTGGACACCACATCTGAAGGCAATCCTTGTCTTCCTGAGGAAGATGGAAACTGTTTTCTTCTAAACATTGGCTTGACTGCAGAATAAAGCTTCACATAAACTCAACCATTTTAAATCCAAACCACTGCCTTTCATCACATCCGCACCAGGGATTTCCCACAAATACAACAATGAACCACAAGCGCCAGGACACTCCAGCAGAAATGTAAGATGACGGGAGCCACGTGAACTTTGGATTTCCTAGTAGCCACCAATGAACCACAAGCGCCAGGACACTCCAGCAGAAATGTAAGATGACGGGAGCCACGTGAACTTTGGATTTCCTAGTAGCCACCAATGAACCACAAGCGCCAGGACACTCCAGCAGAAATGTAAGATGACGGGAGCCACGTGAACTTTGGATTTCCTAGTAGCCACCAATGAACCACAAGCGCCAGGACACTCCAGCAGAAATGTAAGATGACGGGAGCCACGTGAACTTTGGATTTCCTAGTAGCCACCAATGAACCACAAGCGCCAGGACACTCCAGCAGAAATGTAAGATGACGGGAGCCACGTGAACTTTGGATTTCCTAGGAGCCACCAATGAACCACAAGCGCTAGGACACTCCAGCAGAAATGTAAGATAACGGGAGCCACATGAACTTTGGATTTCCTAGGAGCCACCAATGAACCACAAGCGCCAGGACACTCCAGCAGAAATGTAAGATAACGGGAGCCACGTGAACTTTGGAATTTCCTAGTAGCCACCTTAACATGGATAAAAAGAAATGAGTGGACTTAGTTTTAGTATTCTATTAACATTACAAACACCATCCTTTCAACGTATACTCAATATAAATGTATTGCTGAGACATCATGGTCCTTCTTCAGACCAAGCTTCTGAAATCCCAAGCTTTGCATCTATGGCATGACCTGGTTGGCCCCAGCCACGTTTCAAGTGCTCGGTAGCCATGTGTGGCTTGTGGCAGCCACATTGGAAGGTGCCATCTTGTCACAGTGGTCTGAAGCTGGAGCTCTGACTCACATAGACACCCATGGAGTCCGCCTCTGATGAAGCCCCAGCACCATCTCTCAGCACTCCCCTCTGCAGCCGCCTGCAGCCTCCAGCCCCGGTCTGCTTTCTCTCATGATCAACTTGCTTTGCTGACTCTGAATTTCTCATCAGTGGAGTCACGGGGGCAGCCTCGTTGACTAGGTACGATGCCTCTGGGGTCCCGTAAGCTGCTGCAGGCGCCAACGCCCGTTCCTCATCTCTGCAGAGTAGCATTCCAGGGTGTCGGGTGCCTGTTTGCATGGCCATTCCCCTGATGACGGGCGCTTGGTGTTTCCCATTCTTTGGCAACTGTGACCATAAGAGGATGAGTCGTGGCGTTGCTTGCTCTCATATGTCTTGGGCAAATCCGCAGAAGGAGCATTGCTGGGTCACAGAGCTGGTGGATATTTGTCATTGTAGGAAACTGCCTGCCTGTTTCCCCAAATGGCTGTGTGATTCAGATTCCAACAGGCAGCACGTGGAGGCCCAGGGATGCCGGACGCCGCATCTGCTCCAGCACTGGCCTGTTCCCAGCAGGAGTGAAGGGCTGCCTGCTGCAGCTCTGCTTTGCATTCACCTGATGACCAGCAATACCAAACACCTTTCCACGCCTACCGCCCATCCCCATGCCTTGTTTTGTGACGTGCCTGTTCAAACCTTTTGCCCATGTTTTTAAGTGGGCCGCTTGTCTTTTTATTATTGAGTTACAGGAGCTCTCTCTATGCTTTGGATGCAGGCGGTTTGTCAGATATATGCGTTGTGAATATTTCCTCCCATTCTGTAGCTTGCCTTTTTATTTTCTTGCTGGGGCCTTTCAAAGAGCAGAAGTGTTTGTTTCGGTTTGAGGAAATGCACTGTTTTGAGCTTTTGGTATCTAGTCCATGACTGTGGCACCTAAGAAATCCTGCCTTCCCCTCCCCATCAAGGTTGTGAAAGTTTCTCCCCGCTCTCCTTCCAGAAGTTTGATCAGTTACGCGTCTAGGCTCAGGTCTATGACACTTGAACTAATCATGCCTGGTGTGAGGCTGGGGTCATGGTTTCAGTTCTTTCCCCATGAAGAGCCGGTTTTCTGACAAGGCTTCTGTCACCACTCCATGATATTTAGATTAGGGTTCAAATATGACAAAACAAGAATGGCACCAGACTCCATGAAAACAAACCTGTCCTCTCGCTGATCGGAGACCAAGCCTTCCCCTGCCAGCCTGAGTGTCCCCAGAGCCCCCTGTGACAAGGTACCCCCGGCCCCTGCCATTAAAGATAGGGCATGCTGGCCTTGTCCAGGCCAAGACACCCACCCTGACCACCCGGCTCACCTGGGGAGTTTCAGGAAAAGCGAGTCTCCCAGCCCCAGCCACTCTGTTTGTCACCCTTTCTCCCTGGAAGCCCCCATCTCCCATCTCTCAGCAGGTCCCCAGTGCCCTGAGGCTTCCCCAGGCCACGCCTTCTCCCGGGGCCTCCCCAGTGGCTGGTGCAGTCTTTCCCTGCACCTGCTGCTCCATCCTCTGCTCAGGTCCAAGCCACTGCCCAGCCTCTCTTCCTGCCAGCCTCGCCCCCTGTCCACTCACCACCCCCTCCCAGGTGAGCAGGCACTGGCCCCCACCTTCCTGCATGCTGCTGTGTCCGCCCTGTGGGGCTGCTCTGTGCTCACCACCTCCCCTGCCTCCCTCGGGCCACTGCTCTGCTCCTGTGGGGCTGCTCTGTGCTCACCGCCTCCCCTGCCCCCCTCGGGCCACTGCTCTGCTCCTGTGGGGCTGCTCTGTGCTCACCGCCTCCCCTGCCTCCCTCGGGCCACTGCTCTGCTCCTGTGGGGCTGCTCTGTGCTCACCGCCTCCCCTGCCTCCCTCGGGCCACTGCTCTGTTCCTGTGGGGCTGCTCTGTGCTCACCGCCTCCCCTGCCTCCCTCGGGCCACTGCTCTGCTCCTGTGGGGCTGCTCTGTGCTCACCACCTCCCCTGCCTCCCTCGGGCCACTGCTCTGCTCCTGTGGGGCTGCTCTGTGCTCACCGCCTCCCCTGCCTCCCTCGGGCCACTGCTCTGCTCCTGTGGGGCTGCTCTGTGCTCACCGCCTCCCCTGCCTCCCTCGGGCCACTGCTCTGCTCCTGTGGGGCTGCTCTGTGCTCACCGCCTCCCCTGCCTCCCTCACCCCACTGCTCTGCTCCTGTGGGGCTGCTCTGTGCTCACCGTCTCCCCTGTCTCCCTCGGGCCACTGCTCTGCTCCTGTGGGGCTGCTCTGTGCTCACCACCTCCCCTGCCTCCCTCGGGCCACTGCTCTGCTCCTGTGGGGCTGCTCTGTGCTCACCGCCTCCCCTGCCTCCCTCACCCCACTGCTCTGCTCCTGTGGGGCTGCTCTGTGCTCACCGCCTCCCCTGCCTCCCTCGGGCCACTGCTCTGCTCCTGTGGGGCTGCTCTGTGCTCACCACCTCCCCTGTCTCCCTCGGGCCACTGCTCTGCTCCTGTGGGGCTGCTCTGTGCTCACCGCCTCCCCTGCCTCCCTCGGGCCACTGCTCTGCTCCTGTGGGGCTGCTCTGTGCTCACCGCCTCCCCTGCCTCCCTCACCCCACTGCTCTGCTCCTGTGGGGCTGCTCTGTGCTCACCACCTCCCCTGTCTCCCTCACCCCACTACTCTGCTCCTGTGGGGCTGCTCTGTGCTCACCGCCTCCCCTGCCTCCCTCGGGCCACTGCTCTGCTCCTGCACCTGCTGTAGCTCCCAGACCCTGAGCTCCTCCTTAGAAAGGATTGCCCGTGTTTGCCCCACTCCGATCACTGTCTACCCATACCTCCCTGCCCATGGGGACCTAAGGTGGCCCTGCCCTGGCCTGGCAGGCTGTGCACTCCAGCTCTCCATCCTGCCCCAGGCCCCAGACCCACCCTGCCCCTGGCTGCTGGTCCTGAATTGTGATCCACATCCTTGTCCCTTGCTGCTTCTGCCCTGCAACTCCACACCCCGGCCCAGCCAGGGGACAACAGAGCTTCTCCACAACCAGCCATGGCAGTGGACTGGGTCTGGGGGTGAAGATCGGGGTCCCCCTGAAGCAGGATCTCAGGTGCTGGTGGCCAGTGATTCTCAGGAAGCCTCCTACTCTCTTGCGCCCCTGTGGCTCACTGCTGCCCCATGCTGCCTTCCACGGATGCCAGTCTCACTCCTCCTTGTGAGTTTTTGTGTCCCTGGTCGAGTTACCCAAATCCCGGCGGTGTATCTGCCCCGAGTGCATCTTACACGCCCCTGGCAGGCACAGAGACCAGGGGAGCAGAGGGTGTGGGCCGCCTCCATTGGCAATGCCTTCGGGCTGTCAGGGTAGCTGATGGCCTCCATGGAAACCAGGGGGCTTGTGTCTGGGGTGTGGGAGGGTTTCACTACAGATAGCTGTCCATTTTGAGGCTCGAGAATAGCTAATTTTTCTTCCCAGTGAAATTACTGATTATATTTTGATTTTTAAAAATTCTCTTAAGGGATTTTTTTCTAGAAATGAAATGAACCTTGAGAGCACAGAAAACTACATTTCAAAGCCATCCTCCATTGCCCTTGCTACTGTTTAAAGCATGCAACCTCGCCACTGCTCCCACGAGGCCTCTGAACTCGCCTCCGAAGCCCGGTGTTTGCACGGCATGTCGGCCTCCTCCAGTCCTCAGATGAACGGGGCTTTTGTGGTCTCTGTCAACTGCGTGGGCTCTGGCAGGGGTTCCTACTGTAAAATAATAGGAGTGCCACAGGGCCTTCCTGACTAGCCTAAGAATCAATGAAACGCCAGGTGCAGACGCTGTCAGAGCACTGAGGATTCAGACGAGAGTTCCAGTTTAAGTGGCTCTTATTGTGGCTGAAAAACGGCACAACATTCCCAAGAATAACGACAGGCACCAGCCCGGGGACCACCACTTGGTCCCTCTGGAGGGGGCACACCCCATGAGGATGGCTGCCTCCAGAGTGTACCCAGACCACGTCGCCCACATCTGAGTGCCACTGTGCCTGGGGTTTCAATTCCTCGCCCTCCCTCCCTGCCCAGTAGGTGAACAACTGGGTCCATGCAAATCCCCCAGTGATCTCATGGTCCTCTGGGCCCTGTGAGGAGGCTGGGGTGCTCCCCACACCCACACTTACCCGTACCAGTAGCGAGGGTCGCTGGAAAGGCAGTGGTTCAGGTTCCGGTGCGCCAGTGCCTTCTTTTTATTGAGGACAAACTCTTGTAGCTTCATCTTCACTTCTGTGCTGGCCACGGCACCTGGTGTGGGAGAAAGCACAGCAGGAGGGTGAAGTGCAGCTCTGGCCCACGGCAGCAATGCAGGGCAGCGGGCACGGGGGGACGGCAGGGACTGCTATGCTCCTTCAGGATGCTGCGCCCTGTGAGCGAAGCTTCCTCAAAGAGCCACCAAGGCCAGGAGGAGTTTCCATACCAGGTCTTCTTCCCGTCAAGATTTTACATAATTGCTTTCCATTTAAAATGCAGATTTAATCATCCAAAAGACTGATTGTTAGCTAACATAAAACCCACTTCTGAAGGCACTTTAATATTCCGACAGAAAAGAACACTCTGAATTAGGCACTGGCAGCTCGGTGGTTGCACTCCTGCTGCGGCAAAGCAGAGTCTGAGAGAGAAGGTTTTGTGCAGATGGTAGCATCGTGCAGGGGCAAGGACAGTCCCCCAAGCAGCGTGCTTCCACCCGTGCTGACGGGCCGGCCGGCTCTGCTTCCAGCAGCATCGAAGGGCAGCGCCTGTCCTCTCCAGCCTGGTAGCTCAGGCTTGGGCAGTCACTGCACCTAGTGGGACTGAATTAGAAACTGTGGTTTTCTTCCGTGGCGGTGATTATTTTTCAAAGCCTCATTAAAGGGAACTGGCGAAGAAGGCCTGCGAGCACTGAGCGGCTTGCCTCAGATCCATCTAGCTGTGCCTTACACAGCTTCCTCGTACTGAGTAATACTCAGGGTGTCTGTAATGGTGAAAACACACCTTGAGGTGATGAAGCATGGTTGACAAAACCACTTCCTGACCGGGAGGCAGGTGTGCTTGTTAGAAACCACACTGCAGCGAACATTTGTGAGTGGGTAATGCTGAGCGCCTTTAGAATGACTTGCTTACGACAGATCTGCAAGACTACATCTAACACTCTTAATCTTCCAACCTCGACACATCTTGCTAAATTGCTGTCAAGGCTCACGCCTGTAATCCCAGCACTTTGACAGGTGGAAGAGGGCAGATCGCTTGACCCCAGGGGTTCGAGACCAGCTTGGACAACATGGCGAAAACCTGTCTCTACTAAAAATACACAAATTAGCTGAGTGTGGTAGCATGTGCCTGTAGTCCCAGCTACTTAGGAGACTGGGGTGGGACAATCACCTGAGCCTGGGAAGTCCAGGCCACAGCGAGCCAAGACTGCACCACTGCATTTCACCCGAGGCAATGCGAGTGAGACCCTGCCTCAAAAGAAAAAAAACAAAAGCAAAGTGTCTCTACACACTGAGCCCCCGAACCACCCATCCACCTGCACCAGGGTCAGCTGCCCCTCCTGCTGCCCCTCAGATCACCACTTCCCAAAGCCACAAAGCCAGCGTCACTGTGACGCATCCCTGAGCGCTGCTGGACACGTGCTGATTTTCTGTCTTTCGAGGTATTTCGTGTCCTTGGCTCATTTTTTCTTAGGAATCTTTCTGTGATGTGCACAGTGGTGTGGATCTGTGTGTGTGCGCTTCATGGCTTTATCCACTGGAGTTACGTGGGTTTCCTACAATAATGGCTGTAGGGAGAGCCCAGTATATGCCAGCCCCGGCTGGGTGAAACCCCACGTTACAGCTATAAATAGGCATTCTCATCCCCCAGCTGTAGATGGAGAACACAGAGGTGGCCAGGTGCACCTCAGGTGAGGTCAGCCCAGTTACCAGGTCTTACTGATGCCCTGGTTCACAACTTTTGGCTGTTGTGTATGTGTGTGCATGTCTGTGCGTGTGCCGGCACGTCTCTGCATGTGTGTGCGTACCTGTGTGCATGTGTGCACGTGAGCGCACGCAAACATCTACTCTGCCTCTTGTTTCCTTGTACAATTTGTAAAAAGTTCAAATCCTTGATTTTATGACTCTAGTTTGGATTTTCCTTTGCGAATTTCCCCCTTTCCTTGGAACTTCGCAATTGTTCTGCCTTTCGACAGTTTAAGAAACAGTGACTTCAACTCTGTCCTTGGCTCTGGTGCTCGGTTTTCATGCAGTGACTTGTTTGCTGATATGTTTCATGACTCACTCTCGTGGCTCAGAAATGGATTTTAGCATAGAAGGTGCTATGGATATTCTGATAAACTGCTAATCAACTATTAACATCACTAGGAAAAATCTTTTCCTTGCCACCTTCATCTCATACCCAGTCTCTGCTGCCACGCACAAGTGGAGTGTTGTTAGTGATATGTACCCTGAGCTCCCACAGCAGAGCCCCACTCCTGCTACATCAAGGTGGAACTTCAGTGTCTGGCCAAGGGTCTGCCAGCACCGAGAGCCTTGGAAACAGGGTCCCCCCAGGCCGTGGTGGGGCCTGCACTAGACTAGCCGGCAAACACAAAGATGTTAGCTACACTACCACCAGCACGAATCCGGCAGGCCCACTGGAGGCATCCGGCTTTAGGCCTGGGGCTCTCCTGGGCTGAGAAAATGACGTCACTGCTCGAGCAGAGCTGTGCCCGTGATGGCCCCCAGTGCATGCTGCTGGAAATGGTCTCATCTCCCGGGTTGTGACTGCAGTGAGCACTGCCCCAGGTAGGCCGGTGGTGGGGTACAGAAGGGATCCGGGTGCCGAGCGTTACACTTGAACATGATTGGAAGCACCTGTAGCCTAACTGTCTGCCTGTCTGTAAGGGGACTTGTGAGAATATCACACGTTTATGGAAACCACTGGCTTCTACCATTCCCAGGCATGGGATCGCTGGGATTCCTAAAAGATTATCAGCAACAGGCTGCTAACTTTGAAAAAACAGACCCAGACATAAACCAGTTAACCTTGTAAACATACAAGCTGCCTCCAGAGCCAGGAAAAAAAGGAAAGCCCAGGTGGTGGGGAAGATAAGTGAGCAGAGAACACAGATGACCAGTTTCAAACAGAGAAGGCAAATCTGCCATTGAGGAATCGGCTTAGCTTTGCTGACGAAGGAAGTGAAATGGTAACGCAGACTTTCTGCCTTGACACTGCTAACGTTTTTTTGGTTCTATCCACGCTGCTGACAGTGCAGGGAAGTGGTCAAATCGCACAATGATGCTGGTGACAGTGACAACGAGAACCCAGATGGCCAGCTGGAGGGGATGGCCCTGCAGGTCCCTCTACCAGCCGTCCTTGAGTGGATACAGCAGAGCAGGGCAGGAAGCAGGTTCTCAGTGTGTGGGACCAGGACGCTCTCAACACTTTCCAGCGGACCCTAAGTCAGTGCAGTCAGCCTTAGTTCCTCAAAACACCAGTTCTCAGAGCACAGGGACAGCTATTATTGTAGACCCACTGGCCTGCCACCAGGGAGGGCACGCACTCCAGAAACAGAGCCATCAGACCTGCCTTTGTGACTTAGTTCCTCAAAACACCAGTTCTCAGAGCACAGGGACAGCTATTACTGTAGACCCACTGGCCTGCCACCAGGGAGGGCACGCACTCCAGAAACAGAGCCATCAGACCTGCCTTTGTGACTTAGTTCCTCAAAACACCAGTTCTCAGAGCACAGGGACAGCTATTACTGTAGACCCACTGGCCTGCCACCAGGGAGGGCACGCACTCCAGAAACAGAGCCATCAGACCTGCCTTTGTGACCCACACCCTGCTTCTGCAACACCACTCAGTGGCAAAGGGTGACCTAGCCACAGCCTGACTTCCTCCACGCAGGGGTGGGTGTTGCATATGATGAACTGACACCCCAAGCAGGGCAGGTGGCATTACTGGGGTTGATGCCCCACCCACGCCAAGCACAGGCCTGGCCAGCAGGAAACATGAGGAACGTAAGTCATGATTTATGATCTTTCTGATCACCAAAGAATCTTCTTTCAGACCTTACTAGGAGAGTATTCCAAATGAGGGCCAAGCCTGACCCCGCCCTGCCTGACCCCTCCCTACCTGACCCCTCCCTACCTGACCCCTCCCTGTCTGACCCCGCCCTGCCTGACCCCTCCCTACCTGACCCCTCCCTGTCTGACCCCGCCCTGCCTGACCCCTCCCTACCTGACCCCTCCCTGTCTGACCCCGCCCTGTCTGACCCCTCCCTACCTGACCCCTCCCTACCTGACCCCTCCCTGTCTGACCCCTCCCTACCTGACCCCTCCCTGTCTGACCCCACCGTGCCTGACCCCTCCCTACCTGACCCCGCCCTGTCTGACCCCACCGTGCCTGACCCCTCCCTGTCTGACCCCGCCCTGCCTGACCCCTCCCTACCTGACCCCTCCCTGTCTGACCCCGCCCTGCCTGACCCCACCCTGCCTGACCCCTCCCTGTCTGACCCCACCCTGCCTGACCCTTCCCTGCCTGACCCCGCCCTGCCTGACCCCGCCCTGTCTGACCCCTCCCTGTCTGTCTGACCCCACCCTGCCTGACCCCTCCCTGCCTGACCCCGCCCTGCCTGACCCCGCCCTGTCTGACCCCTCCCTGTCTGACCCTGCCCCATCTAACCCCGCCCTGCCTGACCCCTCCCTGCCTGACCCCACCCTGCCTGACCCCGCCTTGTCTGACCCCTCCCTGTCTGACCCTGCCCCATCTAACCCCGCCCTGCTTGACCCCACCCTGTTTCTGCCCTTCCAGTCACACAGGCTCATCTGTTGGCAGGTTTCTCACCTAAAGTTCTAGAATGAAAAAGCCCATTCCATAAATGGATAGCAGATCTCCCTAAGTTTTACTTTGACTTTTTTTTTAAATTCACATTGGGTATCACTCATCCCCTGGATGGAGGTTTCTATGGAGGCTCTATGAGGTGCCAGCCGATTCTGGCCAACAGAGACGAGGAGGTGGAGAAAAGAGGCCATGTTCTTCCCATACCAGTGGGCCGAGAGTGTGCCTGGGATCTAAGGAAGAGAGTGAGCAACAGCTGAGCGGGGCAGAGAGAGGAGGACAGCAGCTCTGGGTGGGGCCGGCGGGTGGGGAGGGACCGCTGTGTTCCTGGAGGGTGCTGGCCTGGACCTGGCAAGTCCAGAAGATGGAGCTGTCTGTCGCAGGTTTTGCTTGGCTTTTGCCTGAGAGTGCTCCTTTTTCTCCCACCCCATTGCCTCTGAGGAAGGTGCAGCGTCACAGAAGGGACAGCTAATGACTTTCAGCATCAGGTGTTCAACCTTTAAACAGCCTTTTGTATCATTTTTGCACAAAGCAAAGGACTTGCTCAGTGACTGTGCTCCGTTCCCCGCGGGGCTGCACGTGTGAGCCATGGTGGGAGAGCGCAGCTGCATTCACGCCAGGCTGCTCCGCACCCTCCGAGTTTCTGTGAAGAGGTGTGTGTCTTAGATTCCCAGCCGTTAATCTAAATCAAAGCCTAGTTGATTAAAGACAGTGTATTCTTGCTAAGCATGATGAAAACTGCCACCAATTCTAAGAATTCACCTTTCGGTCAAATGCATCACATTACTTGGTATCAATAAATAAAAGTGCAGAATTATTTAAAATTAAAGGTAATGTAAATGTTTACAAGTGTAATGGTATTTATTAAACACTCAATAAGAAATTCACTTTAAGAAAAAGCCCGGGAGAATAAACAGATGCTGGGCGCTGTGCTTTCAAATGCTCAGACGCTGGAGATCCTCCTGTCCCTGCGCCGGCCCACCCGAGCTCCTCCAGCGCAACAAGAGGCTCCTTCATGGGAGAAGACGCGGCCCCTGGGCCCCGCTTACATAAGAGCCCCCGAGAGGCGTCCACCGCGGGGGCCTGCCGGCCCTGCGTCCTCACCACAAGACCACACTCTGAGGGCTGCAGAGCCGACACAAGCTTGCCAAGTCCCCAACTGTACAGTTTATTATTAATAATAAAACCTGACCACCCAAATCCACAGTGAAAACCACCGTGACTGCTGCCTGTGACGGGGCTGCGGAGAGGCAGGGACATTCCAGAGCTCCAGTTAAGGGTGGACGGCAGGGAAGGGATTGTTTGGGGCTGGTCAACGGGTCCCAAATGTTTTCTGAAGTGAAGTCTTTACAGAGTCTGTGAGCCTCAAGATGGTATTTTTATTGGAAGGGGCTGGAAACTCTGAGGAAGTAATTTAGACCACGCTGCTTTTCAGCAATCTGAAAATCTGTTATTTGTTGGTTAGCTGTGACACAAATCAAACAGCTGATATTTAAATTTTAAACTTCAATTCTTTGATAAGCAACTATTTTCCTTACTCCAGAGAAAAATCCGTAGGATACACAAAGGTGTGGGGAGAGGCCGGACCCCAGGCAGAGGCCCCAGTGCATCAGCTGCGGCGCCCACCCCTGCGACGTGGGCCCAGTTCGGGCCTCTGCACTGCGGCATCACTAGCACAGGACGGACACGTAAAAGCCCTGCGCACAGGGCTCTCATGAGGACCCCGTGCTGTCATCCGTGGAAGGCAGTTTTCTGACACGGAAAGCAACCCCACGGGGTGGGCCATGCCTGGCTGGTCATGGAGCCTCTAAGCTGCTCGGATTCCTCACAGGTGAAGCCAGAGGATTCAACTGGATTCCTTGTCCTCGACCCAGGCAGCACACTAGGGTCACTCCAGGAGCGAGAACACTGGCAGCCAGGTTCCATACGGGATTCGTTCGGCAGAACGCTTTGGGGCGAATGGAGGCCCACAGCACAGCGGCCTGACCCGGAGGGCCAGCTCTGCATGCAGAGAGTGCGCAGGCAGCCCGTCTGCAAGTGCCTTCTCCTCAGGCCTGCAGCCGTGTCTGGAAGCGCTGCCCCGTGGGCAATCCCTGGGGGATTCAGTCACCACCTTATCTAATCAGTGTGGTGGGAACCGGGCCCAGCATGCAGCTTTGGTGCTCACCTTCAAATCCTGATAATCAATTAGACCTAAAACGGAACATAAACCCTCCTCAGAGGCCTTCTGCCCTGAAATCCTACCAGCTAAAGTGAAATTTATTACGTCAAGAGTAAAATGTGATCACTGACCAGTATAAAAGTGTTAGTTTTATGGACAGAAACAACCGAGAACTTGACAACAGCTCAACAGAGAATTAGACTAAACACTCGGAGCGCACGAGCTGCGCACGCTTAGGAAAGACGCTTCTAGTCTGAAATAGCGGCATTTACTAAAACGTCCAAAGCGATATGGGCAAAATGACAGAGTTTAGGTTGCATCTGGATTCTCACTTAGCATGAGTTTATTATGACATCCCTTACATTAAACATAAACTCACCGACTGAATTTACTTAGTTGTTATTTATTCCTTTTAGAACACAGGGATTTCAAATACAAACGAATGAACAAAAATGTCCTATTTGGGAAAACTTCAAATCTAGTGTGATTAATTAAAGGCAAAATGCCAATCTCACAAACTAGAAATGACATGAAGGCGAATCACCAAACCGAAATGTTAACAGACCATTTCACTCCAAATGTAACAAGGAACATAACAGGAGAAAGAAGAGAAGGTGGCATCAGGAGACCTGAGGTGCTCCCAGTCCCTGTGTCCTCAGTCGTACAACCTCACAAGTTCTTCTACTCAGGTAACTCAATCCAACCTACTGGAAACGGCCAGAAGACCTGGACAGAGCACCCGAGCCTTCCGTGTGAAGACACAGGGCGCCATCAGTGCAGGGTGGAACACCAGGGCCGAGGTGGGAGACGGGCTGGGCCCCACCCTCCGGCAGCCCATTCTGTAGAGCCAACAGTGGGTTTCAGAAGAGGCCCCTGATAGGGCAACGAAAACTGAGAAAAATGGAAGGACCTCAATAAACCTCACGGCCTTGTGGGTAGGACCACAAAGGGCTATGCCTCATGAGTAAATATGGCCAGAAATCCACCAGCTCCCAGAAGGCCTGAAACCCAACTTGGAATTAGCTCCGAACCTGACTGCATTAAGAGGCTTAAGAAGCTTGGCCACTTCTGCTCAACTACAAGAGGCAAAGCAAAGTTCACTAGAAAGAAATGTGTCACCATCCCAGGTCCCCTGTCATCACAACAGCACAAAGTCAGAGACACAACCTAAAACATCCAAGTGTCAAAAGAAACACAATTTCACACACACAAAAAAGAGAGAGAAACAACAGGCAGGAAGAACTTTGCCATAGGACCAGAGAATGCTGTCACCAGTCACCCAGAGAACAGTGTCACCAGTCACAGACTCCAAAATAACTGTACTATGTGCAGAAACAAAATAAGATCGAGAAATTCTATGGAAACTATGAAAAAGGGCCACATGAAAATCCTAGAACTGAAAACCAAATAAATTTAAAACCCAGTGGATGAGTTTAACGGCAGATGATTGTGCAGGTGAAGCACAAATTGGTGAAGTGGATGATAAATTGGAAGAAAATACCCACACTGAGGCAAAAGAAAGGAAAAACACACACACACAAATAACTTCAGAAACTCGGGTACGGAAAGCTCATCCAACACAGGCTTGTCACTGAAGTCCCAGGCAGGTCAAATGGAGAGGCTGAGGCAAAGGCAGTGTTTGTTGAGATGAAGTTTCAGAAGGGTCATGTTTAAGAATTGGTAACAGTATGAAAGAACGGATTCGGAACTGCAGATCCCAAGCAGAAGAAATTAAAAGTTAAAAAACTACAGTGAAGCACATCAAAGAAGAACCTCAAATCCAAACCCAAAATCTTAAAAATAGCCAGGGAAAAAAGATTATTTCCAAAGAAGGAACAATAGGATGGACAGCTAATTTTTGGAGATTAATCATGGAAGTCAGAAGAGCATGGAATGGCATTCTCAAAGTGCTGAAGGAAAATAAATACAAACCTAGAATTTTATACTCAGCAAAAATAACCTTCAAAGATTAATGTCAAATCATATTTTGTAAAAAAAATTCACCATCAGACCTGCATTAAAGTAAGTAATTAAAGAACATAACAGACAAGTTTGGACATGCAGAAATGAATACAAGTGTAAAAGATAAATTTATGAGTAAATCTTGACTATATATAATAATAAAAGCAATGTCTTGTGATGTTAAAGATAAATTTAGAGTTAAATATAGGTCAAAATAATATATAAGTTGAGAGTCAAAGTATCCCAAAATATTAATTTTTATAAGGCTATGATAGATTAAAGATGAAATTCTAATGGTAATCAGTAAAGAAACAGCAATAGTGATTGCCAAGCTGGAGAAATAAATATATATATATCATTAAAAAATACATGAAAAGCAAATTAGAATCCTTGAGATAATTAGAATTCATATTGTGCAATAATAGATTTAAGCACAAACGTATCAATAATTATATTAAATGTAAGTGGGTCAAACTGAAAGGCAAAGACTGTCAAACAACTATATAAACCCATGGGATGCAGATACAGTGCATTTAGAGGGAAATGTCCCGCTATATAAACCCGTGGGATGCAGATACAGTGCATTTAGAGGGAAATGTCCCGGTATATAAACTCGTGGGATGCAGATACAGTGCATTTAGAGGGAAATGTCTCACTATATAAACCCGTGGGATGCAGATACAGTGCATTTAGAGGGAAATGTCATAAACGCTATATAAACCCATGGGATGCAGATACAGTGCATTTAGAGGGAAATGTCATAAACGCTATATAAACCCGTGGGATGCAGATACAGTGCATTTAGAGGAAAATGTCTCACTATATAAACCCGTGGGATGCAGATACAGTGCATTTAGAGGGAAATGTCCCGCTATATAAACCCATGGGATGCAGATACAGTGCATTTAGAGGGAAATTTCTCACTATATAAACCCGTGGGATGCAGATACAGTGCATTTACAGGGAAATGTCTCACTATATAAACCCATGGGATGCAGATACAGTGCATTTAGAGGGAAATGTCCCGCTATATAAACCCGTGGGATGCAGATACAGTGCATTTAGAGGGAAATGTCCCGGTATATAAACTCGTGGGATGCAGATACAGTGCATTTAGAGGGAAATGTCTCACTATATAAACCCGTGGGATGCAGATACAGTGCATTTAGAGGGAAATGTCATAAACGCTATATAAACCCATGGGATGCAGATACAGTGCATTTAGAGGGAAATGTCATAAACGCTATATAAACCCGTGGGATGCAGATACAGTGCATTTAGAGGAAAATGTCTCACTATATAAACCCGTGGGATGCAGATACAGTGCATTTAGAGGGAAATGTCCCGCTATATAAACCCATGGGATGCAGATACAGTGCATTTAGAGGGAAATTTCTCACTATATAAACCCGTGGGATGCAGATACAGTGCATTTAGAGGGAAATGTCTCACTATATAAACCCGTGGGATGCAGATACAGTGCATTTAGAGGGAAATGTCCCGCTATATAAACCCATGGGACACAGATACAGTGCATTTAGAGGGAAATGTCCCACTATATAAACCCGTGGGATGCAGATACAGTGCATTTAGAGGGAAATGTCTCACTATATAAACCCATGGGATGCAGATACAGTGCATTTAGAGGAAAATGTCTCGCTATATAAACCCGTGGGATGCAGATACAGTGCATTTAGAGGAAAATGTCTCGCTATATAAACCCGTGGGATGCAGATACAGTGCATTTAGAGGAAAATGTCTCGCTATATAAACCCGTGGGATGCAGATACAGTGCATTTAGAGGAAAATGTCTCACTATATAAACCCGTGGGACGCAGATACAGTGCATTTAGAGGGAAATGTCTCACTATATAAACCCATGGGATGCAGGTACAGTGCATTTAGAGGGAAATGTCTCACTATATAAACCCGTGGGATGCAGATACAGTGCATTTAGAGGAAAATGTCTCGCTATATAAACCCGTGGGACGCAGATACAGTGCATTTAGAGGAAAATGTCTCACTATATAAACCCGTGGGACGCAGATACAGTGCATTTAGAGGGAAATGTCTCACTATATAAACCCATGGGATGCAGGTACAGTGCATTTAGAGGAAAATGTCTCGCTATATAAACCCGTGGGATGCAGATACAGTGCATTTAGAGGAAAATGTCTCGCTATATAAACCCGTGGGATGCAGATACAGTGCATTTAGAGGAAAATGTCTCACTATATAAACCCGTGGGATGCAGATACAGTGCATTTACAGGAAAATGTCTCAACGCTATATAAACGCATATTGACAAGAAGGCTGCAATCGAGGCTCTAAGTATCTATATCAAAAAGCTACAAAAGCCACATGATACACCCTAAGAAGACATTAGATAGAAAAATAATAAAAATAGTAGAAATTAATAAAATTGATATTCAACAAACAACATCCATAAAGTCAAAAGTTAGTTCTTTGAAAAGAACAACTGCTAAACTTCTGGAGAGAATGACTGAGAAAAACAAAAGCAAAACAGCACAACAGCAATAAAGAGAAAGAGCAAACCAACCAATCTCTGGAATGTAAACGAGGCCATCACTACGGGTCTGACAGACATCAAAAACACCAGAAAAAGATACGATACCAAAAACCACTATAACAAAAATTCAAAAATGTATAATAAAGGCATATATTCCTTTTGAAAAAATACAACTTAGCTAAACTGATGGAGGGGGGAAATGTCCCTAAGCTATTTTAAAAATCGAATATGTAGGCCAGACGTGGTGGCTCAAGCCTATAATCCCAGCACTTTGGGAGGCCGAGGTGGGTGGATCACAAGGTCAAGAGATCAAGACCATCCTGGTCAACAAGGTGAAACCCCATCTATACTATAAATACAGAAATTAGCCGGGCATGGTGGTGCGCACCTGTAGTCCCAGCTACTTGCGAGGCTGAGGCAGGAGAATTGCTTGAACCCAGGAGGCAGAGGTTGCGGTGAGCCAAGATCGTGCCATTGCCCTCCAGTGTAGGTAACAACAGCAAAACTCCGTCTCAAAAAAAAAAAAAAAAATTGAATATGTAATCAAATACCTTTGCACCAAGGAAACGTTAGGATTAGGTGACTTTAACGGTAAGTTTCACAAGGTACTTAAGGAAAAATAATATCCATGTTAAATAAACTTTGCCAGGGAATACAAAAGGAGAGAAGGAACGATGCTTAGCTCATTTTGAGGCCAGCACAGTAAGGATGCCAAAACTTGACAAGGACGTTCTGAGAAAGGAAACTGCTTGGCAGTCTCCCTCATGAACATAGTTGCAATCCTATAAAATAAAATATTAGCAAATCCAGATTTTCACTACATAAAAGATAATATATTACAATTAAGTTGACTGGAGTTATTTAAAAAATGCCAGTTAGAATTTACATTCAAATAAATCTGTATACTTTACTTCATTAACCAAATAAAGCAGAAAATCATATAATCATCTCAAAAGATGCTGAAACGGCACCTGATAAAAATCAATATCCATTCGTACTGAAACCCTGAGCAAACAAGGAATGGAAGGGAAACTTCCATAATCTGATAAATAGCACCTGTCAAAAACAAGTAGACAAATGAGTAAAAAATACAAACAAAGCCCTTAAGGAAAACATGGCACTTAAGAGAAAACTGGGAACCAGACAGTGTGCCTGCCATCATGACCTCAATTCAATATTCTCAGCCCATTCTATACCATCAGCGAGTAAAAGACATAACAGGTATTCCAATTAGAAAAGAGGCAATCTTGTCATTATTCATAGATGACATGATTCTAGATGTTGAACATCCAAAGCAATCTATTCATGATTAGGATATTCGAGTTCAACAAGGTTGCTGGACATAAAGTCAACAGCTAAAAATGGACTGCTTTTCAAAACTACAAACACCAAGCCATTCACAACAGCAACCAAAACCAGCAAGCGGCTTAAATGTATTTCATCAAGCATATGCAAGCCTCCTAAACATAAAACTATTAAGAAATTATTTTAAACTTCAAGAAGGTAAATAACCAACGTTGTAAAAATATCACATCTTCCCAATTTGAACCGAGTCAATGCAATCACAAACAAAAGCCCATTGTATCAATTCTGGGTGGAATCAGCTCCTAGGAGATAATTAAAAAGGATGTACCCAAGATTTTGAAGAAGCACAAAATCATCGAAAGGAAAAGGCTGAAACTGTGGGAGAGAGAATTTCTGTGCCTGAGAGATGCCATTAAGAGCATGAACAGGCCAAGTGCAGAGTGGAGGAAGAGACTTACAGCATGTGCAGCTGGCCACGGGCTTGATTCCGCAGCATAAAAAGAACAACTCCAAATCAAGAAAAATGGGCAAGAGACGTGAACAAGCACTTCACAAAAAGGGGAATACTCATTTGGCCAAAAAACTTATGAAAATAAGCTGCATCTTATTGGCAATCAAACAAATGCAGCTGAGGGCATGAGGAGGAGCTGAAATTAAAGTGACTGACAACAGCAAGTGCTGTCAAAGACACAGAGCCACAGGAACCCCTGCATGTGGCCAGTAGGAGTGCAAAGCGGTGCATTACTTTGAAAACTTTTGGACATCACGTATGAGGAGTGACAACATGCATGGCCTACAGATCAGCAACTCCACTTCACATTTGCCCACAGGTACCAAGAAATATGTACAGAATGCACACAGTGGCACTGCTTTCAATAGCTCTGGTTATGAAATGAGCCAAGTCGTGTTTATATCCACAGTGTGTGGTGCCAGATTGGGTGCACATCAGGTATTCAATTCATGTCTGCTGAATGAGAAGCCACAGGCAAGTAAGAGTTGGGTAGACGAGCCTTGTACTGCGGGGGCATGCTCTCCAGTCTCCAGGAAGAAGCATAACTTAAGAAGAAATGACTACATCGGTGCCTTTATAAATGGGACACATGCAGCAATACATAATAGATGATGAATGAACTCTGGCTAAACGCAAAGTGGGGATGAATTTCACAAGCATAATGTCCAGAGAAAGAGGCAAAACACGAATCCTACCTAGTGCGGGTTCCATTTCCATACATGTCTAAAGCAGAAAAAATTAATCTTCCCTGTTAAACGTCAGGAGAGGAGTTATCTTTGGGGGAGGAGCAGTGCATGAAGACTTCTCTTCCTACTCATGAGCCAGCCCTACAGGAGTAAATGGCTCTACTCTCCTTACCTGGAGTCCTGTTACCTGAGGAAAATGAGCACTTTGACTCATTTTCAGTATTACCAGGGAACAAACAAGTTCAATGAGCCCAGAAGACCTGGGCAGAAACTCTCAGCACCTGTGAAAGTCCCCTCGCTCTGGTGATTAGATGCTGACTGTCTGTAGCACTTAAAACAAGTGACCATAGAAAGGATACAAGCACTCACTGTGTCCAGGGTTCTTTTAAGTGAAGATCTGAGAGGATGCTCAGATCAGACTCAGCCCCACGGTGGAGCCGGCACCCCGCGCGGACATGCCAGGGCTCAGACACACTGGTGACATGGGGTGCCCTCCTCGTGCAGAGGAGCCCACGGGCCCTCAGCCCAGCAGTCTGCAGTCACAGGGGCAACAATGTGACCTTTCCCTCAGTAGACGCATCCCT
Organism: Callithrix jacchus; assembly: GCF_049354715.1. NCBI lineage: Eukaryota > Metazoa > Chordata > Mammalia > Primates > Cebidae > Callithrix > Callithrix jacchus. The sequence continues at coordinate 160,503,072 of NC_133507.1, forward strand.
CTAATTTTTCCAAAGGGTGAAACACCAAACAGAATGGTCTCCTGGCTAGCACGAACCATGGGCTTTCCTTAGAAGAAAACAGGCCACGCGGGTCTCCAGACGCACAAACACAGCCACCACAGAAGGCGGAACTCAGTGTGGATGGAGCAGATGGAAAAGCATGCCGCTGGCACTCACTGGGCCGTGGGTCACTCTACAACCCAACACCTGCTTTCAAGGCACTTACAAAGTGCTCCCGAAAGAAAAGTACTTTGAAAAATGCAGGGCAGAACTCACAGATGAAATTCACTGCGCATCTAGAATGCTTTATGGCTTTTAATATTTTTAAGTCTATTAGGAATCCTGCCAAATAGTCTTTAAAATCTTTAAATCAAACCAAGTCAGGCTGAATGCCCCTTGCCTTGGTGTCAGTATTGAATCCTGTAGCCCTAGATGAAGATAAATCCATGGACTCTGGTCCAATGTGGAAGCTAACCATGGGTGGCCTGACACACTGTCACACTCACTGTCCCTACCAGGGGTGGGGGTCCCATTCCTAACCTGCCTCTTAGAAACCCAGCACAGGCGAAGTGGCAAGAGTCACCATGGTGAGGCTCAGCCGCCCCTAGATCTCCCTTCCTGACTCCCCAGGGTGCTGCCCCAGTGCCTTCTTGCACTCCCTCCCTCCACCCTCCACTTCCCAGAGCCCATGCCCACATTCCCTCCCTCTGCCCTCCACCTTCCAGAGCCCATGCCCGCACTCCCTACCTCTGCCCAGCCTTTCTGCACCTGCACTCCCTCTGCCCGGCCTTCCGTGCCCGCACTCCCTCCCTCTGCCCTGCCTTCTGTGCCCACACTCACTCCCTCTTCCCTCTGCCCTCTGCCCGGCCTTCCGTGCCCGCACTCACTCTCTTTGCCCTTCTCCTTGTTCTTGAGCTGCTGCAGCTTCTGTTCCCGGTGCTGCTTCTCTAGCTCCTGCTCCTGGCGGTGCCTCTCCAGCTTCCGCTGGTGCTCCAGCAGCTCCTGCTGGTGCTTCATGGCCAGCATCTCCTGCTGTTGCTGCAAGCGGGAGCAGGAGACAGACGGTCAGAGCCCAGGCTCCACTCACAGAGACCCAATGGAGACCCAAGAAACCAGCCCAGGCCCCAATATGTCTGCTGTGGTGTTGCCCCGGGCACTGCTCTCCCCTGCATGGCTGCGATTTCAGTCCAAAACACAAGTCAGGGCCATTCCAAGCTCTGGGCACATCTCACCTTTTAAGTGGAAAACATTAAAAACAAAAGCTGTTGTCTTGCTGGAAGAAAATATGCAAGAGGAGTTACCTTGCAAGTTGGAAATGTTATTTTGAGAACCATACATAACCAGTGACCAGAGTGTGAAACGGTACAACCACTTTAGAAAACTGCTTGGCACCTTCCTATAAAGTTAAACACACATCTGCCCTGAGAGAGGAGGCACACCCACAGAAACCCTGTATGACAATGTGCACAGCAGCTTTGGTCCCAACCTGGATGCAACCCACACACTCCCTCGAAGGCAGAGAGTTGACAAATGACGTGTGTTCATAGGGGAGAATCCAACTAACCATAAAAAATAACCTCCACACACACAAGAGAACGCGCTGAGCTGCTGAAAAGCAGGTACTGTTGGCCTCGTGTATGTCTTCTTTTGTAAAGTGTCTGTTCATACCCTTTGCCCATTTTTGAATGGGCTTGTTTGTTTTTTTCTTGTAAATCTGTTTGAGTTCTTTGTAAATTCTGGATATCAGCCCTTTGTCAGATGGGTAAACTGCAAAAATTTTTTCCCATTCTGTTGGTTGCCGATTCACTCTAGTGACTGTTTCTTTTGCTGTGCAGAAGCTGTGGAGTTTCATTAGGTCCCATTTGTCTATTTTGGCTTTTGTTGCCAATGCCTTTAGTGTTGTGGTCATGGAGTCCTTGCCTACTCCTATGTCCTGAATGGTTTTGCCTAGATTTTCTTCTAGGGTTTTTATGGTGCCAGGTCTTATGTTTAAGTCTTTAATCCATCTGGAGTTAATTTTAGTGTATGGTGTCAGGAAGGGGTCCAGTTTCTGCTTTCTGCACATGGCTAGCCAGTTTTCCCAACACCATTTATTAAACAGGGAATCCTTTCCCCATTGCTTGTTTTTGTCAGGTTTATCAACTCTTATGGTTGTAGATATGTTGTGTTGCCTCCGAGGCCTCTGTTCTGTTCCATTGGTCTATATCTCTGTTTTGGTACCAGTAAAACATATGAAAAAATGCTCATCATGACTGGTCATCAGAGAGATGCAAATCAAAACCACATTGAGATACCATCTCATGCCAGTTAGAATGGCGATCATTAAAAAATCTGGAGACAACCGATGCTGGAGAGGATGTGGAGAAATAGGACCACTTTTACACTGCTGGTGGGAGTGTAAGTTAGTTCAACTATTGTGGAAGACAGTGTGGCGATTCCTCAAGGACCTAGAAATAGAAATTCCATTTGACCCAGCAATCCCATTACTGGGTATATATCCAAAGGACTATAAATCATTCTACTAAAAGGGCACATGCACACGAATGTTCATTGCAGCACTGTTTACAATAGCAAAGACTTGGAACCAACCCGCATGCCCATCGATGACAGACTGGACTGGGGAAGTGTGGCACATATATACCATGGAATATTATGCAGCCATCAAAAATGATGAGTTCGTGTTCTTTGTAGGGGCATGGATGAACCTGGAGAACGTCATTCTCAGCAAACTGACACAAGAACAGAAAATGAAATACCGCATGTTCTCACTCATAGGTGGGTGATGAACAGTGAGAACACATGGACACAGGGAGGGGAGCACTACACACTGGGGTCTATTGGGGGGAACAGGGGAGGGTCAGTGGTGGGGGGGAGCTGGGGAGGGATAGCATGGGGAGAAATGCCAGATGTGGGTGAAGGGGAGGAAGGGAGCACATCACACTGCCACGTGTGTACCTATGCAACTGTCTTGCATGTCCTGCACATGTACCCCAAAACTTAAAATGCAATAAAAAGGGGGAAAAAAGAGAAAAAGAAAAGCAGGTACTGGCACAAGATTGTGAAAGAGCAGAGAGATGAGGTAAGACTGAAAGACCCACTGCTGGGCCTCTGCACCTGCAGCTCCGGATTCGCACATTCCACCAAGCCAGCATGGAATGCGGATGGTCGGCTCTCAGTGCCTGCAGGCTGATTCTCAGCCGGCTGAATCAGTGGAGGTGAAACCCAAAGATATGGAGGGCTGACTATATTCATGTGAAGTTCTAAAGAAAAGGCTAACACACAAGGACAGAAATCAGAAGGCTGCCTCAGTGGGGCGGGGCGGGGCGGGGAGATCGAGGGAGGAGAAAACGTCCCAGTGGATGGAATGTCCGAACTGTCGCATGTCTACGGGGGAGGGCACACCCGTCCAACAGCGCCCTTAAGAGCTGGCATTCTACTGAGAATAAATTACACTTCGTATTTCAAAAACTGACATATACACAAAAATGTCTGTCTTAATAACAATTAAAAGGCAGAAGGTAAAAGAGAAACTGCAGTACGTATGACATACAGATACATTTTATATAAAAGGCTGTTACAAATTAATGAGAATGTGGCAGGCAGCCCACTGAAAAGCTGGGCAATAAGGAACAAGGGAGGCACAGAGCTGTTTAAAATGAATGGGGAGCAGCGAGCGGCCTCACCAGTGAACAGTTCCCATTTTCTCGCACGGTATTGGAAGAGGTGAATAAGAACAATGTGGCCTGCTGCTGACGAGTGTGGGAAGGTGCAAGTGGCCAGACACCCCAAGAGGGACTCCCGCAAACCCAGAGCACCTCTGTCCCAGGACCTGGTCCAGACTCCAGGGCTCCCGCACATCCTCCCACTTCTCCGAGATGGCTCTGCTCTTATTCTCACCCTCTGGACTTCTGTCTGCAGTTTTCTCACCTTCAGAGAAGCCCCGGGGCCAGCCCAGGGGAAGGGCCAGGCCTCCACAGGTGTGAGGAGCTAGCTCTGCCACCTGCCTGCCGGGGGAGCCTCTCCACCACCCTCCGTGGCCCTCACGTGCCCCCGTCATGGTCTGTCTGCTGTCCCCAGTGCTTGTCTCTGTGCTACTGTCTTTTTTCTTTTGGACATAGGGCCTGGCTCTGTTGCCAAGGATGGAGCGCAGCAGTGCGACTGCAGCTCACTGCAGCCTTGACCTCCCAGCTCAAGTCATCCTCCCACCTCGTGCTCCCAAACAGATGGCGGTTAATTAAAACAGCTGTAGAGAAGGGGAGGGGCCTCGCTATGCTGCCCAGGCTGCTCTCAAACTCCTGGGCTCAAGCCATTCTCCCCCTCGGCCTCCTGAGTAGCTGGGACTCCAGGCGCACACCACCACACCCAGGTGCGTTTTTCTTTTTTGAAGAAACGAGGTCTTGTTCTGTTGCTGGGGCTGCTCTCAAACCGGGTCTAGTGGTCCTCCTGCCTTGGCTTCCTGAAGCTCTGGGGTCATGGGTGTGAGCTGCCTCACCCAGCCACTGTTGGGGTGTTCTTGGTTGGTCTTGTTCGCTTATGGAGGAAGAGGGGGTGGTGGCAGGATAGGGGTGAGCAGACATCCTGGCAACAAGAGTGGCTCACAGAACTTTCTGTGGAGGAAACCTAGTGAACCAGGGGCTCCGGGCTGGTTCCAGAGCGGGGCTTCCACCCGCCGGCAGTTCTGCCTGGAGGATGGGGCCCAGGCCAGGAAAGGATGAGCCAGGCACAGAACGGGGTGTGTGTGCAAGCCACCAGGCACCTGTGCTCCACAGGAGGACTGACGCCCACGGACGCCACCTGCCGGCGCACTTGCACCTACCTATTTAACCTCTCCGTGCTGGGTTAGGTGTGGGACCTGCCGCAAGGGTTCCCGTGCGGGAAGAGGCGGCGTGGGGAGAATGCTCGGAAGAGTTGGCCTGGGCTCGCCTCTCTGTGGCCTGACTGTCATCACACCGTGACTTTTGAAAGATGTCGCCTAGAGAGGCTGGCTTCCTCCAGAAGCTAAATGTTATCCTCAGGTAAACTCAGGCTCCCTCAAGACTCTCGGGAGATACCGCCGGGCGCAGCATGCCAGCGCAGTGCTCCTCACTGCCCATGGTGACCAGCCAGGGCCCCAGGCCTCCACCCCTCCAAGCTGGCAAAACCAGGCCTGCTTGTGAGGTTAGCTCCAGAACTCCGCTAACAGTTCCAAGGCGGTGGCATGTGCTTACCTTTCAAGAGGAAAACCAAATGACAGCATTGCAACAAAACAGTGAAGGAATCGGGAGACAGAACACGTCCCATCTCACTAGATTCATCCTAACAGACACCACCGTCAAGGCCACACCGTGGAAAAACCACTCAGGACAGACGAGCTCACGTGAGCAAGGTCCCTCTACGAGGACAAACATCTGGGCAGGTACAGATTCAGGACTCTGCCTTGTGGTGCCAGAGCTGCATCTGCAGGTAAAGGTGGCCTGAGGGCATCCCTGGGCCACCGTCTGCAGATGGGAACGCACCGGCACCATTCACTGTGTACCACCCACAGGGCTTCGGGGTGCTTCTCAGTTCAGAAAACAAGCATAATTCCGTGTTGAACGGATCTCCTAGTTCTGCGAGCCCCTCTCCTCTGGCTGCCACCTGCAGAGGGGCCGTGCTCCCTCCCTCCCGCTGCTCAGAGCTCACTAAGGGCGGAAATGCAGAGCGGGCAGACTCGGCCGCATGCAATCTCACTGTATCTATTTGTCAGCCAGAACCCAGAGGCCAAGGGAGCTCTTTCCACCATCATTACATAAAGAATGAAAACAGCCACCATGGCTGCTGGGGATTAAAATTCACAGGAAGGCAAAGCTCTGGAAACAATACTGCTGCGGGGTTTTAATGAAACCAGCAATCACAGTGACTGACTCCCACAACTGCCCCTGGCAATGCCGTGATCTCACGCTTCGCTGTGTGGAGGGAGACACTGCACCTTATTAGATTTAGGGCAGATTATCTGTAGCGCAAAGCCTGCAAAGTGAAAGCACTAGAACAAACTGGATTTCCACACTCCTCATTCACAGCACAACCTTAGATGTCAGGCCTGTTTCTTGATCCTCTGACACAGGGACCCTCTGCCCTTGGAACCCTCAGAAAATGCGGATGAACCACAAGGGCAAGTGACCATTTCACTCTTGTTCACTCCCACCCCACACCCCAGCATCCTGAACGTGTGCGTATTCTCTGTGGGGCACCCTGAGTTGCCTTCCAGAGGGCAGGTGCGTCACTGGGTCCCGAATTCAGGCTTGGGACGTGCTCATTTTTAAGCTAAAATGGTTTGCAGCTGTGCCCTCAGTAGCCCGTGAAGGGCAAGACTACTCCACGGGGGAAGAGTTATTGGAAGCACTGTTTGCAGACTGAAACTCTAATGAGCAATTTAAAATAAGATGACTACGACGTCATTCTTCTACGAAAAGCAAAGACAAAACCAATCACAGCCGATCCCGTTACTCTCACCGGTATTTAAGTTTGTTAAGCGTACACCGAACTCTGAATTAAATTTCAGAGCCCCAGAACTTAGCTGCTTCAACTCTGACTGCAGAATTCCACATACAAATGTTCAAGTGGAAACCCCAAAAGATTTTCACTTGTCAAGTCAACTTTTGAGTTTTTGTGTCTCTTCTTCAACTTACCAGGGGAACAGCCCCAGAGTGGGGAGATGCTGCACCCACACTCAGTGGCAGGGCCAGGAGGAATGGGCAGGAGAGTGGATGCCACGGATGGTGAGCTGTCGCCCATGGACGGGAATGCCAGGCAGGCCATGGCATCCAGGGCTCTCCAGGCATGTGCCCATGTGCCCCATGGGCTGCTAGGCCCCCACTGCCCATGTGGCCCAATGCCTGCATGCGTGTGTCTTTGCCTGGCTTGGAAGGCAGCTCAAGCTGAGCAGAGGTGTGGATGAGGTCTTCGTGTCTGTTCTTAACCTTCACCCAGAGGGTCTCTGCTCCAAACGCCCTGCCTCCTGCCCGCAGCCCTGCGTGGAGCCCTGCATAAGGTATTCGGAGCGGCCCAGGTGTGCCCTAAGGCTCACTGACAGCTGCCCCAGGTGACCACAAAGCCAAGCCTGGACACCTCTTCAGCTCCCTCGGCCAGGTAGTAAAGAGAACAAGAATCATGACCCGCACTTCCAGTGCCACAAAACTAGGCTTCCTTTCCATGTCAGACCCTCCCTGGAAGGGAGAGTCACACTATCCACCAAACAGCTCTGAAAACTCTCCTACACACTGTGCTCTCCACAGCATAGACCACACGTGCCCCATCCCACACACACAAGAAAAAGCCAGCCCTGCTAGTTAACAAGAGACCTGCGTGCTAAAACTGTGTGTACGTGACTTTCACATTTCCTGCACTGGACTGGGAGGGTACCCTGAAGTGAGGGGAACAAAAGGCAGGCCTCACACCAGTGCAGGGAGAGAGGGTAAGCCTTACGGGGGGCGATGTGCAACGCGCACACACACAGGGCGCCCGGGCCTGCCCTGGAGCCTGTGCCCTGGGGGGGGGGTCCCTTGGTGTCTACCATGGATGGCTGTGGCCTATGGGGTTGCACTGTGTCTGCCCTGGAGGCTGTGCCTTATGAGGGGTGCCCCACTGTCTTCTAGGGAGAGGTGCACCCCATGGGGGTTGCCCTGTATCTCCTGGGAAGAGGTGTGCCCTATGGGGGTGCCCCAGTGTTTTCTGGGGAGAGGAATGCCCTATAAGGGATGCCCCATGTCTCCTGGGTAGAGGTGTGCCCTATGGGGGTGGTACCCTGTGTCTCCTCGAGAGATATGCGCCCTGTTGGGGGGGTGCCCCATGCCTCCTGGGGAGAGGTGTCCCCTGTGCGGGGGGTGCCCTGTCTCCTGGGGAGAGGTGTCCCCTGTGGGGGGTGCCCTGTGACTCCTGGGGAGACGTGTATCCTGTTGGGGGTGCCCCATGCCTTGTGGGGAGAGGTGTCCCCTGTGCGGGAGGACTATGTGCCTCCTGGGGAGAGGTGTCCCCTGTGCGGGAGGACTATGTGCCTCCTGGGGAGAGGTGTCCCCTGTGCGGGAGGACTATGTGCCTCCTGAGGAGAGGTGTCCCCTGTGCGGGAGGACTATGTGCCTCCTGAGGAGAGGTGCCCCCTGTGCGGGAGGACTATGTGCCTCCTGAGGAGAGGTGTCCCCTGTGCGGGAGTACTATGTGCCTCCTGGGGAGAGGTGCCCCCTGTGCGGGAGGACTATGTGCCTCCTGGGGAGAGATGCACCCTGTGCGGGAGGACTATGTGCCTCCTGGGGAGAGGTGCCCCCTGTGCGGGAGGACTATGTGCCTCCTGGGGAGAGGTGCCCCCTGTGCGGGAGGACTATGTGCCTCCTGGGGAGAGATGCACCCTGTGCGGGAGGACTATGTGCCTCCTGGGGAGAGGTGCCCCCTGTGCGGGAGGACTATGTGCCTCCTGGGGAGAGATGCACCCTGTGCGGGAGGACTATGTGCCTCCTGGGGAGAGGTGTCCCCTGTGCGGGAGGACTATGTGCCTCCTGGGGAGAGGTGCACCCTGTGCGGGAGGACTATGTGCCTCCTGGGGAGAGGTGCACCCTGTGCGGGAGGACTATGTGCCTCCTGGGGAGAGGTGTCCCCTGTGCGGGAGGACTATGTGCCTCCTGGGGAGAGGTGCACCCTGTGCGGGAGGACTATGTGCCTCCTGGGGAGAGATGCACCCTGCGGGGGGTGCTTGGGCCCAGTCGTGTGCTTGGGGTCTCCTACGTGTCCCTGCTGGTTTACTCACCAGCCTGGGGCATGCTCTAGCCATGACATTGTGGCCTATTCTTGGACCATCTCTGGGGACCTATGTTTGTATCCTCCCTCTCCATACACTTCTGGGAGACATTAATCGGAAATCCAAGAGAGAGGCTGGACGTGGTGGCTCACACCTGTAATCCCAGCACTTTGGGAGGCCAAGGCAGGCAGATCACTTGAGGCCATGAGTTCAGGTCCAGCCTGGCCAACATGGGAAAAACCTGTCCCTGCCAAAAATACAAAAATTAGCAGCCAGGTGTGGCGGTGTATGCTGGTAATCCCAGCCACTCAGGTGGGTGAGGCATGAGAATTGCTTGAACCTGGGAGGCGAAGACTGCAGTGAGCTGAGATGGCATTGCTGCACCCTAGCCTGGGTGACAGCTGAGCGAGACCACCTCAAAAAACAAAGAGACAAAAACACGGAACTGCAAGAGAGAAGCTTCCTCACTCGCCTGGGATCCCCTCCGAGTGGAAAAGCGGTGTCCGAGCAGGAGGGGCGAGGCTGGGTCTGAACCACTGCAAACAGCCGAAAGACGGGAAGTCCGAGGGTCATGAGCACTAAAACTCTCCTAAGAGAGCCTATTTACCCAACATTACCCATTTAAGTTATACTTTAAAAATGATTCCCTTTTCAATTCTAAAACTTTATTCAAATTCACTGATGATTTAATGACACTAATTAGATTTTGCGTTCAAGAACTCTGACAAACACCATTGCCAATGTCATCACCAAGACGAAGGTCTATAGAGGGATTTCAGTCATCCAGACGAAGCCTCCTAATGTAAGGAGACCACTGTGCAGTTCAAATGCCTTCTGCAACCTCTATTTTAATGACAAAATAAACCATTAAAACACAAAGAGAAATGCAACTCTGAGCTGCTTTCTGTGCTTCTGAGACTCTGGCCCTGAGATGGGCTCCAGAGCCACACTTCTCAAGTGACCGGCCATCTCTTGGAGGGTTGGTCCGCCACTGCGGCTGGGGCGGGGGCAGACTCACCCAGGGACCCCTCCAGGAATGAGGAGCATGGTCTGAGGGCCCAGCCTGCAGGAGCGATGTGAGGACTGGGGCAGGGGGCTCTCTTATGAGCAACGAAGCCAGCTCCTGAGGCACCAGGAGAGGAGAGGCAGAGGCATTCTGGGGGTGGGACTAGGCCTCACCCTGAGGTGGCAGCACTGACCCTTATGTCTTCTGGCTTCCTAGGACTACCCTGGGAGCCCCCGTCAAACACATGGGGCTTAGGTTCACTCCTCAGCTTCTCATCTATGTCTTCGTATAAAAGCTACAGATTCAACCAGCACAAAATGAGACACCCACAATTCACTCTGCACCAATACCCAGGGCAGCTTTGGGGTGCTGTCCTCATCACGTGCTGTGAATGCTCCCAGTGGATCAACGGTGAGGACCGCAGGGCTCAATGGACACAGTGACAACAGGAAAAATGGAATTCAGCAGGAGCCCCCAAGGCCATCCTCAGCCAGGCTCTGTGCTGGGCTGCAGGGAAGCCGAAGTGAGCAAGTGGTCCTCACATCCCCAGGCAGGCGGGACCAGTAGCCAACGGGGGCTTCCGAGAGGTGCAGGGCAGTGCGTGGGTCAAAAGACTGCTGTCGGGGAGTCCCCAGGCTTGACATGGGATTGCCAATGTGTAGAATACAAAGGAGCTACAATACTCATTCTACAAAACTACCTCTAGGAGTCATAGAATGTCAGTCTATGGCATAAAAACTAAATAAAACAAGTGGCCACTTGTTAGCACAAGATCATAGGCTTTTGATGACTACGAGGGCTGCTCTTGGCGGGTCACAGAAAGGCCGGTGAGCCGAAGCCCGGGGCGGGCTGCAGGGACTGCCTGCAGTGACTCCCGATGACCCCTGAGGTGACTCCCGGTGACCTGCGCCTTCTGCCTGACATGCACCTGTTTTCTGTATGCAGCTCGAAAACTCTTCTCCCAGGCTTGAAAAACAGAGGCCAGATGCAGCTGCCCATGGTCAGGGTGGTGAGGGAGGCAAGGCTGGCCCGTCCATAGCACAGTGTGGCACTGTCACTAAAGTGAAGACTGTGTCTTCTCTTGTGTCCCACATGCCAGGAGTGTCAGGATCACGGGGATCACGAGGGGTACTGGAGCCCCCAATTGACCCACCCTAAACTGGAGTGCACTTGTTAAAGTGGACAGGATTCCAGTGGAGGCTGGTGGGCCAGCCTCTGATAAAAGCATGGGCTTCAAGAGCTCAGGAAAGGGTCCGATCCTCAGTTGCCAAATGCTGACGTTAGCAGGCCAGTGTATCCAGGACAAAGCAGCAGCAACAGCGGCACCTCCCAAGCCCACCAATGCCAAGGCACCAGTGAGACTCCAGAGGCTCAGGGCCTCCAGGCAGCCCCTCGGGGGCCAGGCAGAAGCTTCCCAGCCCCAGTCTCTCAAGGCCAGAGGAGTATGAGGACAAAGCTCTCAAGGATCACCTTTGAAGCACAAGCACTCACAGAATGGTTTGGCACCCACGAGAGGGGACTTGGAGCTGTCCCCGAGCCCATCCTCCAGGGCCAGCCCAGCTTTGGCACCCATGAGAGTGGACTCGGAGATGTCCCCAAGCCCGTCCTCCAGGGCCAGCCCAGCTATGGGATGCAGCCTCCCCCACAGTCTGGCACTAAGCCTACAGACAATTGATATTACTTTACTGCCATTTTTCAACAGCGATTATTAAATAAAGACATGGAACAAAGTGTCACACATATACGAGGAGGGGAAACTGGGATCCCACGGTCAAGAGAATTACCAGCTAGAGCAAAAACAGAGGGATGTACCCTAGCTACTCTGCACACTAACATCTAGGTGTGGGCTAATGTCAGGCAGCCAAGACAGCTGAACAACTCTACCCGCGGACCACATGAGCACCTCAGAAGCACCAGGTGTCATACGGTCACAGGCTTTTGATGCTTTAAATCTGTGCTGTCCAACAGTTGCCACAAACCACATGTGGCTTGGAATGCAGCTGGCCTGAATGGAGACATGCTCCACGTGACTAGGCTCCACTGGCTTGCCAAGACTCGGCATGAACAGCAGCAGTGTTGGTGGTGGCCTGCTGCTTCCTACATCAGGCCACGAGAGACACTGTGGCTTCCACATTGGCCATGCTTCCTCTCAGATTGCTCCCTCTGTGAGGGGCCCTGTGGCCTCCTGCCTGTGGCCACTGAGCCCGAATGGAGCTCCTCCCACCTCAGTCCAGCCAGCCCTGCAGATGAGACCACAGCCCTGCCTGACATCTTAATACAACATAATGGAAAACCCCATCAGCTAAGCTGCTCCAGGATTCCTGACCCACAGAGCAAGAGGATACAAGCTGCTAAGTGTTGGGGTAATTTTGTTACACAGAAATAGACAACTTAATCTGGTTTTGCCGGATTTTTCACTTTGTTTAATGTGGCCACTAGAATATTTAAAATTACTGGTATAATTTCAATATACTCATGTATATTTCTATTGGAAGGCCGTAAATGGTCCCAAATGCAGTGACAGCATATTATAATCACAGGTATAACCAGTCTGCCAACCGTATCACAGAGCTTCACTACTTATCACTAATACACAGTTCCAATTTATTTAACTTTAAAATCTGGTACCAGATTAATATTTGTAGAGGGTATCAAAAAAAGTCTTTGTTTTTTCCTTATCACATTTAAATTGAAAGAAAATATCATCTTTTTGTAGTAATAAAAGGTTAGCAGAGAAAATGGAAAACACAGAAAAGTCCTAAAAAAAAAAAGAAAACGCAGGATTTGTCAACACACCTCCCAGCAACGATCGCTAAGATTCTGGCGCTTCCTCCTTTTGGGAGCTTTTGTGTTTCTGAGCATGTTTCGGACGAAATCAGGTGATGCGCACTCTTCCTGTCTGGACTGTGCTCCACACAATACACGCGGGTGCGGCCCGCGGTCGTCCCCCCAGCATTACCATCCCCACGCGGGTGGCCTCCTGCAGGAGCCTCCGTCACGCCTGGGGCCAGCACACTCTGCAGAGGCAGAGGCCTGGCGTCACCGGGAGTTGAGGGTGCCGGAGGCCTGGCCCACCCGTGTGCACGCTGTGTCACGCCGCGCCTCACCTTGATGTGCTCGTGGAGCTGCGCCTCGTGCTGGCGGGAGAGCTGCTCATGCTGCCTCTGGAACTCGGCAATGAGGATCTGCCTCTGGATCTGCTGCTTCTGCTTGAGAGCCAGGAGCTCCTGCTGCAGCTGCTGCTCCCGCAGAGCAGGCTCCGCAACAGGCAGAGAGAACTGGTGGTCCAGGCGCAGGTCCATGGGCACTGCCGAGGGTGCCACTTGCAGAGGCAGCGCCGTGGCCACGTCCACTGTGGGAAGAACAAGCAGGAGAGCCGGTCACTGCCGCCCTCAGCCTTCCCCGGGTCCCAGGAGCCCCACCCAACACGCTGGCCACCTTCACGGGGGGCCTGTGGACATTTGAGGATCAGATACCCCTTTCCCCTTTCCCCCAGCAGATTCAAAATGCAAGACTCAGTGGCCTCTGAGGCCCATTCCTCAAGGGAAAAAAAAAAACACAAAAGCCTGTGGAAGGTCAGGCCAGGACACACACTCCACAATCCCTGTTCCTTCCCGACCCTCCGGCTCTCAGAAGACCCCGCTACAGGCCCAGAGGCCTTGCTGACATCATTTCTAGAAGTCAATCAAGAGAAAAATAAAGAAAAAGGTTCTAGCTGGCCAAGGGAAAGAGGGGGCGCCAGCCCTCAGACAGGAAGACAGCCTGTTCTGCTCCTCTTCCTCCTCTTCTGACGAAGCCACTGCGCAGCTGTGTGTGAACCAAGAACAGTGTGTGCCCCAGAAGTGGTCCAGACAGACGCTTGAGACCCGGAGCCCGTTTCCATGGCGAGACAAGTGCCCCCTTGGAAAACATGTTTACCAGATGCAGCAGACGTGACGTGCTCCTGGCTCTTGGCACAAGTGCGTTCCTCTGGGCATGCATTTCTGTACCTCGCAAAGAAATGGATTTTCTGCCCTGTCCTAATGTGCTATCGAAAAACGGCTACAAGTCATTTCGATGAGGAACAGAAGCTGAATCAATTTCATTCCTGACAAATCAATACCAAATGAAAGTGAGAAAAGTAATGCAGGAAGGGGGTAGGTTTGAGTTACAAATACCACAAACAGTTCAATGTGCGCGCCCCTTTTACGGCAGGTCCCTATGCTGAAAGCATGCGGTGCGTGTGCACACTCACTCTGAGCCAGCACTGCTCCTGGTGCAGCCCAGGGACATCGGAGTGTCATTTCTCAGACACGTGGCTCTGTGGAAAACTTCACTGAGAGTCCAAGTGAGAGCCCACCTTGCCTGCTGCCCTCCCACAGGCTCACCCCTCAGAAAGCTCCCCATAACCAATACCCATGTGACCTGGGCCAAGCGGGGAGGTGCGGCCTTGCCCTCTAGGAGAGTCTCAGACTCAGAGGGGTGTGTGAACCCAGAAGACAGCTGCTAAGAAAACCAGCTCCTAGCCCCTCAGGGCCAGCACCTTTAGACATGACCTTGTCTGGGTGCCTCCCCGAGCGCAGCCCACCCACGTTCACCCTGGCACCCAGCCCACAGGGCCCTCCAGTCTTGCGGGAGACCAGGCCTTGTCCATCACTGAGTTCCTAGAAAAACTGCATGTCACAGTCTGCAAGCCACCGATGTGGGTGAAACAGCCCACAGTGGCAACCACCCTCGGTGCAAAGCACAACTACCGTCACCACCAGGGCAGCGAGTCCCACACTGGCTTTGCCTCCAAACCACAGAAAACCTGGTCCCAGGACTCAGCCTTCTCCTGAGAAAATGGTGGGAAATGCTTTGGGGGACGCCTGGGCACCAGCTTAAGCTTGGGGTTCTGATCTCCGGACTGCCACTCAGCCACGGAAGCCACAGTCACCTGAGCTCTTGGCGCTCAGGGTAAGGGGTGCTCTCGGGTTCCCTGACTGACATCAACATCTCCCTCCCATCCCCACCCCCTGACCACCACCACACGCAGCTGGTCCTGCTCCTAACCTGCCCCTAGGGGCTGCCCTGGGCTGGACTCGCTTGAACCTGAGGAGGGCCTGGGTCTCAGGCTGTGAAGAGCAGCTCAGGCCAGTTTCCTGCACGGTGAGAGGGCACCAAGCGACCCAGACGGGGACAGAAGCTTCTGAACAGATCTGAGCACATCCATAGTGCGGCAAGGGCTGCCTTGTCGCTGCTGCTGTTTTTAAATGAAATCCTCCTCTCTGACTGTTTCTCTTTGGTTTCTTCCCCCAAGTCAGTGAAGTGCAACTCCCAGCTTCTAAAATGCATGTGTTTAGTTTTTAACGGGTGTTGAGTTTGCACAGTAAAAGGTTTTCATTTGCTATTATGTGAGAAGAGTCTACACATATGAACCATGTGTTTCATGTGCCAGACCAGGGAGCAGGGGTCACACCCACCCCCACCCCACACATGGGTGAGGACTGGGCCCTATTCATTTCCTTTCTTCCCTTTTCTGATCACTTTTATAAGGTATAGCGAAACGGAAAAACTGCATAAGCAATGCTGGTTTTACGAAGCACCAGTGTTCACCTACATCTGCTTCAGACCTTCTTTTAAGGAACAAAATATAGGAAGGGCAGGGAGGAGAGCTAAGTCAGCAAACTCACAAACTCAGAAAAAAAAGAGAAGAGGGCCTGGATTCTTGAAGAAGACTCAGCTGCGGGCTCCCTGCTGCTTGGGACTAAGGGCTATAGGTCCAGCTCTCATAAGCACAGCTCAATGCTTTCCTGAAAACACGGTATCGTGAATGACAGGTTCTGTTCCCTCTTCCGCATTCATGGCTGTGACTGGCACACAGTTCTCCTGGAAACAGGGCCCTGCATAGTGATTTCCTAGAGCACCTCAGGTGAGCCGTCCTGTGCTTCCCAGGGAGAAACACAACTTTGTTCTTCCAAGTTACACAAGTCGACATCCACCAGTGAATCCGCCAGTGAATCCACCAGTGATCTGTCAGTGAATCCACCAGTGAATCTGCCAGTGAATCATCAGTGAATCCGCCAGTGAATCGTCAGTGAATCGTCAGTGAATCGTCAGTGAATCCGCCAGTGAATCGTCAGTGAATCCGCCAGTGAATCGTCAGTGAATCCGCCAGTGAATCGTCAGTGAATCCACCAGTGAATCGTCAGTGAATCCGCCAGTGAATCGTCAGTGAATCGTCAGTGAATACGTCAGTGAATCGTCAGTGAATCCGCCAGTGAATCGTCAGTGAATCGTCAGTGAATCGTCAGTGAATCGTCAGTGAATCCGCCAGTGAATCGTCAGTGAATCGTCAGTGAATACGTCAGTGAATCGTCAGTGAATCCGCCAGTGAATCGTCAGTGAATCCGCCAGTGAATCGTCAGTGAATCGTCAGTGAATCCACCAGTGAATCGTCAGTGAATCCACCAGTGAATCGTCAGTGAATCGTCACTGAATCGTCAGTGAATCGTCAGTGAATCGTCAGTGAATCGTCAGTGAATCGTCAGTGAATCCATCAGTGAATCCGTCAGTGAATCCGCCAGTGAATCGTCAGTGAATCCGCCAGTGAATCGTCAGTGAATCGTCAGTGAATCCATCAGTGAATCCGTCAGTGAATCCGTCAGTGAATCCGCCAGTGAATCGTCAGTGAATCGTCAGTGAATCCGCCAGTGAATCGTCAGTGAATCCACCAGTGAATCGTCAGTGAATCGTCAGTGAATACGTCAGTGAATCCGCCAGTGAATCGTCAGTGAATCCACCAGTGAATCGTCAGTGAATCGTCAGTGAATACGTCAGTGAATCGTCAGTGAATCATCAGTGAATCGTCAGTGAATCCGTCAGTGAATCCGCCAGTGAATCGTCAGTGAATCCGTCAGTGAATCGTCAGTGAATCCGCCAGTGAATCGTCAGTGAATCCGTCAGTGAATCCGCCAGTGAATCGTCAGTGAATCCGCCAGTGAATCCGCCAGTGAATCGTCAGTGAATCCGCCAGTGAATCGTCAGTGAATCGTCAGTGAATCCATCAGTGAATCCGTCAGTGAATCCGTCAGTGAATCCGCCAGTGAATCGTCAGTGAATCCGCCAGTGAATCATCAGTGAATCGTCAGTGAATCGTCAGTGAATCCGCCAGTGAATCGTCAGTGAATCCGCCAGTGAATCGTCAGTGAATCGTCAGTGAATCCATCAGTGAATCCGTCAGTGAATCCGTCAGTGAATCCGCCAGTGAATCGTCAGTGAATCCGCCAGTGAATCGTCAGTGAATTGGTCAGTGAATCCGCCAGTGAATCGTCAGTGAATTGGTCAGTGAATTGGTCAGTGAATCCGCCAGTGAATCCGCCAGTGAATCCGCCAGTGAATCGTCAGTGAATCCGTCAGTGAATCCGCCAGTGAATCCGCCAGTGAATCGTCAGTGAATCCGTCAGTGAATCCGCCAGTGAATCCGCCAGTGAATCGTCAGTGAATCGTCAGTGAATCCGCCAGTGAATCCGTCAGTGAATCGTCAGTGAATCCGTCAGTGAATCCGCCAGTGAATCCGCCAGTGAATCGTCAGTGAATCCATCAGTGAATCCGTCAGTGAATCCGTCAGTGAATCCGCCAGTGAATCGTCAGTGAATCCGCCAGTGAATCGTCAGTGAATTGGTCAGTGAATCCGCCAGTGAATCGTCAGTGAATTGGTCAGTGAATTGGTCAGTGAATCCGCCAGTGAATCGTCAGTGAATCGTCAGTGAATCCGCCAGTGAATCGTCAGTGAATCCGCCAGTGAATCGTCAGTGAATCGTCAGTGAATCCATCAGTGAATCCGTCAGTGAATCCGTCAGTGAATCCGCCAGTGAATCAGTCAGTGAATCGTCAGTGAATCCGTCAGTGAATCCGCCAGTGAATCGTCAGTGAATCGTCAGTGAATCCATCAGTGAATCCGTCAGTGAATCCGTCAGTGAATCCGCCAGTGAATCAGTCAGTGAATCGTCAGTGAATCCGTCAGTGAATCCGCCAGTGAATCGTCAGTGAATCGTCAGTGAATCCGCCAGTGAATCGTCAGTGAATCCGCCAGTGAATCGTCAGTGAATCGTCAGTGAATCGTCAGTGAATCGTCAGTGAATCGTCAGTGAATCGTCAGTGAATCCGTCAGTGAATCGTCAGTGAATCGTCAGTGAATCCGCCAGTGAATCCGTCAGTGAATCGTCAGTGAATCCGCCAGTGAATCGTCAGTGAATCCGCCAGTGAATCCGCCAGTGAATTGGTCAGTGAATCCGTCAGTGAATCGTCAGTGAATCCGCCAGTGAATCGTCAGTGAATCCGCCAGTGAATCGTCAGTGAATCGTCAGTGAATCCATCAGTGAATCCGTCAGTGAATCCGTCAGTGAATCCGCCAGTGAATCAGTCAGTGAATCGTCAGTGAATCCGCCAGTGAATCGTCAGTGAATCCGCCAGTGAATCAGTCAGTGAATCGTCAGTGAATCGTCAGTGAATCCGCCAGTGAATCAGTCAGTGAATCGTCAGTGAATCGTCAGTGAATCCGCCAGTGAATCGTCAGTGAATCGTCAGTGAATCCGTCAGTGAATCAGTCAGTGAATCGTCAGTGAATCGTCAGTGAATCCGCCAGTGAATCGTCAGTGAATCGTCAGTGAATCCGCCAGTGAATCGTCAGTGAATCCGCCAGTGAATCGTCAGTGAATCCGTCAGTGAATCATCAGTGAATCCGTCAGTGAATTGGTCAGTGAATCCGCCAGTGAATCGTCAGTGAATCCATCAGTGAATTGGTCAGTGAATCGTCAGTGAATCCGTCAGTGAATCGTCAGTGAATCCGCCAGTGAATCGTCAGTGAATCCGTCAGTGAATTGGTCAGTGAATCCGCCAGTGAATCGTCAGTGAATCCATCAGTGAATTGGTCAGTGAATCGTCAGTGAATCCATCAGTGAATCGTCAGTGAATCCGCCAGTGAATCCGTCAGTGAATCGTCAGTGAATCCGTCAGTGAATCAGTCAGTGAATCGTCAGTGAATCGTCAGTGAATCCGTCAGTGAATCGTCAGTGAATCCGCCAGTGAATCCGTCAGTGAATCGTCAGTGAATCCGTCAGTGAATCAGTCAGTGAATCGTCAGTGAATCGTCAGTGAATCCGTCAGTGAATCCGCCAGTGAATCCGTCAGTGAATCGTCAGTGAATCGTCAGTGAATCGTCAGTGAATCCGTCAGTGAATCGTCAGTGAATCCGCCAGTGAATCCGTCAGTGAATCGTCAGTGAATCCGTCAGTGAATCAGTCAGTGAATCGTCAGTGAATCGTCAGTGAATCCGTCAGTGAATCGTCAGTGAATCCGCCAGTGAATCGTCAGTGAATCCATCAGTGAATTGGTCAGTGAATCGTCAGTGAATCCATCAGTGAATCGTCAGTGAATCCGCCAGTGAATCCGTCAGTGAATCGTCAGTGAATCCGTCAGTGAATCAGTCAGTGAACCGTCAGTGAATCGTCAGTGAATCCGCCAGTGAATCGTCAGTGAATCCGCCAGTGAATCGTCAGTGAATCCGCCAGTGAATCGTCAGTGAATCCGCCAGTGAATCGTCAGTGAATCCGTCAGTGAATCATCAGTGAATCCGTCAGTGAATTGGTCAGTGAATCCGCCAGTGAATCGTCAGTGAATCCATCAGTGAATTGGTCAGTGAATCGTCAGTGAATCCGCCAGTGAATCGTCAGTGAATCCATCAGTGAATTGGTCAGTGAATCGTCAGTGAATCCGTCAGTGAATCGTCAGTGAATCCGCCAGTGAATCGTCAGTGAATCCGTCAGTGAATTGGTCAGTGAATCCGCCAGTGAATCGTCAGTGAATCCATCAGTGAATTGGTCAGTGAATCGTCAGTGAATCCATCAGTGAATCCGTCAGTGAATCGTCAGTGAATCCGCCAGTGAATCGTCAGTGAATCGTCAGTGAATCGTCAGTGAATCCGCCAGTGAATCGTCAGTGAATCCGTCAGTGAATTGGTCAGTGAATCCACCAGTGAATCTGTCAGTGAATGCATATACTTGTATAACTTAGAAGGGCAAAGTTGCGTTTATCTCTAGGAGACGATAAAGTTAGAAAAACAAAACACCGACCATGTTATTTAGAATGCTGGTGTCTAGATTTGTAGATGCAAATGGTCTCTCTCATATTCTTTTTGTTTGGTTAAGTAGAGACATTTTAGCATAAAGAAATAAGCACAGAGAATAAGTAACTGCACAGACTTGCATCTTGTAAGCTGGGTTATTTCCCATGCATGGCCTCATCTGGCTCTGTGTGGGGGGCCAGGTGGGACCCCCACTTATAAAATGTGCCGACGTGACCCAAGGTCACATGTAGAATCAGGGTCCTGCCCTAGGCGCTGGGCTCAAGCCTGACCCACTGCTGGCTTTAGCGAATCCCTCTCCATCTCTAATTTCTCAGAGATGGAGGGAGGGGCAGCATCGCAAATGTCTGGTAGTTGATCCCTTTAAAAACTGAACATAAAACAACTTTTAAGGGGTCCTTTTTATTAATTTCAAAAACATGACAAGTCCACGTTTCTACTCCTCATTAATTTCCTAAAGGAACACATGTGGCTCCTGCTCTGTACCAGGGGCTGTGGGGACAGGCCCAGGGCAGCCAGTGAGACCCCAAGGAGCAGAGGAGGTGACGGCAGGCCGAGGGAAAGCGCCCACAGCAGGCTGCACCTCACTGAGGGCAGGGGGGTCTAAGCAAGGGTCTAGAGGTCGGGATGCAGGTGGAGGGCCATGGGGATGGGGAGGAGGGGGCACAGAGAGCAGCCCTGCTTGCACCTGCAATCCTAGAGTGTCACTCAGGCTTGGGGCTGGGACAGCAGCGAGGGCGTGAGGGGAAGCAGCAGTAACTCTGGTGCCGGACAGGACCCAGCTCCTCAGGATGAAGTGGGGAAGGTGGGCAGGCTCTGCACCCACCGCTTGCTGCCTAAGTGGAATGTTCTTTCTTCAAACTTTTCTCAGTTTCCTCTGAATCTGGAATCATAGGACATCTTAGAAGGAAACACAAGTTCATATTGGGTCCAAAGCACGTAACACAGATGACGCGGAGGTGATCTTGATGCAAACGCCACTGAAGCTATTTCATCAGGGTCAGAGGCAAAGGCCAGTCTACTGAAATTCCCAGCACAACACAGGCGCCTGGCCAGATCTGAGCTGGGGCTCAATGCTGATGTGGGCCAAGTGCCCTCGCCACCTGGGAGTTTTCAGAAACCAAAAATGATCACAAGGTTCTTCACCTTGTGAGATTCGCCACTGAGCATGGAGGAGATGCATTCACTCGGATGCCGAGGACAGGCAGCGCCTTCTGAAGGTGGGAATTTCTCCCTGGATGCGGCCTCATCTGGATAACCTAAATTTTAGTGGTGGGATGCAGGGGACTGCTTACTGTTTTTTAAAAAAATTTAAAACGCATCTTCCCATCCAGTCTACTCAAGCTACTAGTGCTTTAATTCCTATGCCATTCATTCATTCATTCATTCTTTTTTTTTTTTTTTTTTTGAGACAGTTTCACTCTTGTTGCCCAGGCTGGAGTGTAATGGCGCGATCTCAGCTCACCCCAACCTCTGCCTCCTGGGTTCAAGCGATTCTCCTACCTCAGCCTCCTGAGTAGCTGAGATTACAGGTATGGGCCACCACACCCAGCTAATTTTTTGTATTTTTAGTAGAGATAGGGTTTCTCCATGTCAGGCTGGTCTCAAACCCCCGCCCTCAGGTGATCCACCCAACTTGGCCTCCCAAAGTGCTGGGATTACAGGCATGAGCCATCGCACCCGGCCTCATTCTCTCTCATCTGTTCTTTAAACTGTTTTCTTGGAGATTTGTGCAAGTTCTGCAAACTGATTCAAATTTCATCTTAAAAGGAATTTGTCAACTGGGCTGAGAGACAATGAAAATGGTCAGACGTGGATCATGCTGGACGCCACGCTGCTGCCAGGGAGTTCTCCTCTGAGGCTTGGAGGACTCCTCTGCCCCACCAGCCCCCTCCCCGCACAGCTGAACCTCCTGTGCGTGTGTCACCTGGCAGGTCGCAGCTATTTCCCCGCTCCCAAAAGATAGGACCCTGTGGGGGAGGAAAGCGCTGCCTGCGTCCTCTGAATGTCGCGTACAGACTCCTTTTTCTGCTAAAAGCTTCCATTCTGTGAGAGCACAGAAAGAACGACGCAGCCTTCAGCTGGGAAGCTGCTTCTTACTCCCCCAGGCCTTTACTGGGTCACACTGGAGCTCCTGAAGCCAGCAGCTGAGGAGGAGGGCAGGCAGGCTCCTTCCAGTCCCTCCAGCTTCTCCAGCAGTTTTGTGCATTCTGGAAGCTGTTGGCGCTGATCTGCCCTGGCAGTGCTGGCGAGAGGCGAGTCACCCTCACAGTGCACAGCTCCAGCTCAGTGCGTGTCTCCATCTGACACTGAAGAGTGTGGGTCCACTGAGGAGCGGGGAGGTGAGGGGCCTGGCAGAGCAGCCGCCCTCTGCTGGGAAGGAGCCTGGACTCGCTGGCACGGTGCAGCCAGAGGGGGCTGCGGTGGGTGCTGAGGCTGGGGAGTTGGGCACACTGTGCTGCCTTGAACAGAAGGCTGCCCCTGTTCTCACAGCACTTCCTGCATTTCACAGTGTGGGAAAGGGATGTTCACACTGCCTTGATTTACCAGACTGCCGCACGAAACTCCACTCTCTGCTACAGTAAGCTAAGAGCAGAGCAGAGATCAACAGCAGCACGCCGCCTGCCTCCCATCCAGCACCGCCGGCCACAGAGGGCCACGGCAATCATGCACCTCTGAAGACACAGCTGCGTTTACGCGGGATTCAAAAACACAAAGTCAGCGCTCACAGGCCAAGGAGACCCACCCCCGGGCTCCTGAGAAATGCTTCTCTTTCCTAATGAGGACCCTGGGAGCCGGGTGGGTGGGGTCGGGGCCCAAGCTGCGGAGATGAGAACCGCAATCCCATTCACGCATCCGTGCGCTGGTGGCTGTGTCAGACGTGACGTGTGCTATTTCTGTATCAAAAACCATTCAAAATGCCACGAGTTCCCAGCAGAAGCTGCCAGTGCTTTTGACCCAAAGCACCGTGAAGAAAACAATAAAACCTTCTCTACTTAAAGAATGCGGCATCAAAACAAAGTCTGCATTCTACAGTAGAGCAGAAAGTGGCTTTTATAGGTTGTGTCTTGAGAAACATATTAACACGATCAGACTCCTGACGTCAGTAGCACAAAGGCTGCATTCAGAGTTCAACGGGAGATGGTCAGTGTGCTGTGAATGAATTCTCAATCACAAAGAGAACAATCTGTTAGCCCCTCTCTCGCTTTTAAAATAAACGTTCATAAAGAAGCACACTCATTTTCCATGACATGGTTAGGTCCTCTCTCAGGACACGATTTCATGCCATCATATAGACTTGGAAGAAAAAGAAGCACTATTCTTTAGGAAACATGGTGAACGTTTAGGGTCTCTTCAAGTAAAGAATGACTCATTCAAATCAAGGGAAAAATAATAGCTATTTCAACTATGTAACCATGATTTCCTCTCACACTGACATTCTGCCTGTGTGTGGGGGTCAGGGGAAGACAGAGAACAGGACAGAGGAGCAGACAGCACGTTAGAAAGGCAGGGCTTAGTGAAAATGTCCTTCACCCTTTATTTATTGTGCCATGTGTCACCCACGCTGAAGAATGTTTAGTAAAAGAACAGTAACGAAGGGAACCCGGTGCCCCCACCACTTCCGTGAAGCCCCAAAGGTCATCCTCTGCGCCACGTCAACCCACATGCACCGTTTACCCGTGAGCTGCATTCTGACTGTTACATGCCCTCTTGCTTTGCTGTGATTATAAGGTGTACACATACTTGGCCCTGAAAATGTCCTTTACTTTTTGAAGACTGAAGGCAGCAGCACCAATAGAGTGGAATGAGGGGCTGACGATAGTTCCCAGGACAGGACAGTCTCGAGTCCGAGTCTGCCGTCAGCTTCTGGGGCAGGGGACAAGAGCTCCTTCTGGGGTGAAGCCATGGGTGACCCCAGGAAGCCAGGTGCACCCCGTCTGCAACATCTGGCAGGGCAGGCACATGGACCAGAACCAGGTGCCAGAGGCATGGTCTGGAGGGCGAGCTGCCCTCCACGGTGGCCACCTCCAGCTCTCAGGTGGGAGCCGGGCAGAAGACCCCTCTGGAGAAATGAGTGACATCGGGTGATCGAGGCAGTGGGGAAAGGAGGAGGGGGGCCACGTGGTTAACAGGGGTTGGGCACAGACAACGGGCTGGGTGTTACATCCTCAGGTTCAGGCAGTGAGGCGGGCAGTCTGGCGAGGCCACCCAGACACTGCCTCTGAAGCTGCATGGCTCGCCCTGGGCAGGCGCTCGGTCTGTCTGTACTGTTGTTGGCCTGGACGGGCTGGCCCCTCTAGGACATTCCAGCTTGAAGGCCATACTCCGCCTTTGCCGTCCTGAAGCTCCGTCGTCTTCTCCCAGTATTGTCAGACACACGTGGGGCCACTGGGTGCTAGATCTTGCGTGCGACTCGACGTCTCTCTCCAGGTATCTATATGGTCTTCTCCGGGGCCCCAGCATTCTGAAATTTCAAAGCTCTGTGGTTTGGTGAAGACCTTTCACACCCACTGCTGGAGACCCGGCTGGTCCTCTGGAGACAGCAGCTCACGCCCTCCCACTGGGGGAGCTGCTCGAAGGACTTCATGGGGGTTTGCTTTTCCCATGTTCTCCTTCTGGAACTTCCAGACCCGAGTGGAAGGGCTCCGGGAACAACCCTCCGTCTTTTCCGCCCTCCTGCTTGGTCTTGTCTCACATGCTTCTTCATATGTGACTTCCTTAAATTTATTCTAACCTTTTAATTGAGGGTTCATGATTTTTGCTATTTTGTTTCTATTTGACAAATCAAACAGCCATTTTCAGAGGACAATGGACCCTGTATATTGTTTTTTATGTCACCCTGTTCCTTTTTCCTAGGTCAAATATCTTGTCTAGTGCCTGAAGATAGTAAGGATAGCTTACTACAAGTTCTCCTGTGTGTGTGTCTGTGTTTCTGTTTTCAGACAGAGTCTCATCTGTCGCCCCGGCTGGAGTGCAGTGGAGCGCTTGGCTCAACACAGCCTCCACCTCCCATGTTCAACTGACTGTCATGCCTTGCCTCCTGAGTAGCTGGGGTTACAGGTGTGTGCAAACATGCTGGCTAACTCTTTCTTTTTGTAGAGAGAGACAGGGTTTCCCATGTTGGCCAGGCTGGTCTCAAACTTGACTTCAAGTGATCCTCCTGCCTTGGCCTCCCAAAGTGCTGGGATTACAGGCATGAGCCACCACGCCTGGTGTAAAGGTTTCTTTTCCCTGCGGAGTCTCGTCTGCTCTTTACCGTTCCTTCAAGAGCCTCCCGTCAGGCGCCTCGTCGCCCCGGTCATGTGTCGTTGACTGCGAGTGGAGGCACGAAAACCACCTGCAAGCTGCGGGCACAGCGCGGTTCCCAATGCTAGGCTTCATGAAGGGTGCCTGGAGGCGGCATCACCAGGAACTCCCAACTTAGTGCCCAGAGAACCTTCCCCTGGGGCTGGCCCACCATCCATCCCGAGACTGGAGGGTGAGGGCTGAGCCTTCAGCATACCGAGGGAGGGACCCCGTCCTCGGTGCTCCCTGTGGACACAGTGACCAGCGCCCCTGCTCTGGCTGCAATACCCACATCCGCAGCCCGCTCATGTCCCCATGCAGAGGCCCGCAAGATCAGTCTTTGGAGAGCACCCCTTTGTGGCAGTGTGGCTTCCATCCAGTGGGTTCTCAGTGCTCCTTGTGGTTGGCCAAGATCTGGATTTTTGGGTCTGCCAAATCACTGTGACTCTGTCACCAGCTGTCAGTTGCCAGACTCTCATTCATGTCACCCCTCTTCTGTTCTCCCCATCTTTGTGAGCTTATGACCTTTCTCTGGAATATATATTTTTATCTTTTATGAGAAATTCCAAAAATACACAAAATTGCAAATAGTGCAATTGAAATGATCTCACATCCTCTGCACACCCACCACTCCCCCACCTTCTGGATTACAGGGAAGCAGGCCCTATTCATCACAGCATCTTCTCCAGAAAGACTTCCAAACCCAATGCTGTCCACACACCAAATAAACTGATGACGATTCTGTATACTATCAAATAGCCAGAGGGTGTTCCCATAGTTTCATTAACATTCAAATCAAGACCCAGATACACTGTAACTGGCTGATAGATCCTTTAAGACCCCTCCCCCGACCTCCTGCCCCTGTGCCCCATAATGTATTAGCTGAAGACACTGGCTCATCTGCCCTTTGCTGATTACACGCCTGTGTGGACGAGGAGGCTCTGTCCCTTGTTCTTCTGTAAGCCGGGCACTACCCAGGAGGCCTGGCCAGAGGCAGCCGAGCTTCCCAGCAAGACCTAAGCGAGCCCCTGCACCCTGGGCGGCTTGTTCATGTCGCGAGGCTCCAAATGATGGCTGCCGTGATTCTCTCATCAGGGCTCTAAACAGAGCTCCTCGAGTTGCATCAGCCCCACTCCACTTGATAGCGGGGCCATTTCTATCATGAGAAGGGATCCAAAATCAATTGTCTTGTTACCCTCACAAACAGTGCTTATGAGAAAGTCAGCCATGGCTGACTCTCTCCCTCAATCTGCCCACGACTGAACATCATGAGCTGGTCTCATGGCCTGCCCGACACCTTGGCCGACTTCCTGTGGCTTGGGCTTTGGTTTCATTCCCCACCAAAGGCAGTGGCGGGGGTGGGGGGGGTAGGGGGGACGGTTTCCAGTTACTGTTTACGAGCGCTCACAGTCCTGTCCTTGACGAGTCAGAGCCTCACGGCTGGCTCCTCTGGACCCCGCGCATGCTCTCCAAGAGCAGCACCCTGTTCTGCTACGAGACGCTCTGGGTTTTCCCCCCATGTGGGTCCCATCTGTGGGAAACCGTCTTAGAGGCCACAGTCTTGAGATCGGGGTGAGCACTGTTACGGGGTTGGGACTTACAACCTATCCATCTTGACTGGTGGGTTTGTGAATTTCTGGAGGGATGGACACGCCTGTTCGACCTGCCTCTCCTCCTTGGAGCTTTGGAGAGCACCTCACACCAAAACTGATATTCAAAGGCCCTCGCAGGTCATGATCGGGGTCCATTCAAAACCGTGACTTGCATGCAATGACATTCTCCCCCACGCGTTAACTGAATTCCAATTGTTCTGTTTAACACGCTGGGGGAGGACACACGAAAAGTGGAGATGAGGTAGAGAAGGCAGAAGCATTCTTCATGGTAAAGATTTAAAAATGCTCTGTAGATAACATGTATAACTTACATGGCCCTACCTTGGAGCTGCACATGCAGATGAGTTTTATATGCCACTTCTGTTTATCTCATTCACATGCATATATGCAAAGACAAAAGCTTATGTTAACAATTCACCATAAGTTCAATTATGCTTGAAAAATACAAATAAGAAAATATTATGGTGCAAGAAGAGGGTGTTTTGTGTTGCTTTCAATTGAAACCAAAATGTAAAGACAATCCAAACGCAAGACACAGCGGTATTTACAGACGTGCATATGGGCTTTCTCGGGGCGGAACGGGCAGGGCGGGGTGGGGGGGGAGCGCTGCATCACAGGCAGACTGTGCTAACGCGGGGCTCCTCAGTGCAGAGTCCCAGAAGGCAAGCAGCTGCGGCCCGTGGCCAGGCCTGGGCGGAGCCACGCTTTCGCCTTCAACACACGAAGGGAGGTGAAGCTCTTCAAGCTCCTGAGAACTGCAGCAGAGGAGACTGCAAGCTCCCGCAGGAGGCGGGAGGACCCACACAAGAAACGTCCCCTGCCTCATTTTCTTCACGACGAGGGAATCACAGGGCCTGGGGCAAACTCCGGCCTACGGTCTTCAGCGCCTATGCATTCATTCATTTGAGGGACACCCCACTTGACCAGTGTGGGAAAGTGATGTTCAGACAGTGTAAGTGACCTGTCAGGACCGCACACTAGTGGACAGCAAAGCAGAGCCCTGGCACCCTGACCTGGCTGAGCGCGGAGAGGAAGGTGCCGGTCCCGCAGGAAATATCAGGGCAGAAGGAGTGCTGCGGGGAGCTCGCAGGTCACCCAGGGGAGTTCCTCAGGCTGGGTGTGGTCAGCAACACAGGCCTTTAGGAGCAATGAGGGGGTCTCGGTCCCATCCTGCCACAGAGACCCAGGCACCCCTGACGCCGGAGAACCCCTGCTCCGGAGCT
This sequence comes from Callithrix jacchus, assembly GCF_049354715.1. Classification (NCBI taxonomy): domain Eukaryota; kingdom Metazoa; phylum Chordata; class Mammalia; order Primates; family Cebidae; genus Callithrix; species Callithrix jacchus. The sequence continues at coordinate 160,531,048 of NC_133507.1, forward strand.
GATGGTCTTCCAAAGCCACCTCCAGTGGGCCTGCCTGACCCCTTGGCCGACTCCCTGCGGCCTGGGCTTTGGTTTCACTCCTGACCAAAGGCCAGACCTCCCTGTAATTACTGTTCCCAGAGAGCCTACAGACCAAAGCTCTCCATAAATAAAGTCCCTTTTTCCTAAAAAGCTCCTGGGGCTGTGGCAGTGACCTAGGATCTGCTCCCGCAAAGAGGCTCAAGGCTGAGACAACAGCCCCAGAGGCCCAACCCAGCCCCAGCTCCTTCCCAATAGCACCAGGAAAACAGGTGACAATAGGGGAGGCGTGGCCCAGCCCAGGCTGCTGAGCAGAGACTGAAAGGACACATTCCTTAAACACTGCTTTCACTGCTAAACGTAAAAAGCTGCAATTACTACCAGGTGCACATTTACTCCACGGGCTCTTTTTTGTTTTTAGGTAAATCTGCTTTCACTTCCACCAAACTCGAAGCACCTTCCCGATCTACGGTTTTCAAACTGCAGAAAAAGCCTAAGTGAACGCAGGCACAATGAGGTATGAAGTCAGCCAAAACCTGTGCCACTGAGAAGGGTGGTCCCTGCAGGTGGCAGCCTCTTCCCCCAGCTTCAAGCCACTGCAGGCATCGCCAGCATCCCGGGCTTCTCTGAGTCTGCTGGAGCCAAGAACATCCTGGTGGGGAAGGTGAGTGGGCTGCTGCTGGAGGACTGGCTATCCCCACGCCCTCACCTCATCCATGAACCTTCGAACCAGCCTGGGGGACACGGGTGTGGGGCGAGGACTACCTACACCAGGAACCCCTGCAGACTCCAATACCAGAGAGAAGGGTGGTGTTTGCAAGGAAAGCCTAATGAGAGTAATCTCCACCCACAATCTCCTTTGAGGCTGTCTCACAGGACACTCAGATAGAAAGACCTGGCCTCTCCAAATTTCCAGTGTGGACTTAAGACACGAGGAGAAGATGCCAGTAACACCTGGAGACAGGCAGAGTGGGGCGGTGAACAGGGCACAGACTCTGGGGTCGGGTGTGAGTTCAGACCCAGCAGGGTGACTCTGGGGAAGGCACCCTGGCCTCCATCTGTCAGGGTGGCAGCAGGATGCCTGTGTGCTGCAGGGCACCAGCAGCTCCTGGGAGAGGAGCTGGCATGGGTGTGGCTTGGTCTTCATCACAGGAGCAGATGTACCCTCAACACAAGAGTGGCGGTGACAGGGCCATGTAACATGGAGAATCGCCGTCCAGGAGAGACAGGGCAAGGCTTCCTTGATGGAGAGGTACCCTCTGGCCTCATGAGCTCCACACACTTCTCGGACGCAAGAGCAGGCCCAGAAAAAGCTTTACCTCACCCAGGGTGATTAATCAGTGACCAGGATGCCCAGAAGTATGTCCAGGAGGGTGCAGAGCTGCAGGCTGTGGCGTGTCCAGTTAGCGGAGCACCAGGAAGGCAAAGAGAACTGACAAGAAAGGAAGGGCCCGTCCACGCCACCTGAGCTGGAGCAGACTGATCGCCCCACCCAGATGTAGGCTATGGGGTGCGGTACAGCCCAGGAAGCAAGCCCGGCCTCCTGGGTACAGGCAGTGCTGAGCAGAGCCTCAGTCCTACAGGCACATAGCCCTGCAGGGTGCCTGTGCAACCAGGTGGCAGGCAGAAGCTACCTTGAGAAGGCCAAGGGCCTGACCTGTCCAGGGTCCCAGCGAGAGAGCAGGAAACACCGAGGGGCAGAGCTCAGCAAGCCCAGCATGGATGCCCAGCCCCGGAGACTGAACCCACAGCGTGGATGCCCAGCACAGGAGACTCCAAACCCCCAGCGTGGATGCGCAGCCCCAGAGACTCCAAACCCCTAGCGTGGATTCCCAGCCAGGAGACTCTGAACCCCCAGTGTGGATGCCCAGCCCCGGAGACTCTGAACCCCCAGCGTGGATCCCCAGCCCTGGAGACTCCGAACCCCCAGTGTGGATGCCCAGCCCTGGAGACTCTGAACCCCCAGCATTGATGCCCAGCCCTGGAGACTCCGAACCCCCAGTGTGGATGCCCAGTCCCGGAGACTCTGAACCCCCAGTGTGGATGCCCAGCCCCGGAGACTCCGAACCCCCAGTAAGCGGGTGCCCTCCCATCACAGACAAGATGGACACAGGTGCACCTGGGAAGAATCCTCTCTGTCCCTTTTTAATAATTGAATTATTCGAACAAAATCAATGTCAGCTTCACACACAAGTCAAGGATAAAAACACGACTGACCATGCTCCGATTTAGAAACTTCCATTTTTTACTCTAACTGGAAGTCAAGAAGGCTCATTGGAAAATATAAAAATTACAGTTTCTGGATATAAGAAAGAGTCCAAGGAGCTGCCTTTTCCTCCTTCCATGATCACTAAGAAGCAGAAGCCCTGTGGTCGCTAATCTGAACTGCTGTCACTGAAACAGACTTGGGCTCTACAAACATGCACAAGAGGAATGCCCACGGACTGTCTTCTGTGAAAGGAGGGTGTGGGGACTGCCAAGGCGACCGCAAACAGGTGCCAGTCCCCACCCCATAGTCCAGTAGGAAAGAGCTCGCTACAGCCCCATCCCTCACCCCCAGCCTTGGCCAGGGCTTCGTCAGTCGCAAAACCTTCTGCATGCAAAGCAGTACGGGTGAGGGGCTGGGAGGCGCTAACACAGACACGACTAAGATGGAATTCTCAGCTTCAAGGGATTCAAATAGGATTCAGAAACACTCCAGCTTAAAGCACCATGCAAACAGGAGCTGATTTGTCCTCCAGTGCAGAGGCAGAAAGAAACACTGGCTGTCGTTTCCGCAGTGCTCTTCCCACAGCTCCGATTAGGAGTTCCAGTTCAGTGTACCCACCGAGCACTCTCTCTTCTAAGAGAAATTAAAATGCTCTTCGCAGCATAGAATGAAGGGAATATAATTCGAAAAATGAAGCAGATTTAGGTAAACCTCATATTCCTGTGTAAAGCGGGAGACTTCATTTCTTCTTTTTCAGATGAAGTTGCACTCCTGTTGCCCAGGCTGGAGTGCAATGACGCGATTTTGGCTCACTGCAACCTCTGCCTCTCTGGTTCAAGTGATTCTCCCGCCTCAGCCTCCTGAGTAGCTGGGACTACAGACATGCGCCACCACGCCCAGATAATTTTGTATTTTTAGTAGAGGTGGCGTTTCTCCATGTTGGTCAGTCTGGTCTCTAACTCCTGACCTCAGGTGATCCACCCGCCTTGGCCTCCCAAAGTGCTGGGATTACAGGTGTGAGCCACCACACCCAGCCCAAGAGTCCTCATTTCTAAGCATCTAGCCTGGGGCTTCTGTGAACCTGTGAGCTCCTCTCTGCGCAGGGCATCCTGCTGGCTGGCCTGTGTCCCAGAGTCCTGGTGTTGCGCAGGTGTAGTGACTGCTGGTGGACAGCTGACCACAATGCTGGCCACGATGCAGCAGCCCCTGTGCCTGGGCCACCGCCTCCACAGGTCAGGCAGTAGTGACTCAGCCTGGGGTTTATTAGAAAAGGCAGCCTGAATGCAACAAGCTCCATGGGAAAGGTGTCTATACTGCAGAAGGTTCTGGAACACAGACATGAGTTCCCAGACAGAATGCCAGGAACAGCAGGCACCTGGCAGGCAGGCTGTGATGGGCTCCAGGGAAATGACCAGAGGTTCTGATTCGGAGCACGTCTAAAGAAACCAGCCCTTACAGTCTGCCATCTGCATTACCAGCCCCTCCGCTGACCCAAGAAACCCTCCTTTCAGGGAAGAGGGTTGACGGAGAGCTGCACCACTGATGTGTGCTCAGGAAGGGCTTAGGGATGGACCAGGCATCCCGGGCCTGGCATGGAGAGTCTGCGCTTCTCCACCTTCAACAGCCATGCCCTGGGAATGGGTTAGCTTTCAACTCTACATGCAGCCCTCCAGAACAGAGGGCACCCCAAGTCTGTCCTCTGGAGCTCCTATCAGGGCAGGTGTGGAGCCCACACAGGGGCCTCTGATGCCCCCCTCCTCTGTTTTCAGACACCAAAGCCTCTTAGGGTCCCGACTGCACCCAACAGAGCTAATTCCTGCCACCTGGGTCAGAGCTAACTCAATGTCACAGGAAAGGTACCCATGCTGGTCCCTACCTCATGTGTCATCCAAGCTGACATCCCCCAGCGGCCTCTGCCCCTCAGCACTGAATTCCTGCAGGCGCTCATCCTTCCTGCCTGGTCTCCCCACCCCACATGGCTGGCAGGTGGCAAGGCCTGCATTTAGGCCAGGGACTCAGGTTCCAGAGTCTGTGGTCTGAGCGGCAAACCTCAACTTACTGTCAGAACTCTGGAGAGGAAATATTTGAAGATAGATGGCCGAGAATTTTCCAGAACTGGTGGGGGACATGCATCTTAGACACAGAAAGCACAACAAATATGAAAAAGGAAAATGGAATTAAGACAACTTCAAAGTGAAATGACAGATGACCAGAGACAGAGTTCAAAGACCCTGCAATGCAGGCAAGATCACCCACAAAGGAAACGCAGCCACGAAAGCCAGGAGCAGCGGAGCATCCGAGCACCAAGATCACCCACAAAAGAAACGCAGCCACGGAAGCCAGGAGCAGCGGAGCATCCGAGCACCAAGATCACCCACAAAGGAAATGCATCCACGGAAGCCAGGAGCAGCGGAACATCCGAGCACCAAGATCACCCACAAAGGAAACGGAGCCACGGAAGCCAGGAGCAGCGGAGCATCCGAGCACCAAGATCACCCACAAAGGAAACGGAGCCATGGAAGCCAGGAGCAGTGGAGCATCCGAGCACCAAGATCACCCACAAAGGAAACGGAGCCACGGAAGCCAAGAGCAGTGGAGCATCCGAGCACCAAGATCACCCACAAAGGAAATGGAGCCACGGAAGCCAGGAGCAGCGGAGCATCCGAGCACCAAGATCACCCACAAAGGAAACGCAGCCACGGAAGCCAGGAGCAGCGGAGCATCTGAGCACCAAGAGAAAGCCGTGGTCCAGCTAGAATCGCATGCACCAGAAACTTTCCTTCAAGAAAGTGCAGTGTATAAGCAGACAGACCAGACTCAACACTAAGAAAGTCAAAAACTCACCAAGAAGCCTTCAGGGGAGGATCAACAACAGAGGTGGTAAGAGAAAGGGGGATGAAGAAAAGGTGAACAAGGGACTGGGCTACCGAGGGAAATCGAAACAGACTTCGCCTGAACAACACAGGAGGAAGAGGAGGAGGAGAGGAGGACAAAGAGGGAGAGGAGGGAGAGGAGGAGGAGAGGAGAATGAGGAGGAAGAGGAGGAGGATGAGGAGGAAGAGGAGGGAGAGGAGGAGAGGAGGACGAGAAGGAAGAGGAGGAGAGGAGAATGAGGAGGAGAGGAGGACGATGAGGAAGAGGAGGAGGAGAGGAGGATGAGGAGGATGAGGAGGAAGAGGAGGGAGAGGAGGACGAGGAGGAAGAGGAGGAGAGGAGGAGGACGAGGAGGAGGAGAGGAGGACTAGGAGGAAGAGGAGGAGGGGAGGAGGAGAAGGAGGAAGAGGAGGAGGACGAGGAGGATGAGGAGGAAGAGGAGGGAGAGGAGGAGGAGGAGAGGAGGATGAGGAGGAAGAGGAGGGAGAGGAGGACAAGGAGGAAGAGGAGGGAGAGAAGGACGAGGAGGAGGAGACGAGAATGAGGAGGAAGAGGAGGGAGAGGAGGACGAGGAGGAAGAGGAGGGAGAGGAGGACGAGGAGGAGGAGAGGAGGATGAGGAGGAAGAGGAGGGAGAGGAGGACAAGGAGGAAGAGGAGGAGAGGAGGACGAGGAGGATGAGGAGGAAGAGGAGGAGGGGAGGAGGATGAGGAGGAGGAGAGGAGGATGAGGAGGAAGAGGAGGGAGAGGAGGGAGAGGAGGGAGAGGAGGACAAAGAGGAAGAGGAGGGAGAGAAGGACGAGGAGGAGGAGAGGAGGATGAGGAGGAAGAGGAGGGAGAGGAGGACGAGGAGGAGGAGAGGAGGATGAGGAGGAAGAGGAGGGAGAGGAGGACAAGGAGGAAGAGGAGGGAGAGAAGGACAAGGAGGAAGAGGAGGAGGAGAGGAGGACAAGGAGGAAGAGGAGGAGAGGAGGACAAGGAGGAAGAGGAGGGAGAGGAGGACGAGGAAGAAGAGGAGGACAAGGAGGAAGAGGAGGAGGAGAGGAAGATGAGGAGGAAGAGGAGGATGACGAGGGAGAAATAAGAAAGGAGGCGGAAGAAAGAAGGGAGGGAGAAGAAGAAAGAAGGAAGAAGATCCCCGCACTTGTGGGGCTGAAGTAAAGGACAAGTTAAATAGTGGAGAACAGCAAGAGTTGAGTGGGGAAGGGGTGGCCAGTGTCAAATGTCTGTAATCCCCGTGGTTACAGAGGTCAGTGACATAAAAGAGGAGCTTCAGACTTTTTGGCTCATACAGCAGCTTTTACCTTAACTGCCAGGAATAAAGCACATCACCTCCAGAGCAGCGGTCAGGTTGCGCAGGATCCCTCAGAAAGAATTTTAAGGAGAAGAAAGAAAGAATTTGTTGGATAAACAATACGGCTGTTGGTGGCACATAGTGGCTTCTCCCTGCAGTCCCACATTTTGGAAGACGGAGGCAGGTGGGTCACTTGAGCCCAGCAGTTCCAGCCCACCTTGTGAGGCATGGTGAAATCCCATCTCTACAAAACCTACAAAAAATAGCCAGGTGTGGTGCTGCATGCTGTGGTTCCAGCTACTCAGGAGGCTGAGGCGGAAGGACGGCCTGAGTGCAGGAGGCAGAGGCTGCAGTGAGCCGAGATTGCACAACTGCACCCCAGCCTGGGCAAGAGAGCAAAACCAGGTCTCACATAATAATGAAATAAATTTAACACATACAGCTATTATTCACACGCACATGCACATAGACACAGCTGTTAGTCACACGCACATGCACACAACTATTATTCACACGCACATGCACATAGACACAGCTGTTAGTCACACGCACATGCACACAACTATTATTCACACGCACGTGCACATAGACACAGCTGTTAGTCACACGCACATGCACACAACTATTATTCACACGCACGTGCACACAGTTGTTAGTCCCATGCACATGTGCACAGCTGTTATTCACACGCACACACTGTTATTCACACGCACACAGCTGTTAACACGCACGGACACACGCACAGCTGTCATTCCCACGCACATGCGCATAGCTGTTACTCCCACGCACACGCACACATACACGAACACGGGTATGGCTGACTGCCTCCCAACAGAGGTGCGCCATTCCATCTATAAAGTCTTGCCAAAAACAACCAAACTTGAATCTGCTCAGACCTCCAGATCTAACTGCCAATCTCTAGGAACCACAGTCAACAGAGGAACATTTAAAATGACGTCGCAGGGCGAAAAGCAAGTAAAACTCAGAACCTAGGAGGGAAGAACTCTGTGGGACAAACAACATGGTATCCTCAGCAGATCAATCTCAAGGATTGAAGAAAAAAGGTAGGAAGAAGAAACCCAGAGATTAACCGAGGACTTTCTGACAGGTGCCAGTCACAGTATATGAACACTACTTGGACACAGACTCCTGGCCCCAAACGTCAAACCACACACTAAAAAAGCATGATCTGAAATGCCATCAGGGATCTATCAACAGTGCCTAAGAACCTGATACTAATAATGAATCTTGTCTAAAAATACACATAACCATTGTACGAATATTTAAAATAAAAATCCCTATCTTTTAGAGAGCGGAGGCCCTAGAATGTTCTAGATGAAATGACACGGTGACTGGGGTCTGACTTGGAAAGATGGCAAGGCTGGGAAGGGGCAGGGAGGGAGGGGTACATGCAAGTCCTGGAGGGGCTGCCCCGGCCTAAGCCACCTGACAGGCCCCAGGGCTCACTCCACTGCTCTCCACGCCACGGGCTTGCCTATAATTCTCTATAACAGAAAGTTCAATTTCTTAAAACAAACAAACAAAAACTTCTAAACATCCATGAGCCAAAGAAGAAACCATAACAATTCATTAAACAGTATAAGAATGGAAAAAAATACATATAAAATCTTGTAAGATTCTGCTTACTATCATTAGAGGAAACTTGGTAGCGTTAAATGCTTATACTTGGCAACAGTAAGAATACAAACTGAAAGGCTAGATTTATCTGTAAGAAATCAGAAAGGCAACACTAGAACAAATGCAGAGAAAACAGATGAAAACAGATAACACATAACTGAAATGAAACAGAATCCTTATGCACACTCACAGACACCTACATACTTTTAAAAAGTGGTTCTCTCAAAAGACCAATAAAAGACAAACTTCTGTTAAGAGTGGTTTAGAAAATAAAAAGAACAGGACAAATTTTTAAAATTAGGAGTTTAAAAGGTCACCTAGGCTCAGATACGCCAGAGATTTAAAAAAATAAAAAAAATACAAGGAACAGGGCCGGGCGCGGTGGCTCACGCCTGTAGTCCCAGCACTTTGGGAGGCCGAGGTGGATGGATCACGAGGTCAAGAGATCGAGACCATCCTGGTCAACATGGTGAAACCCCGTCTCTACTAAAAATACAAAAATTAGCTGGGCATGGTGGCGTGTGCCTGTAATCCCAGCTACTCAGGAGGCTGAGGCAGGAGAATTGCCTGAACCCAGGAGGTGGGGGTTGCAGTGAGCCAAGATCGCACCATTGCACTCCAGCCTGGGTAACAAGAGCGAAACTCCGTCTCAAAAAAAAAAAAAAAAGAAAAGAAAAAAAAATACCAGGAACAACATGAGGCCACTAAATTTTAAAACTTACATGAAATAGACACATTTCTAGAAAAACGTGACTTTCCAAAGTTGACAAAAAATAGATAGAAAACAGAATAACCCTATAATCGTGGACCAAATTGAATCCATACTTTAAAATCTTTTCACAAAAATCACCTCAAAGGCAGTGGCAGCCAAGGTGAAACTCACGGATGATGCAACTTTAAACAAAAGCGTCAAGAGAAGACGAAAGGCAGGAACGCTCCTGAGCCAATTCTATGAGGGAGAAGGAAAATCCTTTTATAAGAACTGGGCAAAGTGTAAAAAAGACAGAAAAACTACTGTCTTGGTCATGAATACAGTCACGAAAATCCCAAATAAACTACGAGCAAGCTTAATCTAATAGTGTATACAAAAGACAGCAGACCAATACACGTGGTGTTTAACACAAGAAAGGCAACCTGTGTACAAACCACCTATACATCCAATTCACTTTGTTATGATCATCTGAATGAAAATAAGTATATGATAAAATCCAGCTATTCATTATAAAAGCTGTTAGCAAACTAGAAACAAGAGTACTTCTTTAACCAAAGAAGAGTATCTATTAAAAGGCCCCAGCAAATATCGCTTTCAATGGTGAATCTTAAAAACGCTGATGCAATGATCCAAGCACAAAGGGAGGGAACGCGACTCCTGATGCAGACTCTGGGATGCTGATCCAGGGCTCCTCCCGCCCCACCTGCGAGGAGGAGCACCGGGAAGTTGCTAGGGCTAATGAGGAATACAGTACGGTGTTAGATAAGATCCATCTAAAAATCCAATTCCACTTCAATATACGGCAACAAGCAGAAAACCTAATATTAAAAAAAAAGGGAAAGACCTTTATGGACAAAAATTATAAAATATATTGAAAGACTTTTTCTTTTTTCTTGAGACAGGTCTCACTCTGTCACCCAGGCTCGAGTGCCATGGCACGATCGTGGCTCACCACGGTCTCCACCTGCTGTGCTCACGCGATCCTCCCACCTCAGCCCCTCAAGCAGTGGGGACTACAGAGGCGTGCCACCACGCATGGCTAGTGCGTGTGTGTGTGTGTGTGTGTGTTGACAGATGGGGTTTTGCATGTTGCTCAGGCTAGTCTTAAACTCCTGTGCTCAAACAATCCGCTTGCCCCAGCCTCCCAAGGCGCTAGGATGAAAGTGTGAGCCACTGCCCCTGGCCCTGAAAGACCTTTTGAAATGGTCTAAATCAATGGCAAGACACCTCGTATTCAAGGACAGGAAGACTTACTTTCTACACATAATGATTCTCTCAAAACTGAACTATACGTCCATGACCCTGAAAGCTGATTATAAAACAGACGGTAGGAGTAAGAGCTGAGAAGACGGTAGGAGTAAGAGCTGAGAATATGGTCGGAGTAAGAGCTGAGAAGATGGTAGGAGTAAGAGCTGAGAAGTAGAAGCTGAGGCGCTCCCAGAGACGGTAGGAGTAAGAACTGAGAAGACGGTAGGAGTAAGAGCTGAGAATATGGTAGGAGTAAGAGCTGAGAAGATGGTAGGAGTAAGAGCTGAGAAGACGGTAGGAGTAAGAGCTGAGAAGACGGTAGGAGTAAGAGCTGAGACGGTAGGAGTAAGAGCTGAGAAGACGGTAGGAGTAAGAGCTGAGAAGACGGTAGGAGTAAGAGCTGAGACGGTAGGAGTAAGAGCTGAGAAGACGGTAGGAGTAAGAGCTGAGAAGACGGTAGGAGTAAGAGCTGAGAAGACGGTAGGAGTAAGAGCTGAGACGGTAGGAGTAAGAGCTGAGAAGACGGTAGGAGTAAGAGCTGAGAAGACGGTAGGAGTAAGAGCTGAGACGGTAGGAGTAAGAGCTGAGAAGACGGTAGGAGTAAGAGCTGAGAAGACGGTAGGAGTAAGAGCTGAGAAGACGGTAGGAGTAAGAGCTGAGAAGACGGTAGGAGTAAGAGCTGAGAAGACGGTAGGAGTAAGAGCTGAGAAGACGGTAGGAGTAAGAGCTGAGAAGACGGTAGGAGTAAGAGCTGAGAAGACGGTAGGAGTAAGAGCTGAGAAGACGGTAGGAGTAAGAGCTGAGAAGACGGTAGGAGTAAGAGTTGAGAAGACGGTAGGAGTAAGAGCTGAGAAGATGGTAGGAGTAAGAGCTGAGAAGCAGAAGCTGAGGCACTCCCAGAGACGGTAGGAGTAAGAGCTGAGAAGATGGTAGGAGTAAGAGCTGAGAAGCAGAAGCTGAGGCGCTCCCAGAGACGGTAGGAGTAAGAGCTGAGAAGACGGTAGGAGTAAGAGCTGAGACGGTAGGAGTAAGAGCTGAGAAGACGGTAGGAGTAAGAGCTGAGAAGACGGTAGGAGTAAGAGCTGAGAAGACGGTAGGAGTAAGAGCTGAGAAGACGGTAGGAGTAAGAGCTGAGACGGTAGGAGTAAGAGCTGAGAAGACGGTAGGAGTAAGAGCTGAGAAGACGGTAGGAGTAAGAGCTGAGAAGACGGTAGGAGTAAGAGCTGAGAAGACGGTAGGAGTAAGAGCTGAGAAGACGGTAGGAGTAAGAGCTGAGAAGACGGTAGGAGTAAGAGCTGAGAAGACGGTAGGAGTAAGAGCTGAGAAGACGGTAGGAGTAAGAGCTGAGAAGCAGAAGCTGAGGCGCTCCCAGAGACGGTAGGAGTAAGAGCTGAGAAGACGGTAGGAGTAAGAGCTGAGAAGACGGTAGGAGTAAGAGCTGAGAAGACGGTAGGAGTAAGAGCTGAGAAGACGGTAGGAGTAAGAGCTGAGAAGACGGTAGGAGTAAGAGCTGAGAAGACGGTAGGAGTAAGAGCTGAGAAGACGGTAGGAGTAAGAGCTGAGACGGTAGGAGTAAGAGCTGAGAAGACGGTAGGAGTAAGAGCTGAGAAGACGGTAGGAGTAAGAGCTGAGAAGACGGTAGGAGTAAGAGCTGAGAAGCAGAAGCTGAGGCGCTCCCAGAGACGGTAGGAGTAAGAGCTGAGAAGACGGTAGGAGTAAGAGCTGAGAAGACGGTAGGAGTAAGAGCTGAGAAGACGGTAGGAGTAAGAGCTGAGAAGACGGTAGGAGTAAGAGCTGAGAAGACGGTAGGAGTAAGAGCTGAGAAGACGGTAGGAGTAAGAGCTGAGAAGCAGAAGCTGAGGCGCTCCCAGAGACGGTAGGAGTAAGAGCTGAGAAGACGGTAGGAGTAAGAGCTGAGAAGACGGTAGGAGTAAGAGCTGAGAAGACGGTAGGAGTAAGAGCTGAGAAGACGGTAGGAGTAAGAGCTGAGAAGACGGTAGGAGTAAGAGCTGAGAAGACGGTAGGAGTAAGAGCTGAGAAGACGGTAGGAGTAAGAGCTGAGAAGACGGTAGGAGTAAGCTGAGAAGACGGTAGGAGTAAGAGCTGAGAAGACGGTAGGAGTAAGAGCTGAGAAGACGGTAGGAGTAAGAGCTGAGAAGACGGTAGGAGTAAGAGCTGAGAAGACGGTAGGAGTAAGAGCTGAGACGGTAGGAGTAAGAGCTGAGAAGACGGTAGGAGTAAGAGCTGAGAAGCAGAAGCTGAGGCGCTCCCAGAGACGGTAGGAGTAAGAGCTGAGAAGACGGTAGGAGTAAGAGCTGAGAAGACGGTAGGAGTAAGAGCTGAGAAGCAGAAGCTGAGGCGCTCCCAGAGACGGTAGGAGTAAGAGCTGAGAAGACGGTAGGAGTAAGAGCTGAGAAGACGGTAGGAGTAAGCTGAGAAGACGGTAGGAGTAAGAGCTGAGAAGACGGTAGGAGTAAGAGCTGAGAAGACGGTAGGAGTAAGAGCTGAGAAGACGGTAGGAGTAAGAGCTGAGAAGACGGTAGGAGTAAGAGCTGAGACGGTAGGAGTAAGAGCTGAGAAGACGGTAGGAGTAAGAGCTGAGAAGCAGAAGCTGAGGCGCTCCCAGAGACGGTAGGAGTAAGAGCTGAGAAGACGGTAGGAGTAAGAGCTGAGAAGACGGTAGGAGTAAGAGCTGAGAAGACGGTAGGAGTAAGAGCTGAGAAGACGGTAGGAGTAAGAGCTGAGAAGACGGTAGGAGTAAGAGCTGAGAAGACGGTAGGAGTAAGAGCTGAGAAGCAGAAGCTGAGGCGCTCCCAGAGACGGTAGGAGTAAGAGCTGAGAAGACGGTAGGAGTAAGAGCTGAGAAGACGGTAGGAGTAAGAGCTGAGAAGACGGTAGGAGTAAGAGCTGAGAAGACGGTAGGAGTAAGAGCTGAGAAGACGGTAGGAGTAAGAGCTGAGAAGACGGTAGGAGTAAGAGCTGAGAAGACGGTAGGAGTAAGAGCTGAGACGGTAGGAGTAAGAGCTGAGAAGACGGTAGGAGTAAGAGCTGAGAAGACGGTAGGAGTAAGAGCTGAGAAGACGGTAGGAGTAAGAGCTGAGAAGCAGAAGCTGAGGCGCTCCCAGAGACGGTAGGAGTAAGAGCTGAGAAGACGGTAGGAGTAAGAGCTGAGAAGACGGTAGGAGTAAGAGCTGAGAAGACGGTAGGAGTAAGAGCTGAGAAGACGGTAGGAGTAAGAGCTGAGAAGACGGTAGGAGTAAGAGCTGAGAAGACGGTAGGAGTAAGAGCTGAGAAGCAGAAGCTGAGGCGCTCCCAGAGACGGTAGGAGTAAGAGCTGAGAAGACGGTAGGAGTAAGAGCTGAGAAGACGGTAGGAGTAAGAGCTGAGAAGACGGTAGGAGTAAGAGCTGAGAAGACGGTAGGAGTAAGAGCTGAGAAGACGGTAGGAGTAAGAGCTGAGAAGACGGTAGGAGTAAGAGCTGAGAAGACGGTAGGAGTAAGAGCTGAGAAGACGGTAGGAGTAAGCTGAGAAGACGGTAGGAGTAAGAGCTGAGAAGACGGTAGGAGTAAGAGCTGAGAAGACGGTAGGAGTAAGAGCTGAGAAGACGGTAGGAGTAAGAGCTGAGAAGACGGTAGGAGTAAGAGCTGAGAAGACGGTAGGAGTAAGAGCTGAGAAGACGGTAGGAGTAAGAGCTGAGAAGACGGTAGGAGTAAGAGCTGAGAAGATGGTAGGAGTAAGAGCTGAGAAGCAGAAGCTGAGGCGCTCCCAGAGACGGTAGGAGTAAGAGCTGAGAAGATGGTAGGAGTAAGAGCTGAGAAGACGGTAGGAGTAAGAGCTGAGAAGACGGTAGGAGTAAGAGCTGAGAAGACGGTAGGAGTAAGAGCTGAGAAGACGGTAGGAGTAAGAGCTGAGAAGACGGTAGGAGTAAGAGCTGAGAAGACGGTAGGAGTAAGAGCTGAGAAGACGGTAGGAGTAAGAGCTGAGAAGACGGTAGGAGTAAGAGCTGAGAAGATGGTAGGAGTAAGAGCTGAGAAGATGGTAGGAGTAAGAGCTGAGAAGACGGTAGGAGTAAGAGCTGAGAAGATGGTAGGAGTAAGAGCTGAGAAGATGGTAGGAGTAAGAGCTGAGAAGCAGAAGCTGAGGCGCTCCCAGAGACGGTAGGAGTAAGAGCTGAGAAGATGGTAGGAGTAAGAGCTGAGAATATGGTAGGAGTAAGAGCTGAGAAGACGGTAGGAGTAAGAGCTGAGAAGACGGTAGGAGTAAGAGCTGAGAAGACGGTAGGAGTAAGAGCTGAGAATATGGTAGGAGTAAGAGCTGAGAAGACGGTAGGAGTAAGAGCTGAGAAGATGGTAGGAGTAAGAGCTGAGAAGCAGAAGCTGAGGCGCTCCCAGAGACGGTAGGAGTAAGAGCTGAGAAGACGGTAGGAGTAAGAGCTGAGAAGACGGTAGGAGTAAGAGCTGAGAAGACGGTAGGAGTAAGAGCTGAGAAGACGGTAGGAGTAAGAGCTGAGAAGACGGTAGGAGTAAGAGCTGAGAAGACGGTAGGAGTAAGAGCTGAGAAGACGGTAGGAGTAAGAGCTGAGAAGACGGTAGGAGTAAGAGCTGAGAAGACGGTAGGAGTAAGAGCTGAGAAGACGGTAGGAGTAAGAGCTGAGACGGTAGGAGTAAGAGCTGAGAAGATGGTAGGAGTAAGAGCTGAGAAGATGGTAGGAGTAAGAGCTGAGAAGCAGAAGCTGAGGTGCTCCCAGAGACGGTAGGAGCAGGTCTTTTGCAGATTACAGTGGAAAAGCAGGGTGTTCCGCAAATGTTGCTGGAACAGATACCTATCCTACTATTCTCCAGGGAAAAATACGGGATTCATCCCTATATATGCCACACGCCAAAATGGATTCCACATAGATTAAGACTCAAATGTGGAAGGCAAAATTTTGAAACTTTTAGCAGACACTATTGGAAAATATCCTTGGAATAAATAACCTGAAAATATGACACTGTGACATCTGAGTACTTTTAAATTAAACTTTTCTGCTCCCTAGTCAGCCTTAAAAAGTGAAAGACTGAATCTCGGAGGAATAAAGCTGTCAGGAGAGGATTCCAAAGAACAGCAGTATGTATGAATGGGCTTTTCACGGAAGGACCCTGATGGCAGGGGAGACAAGGATCAATGCTGGACCACGTTAGTGAGCACAGAGAGAAAAATCAGGCCCCTGGAGACCCCACTTCACACTACGATGGCCCACAGACCATCAACAGCACAGCGGTAACTACGACGGCCCACAGACCATCAACAGCACAGCGGTACCTACGACGGCCCACAGACCATCAACAGCACAGCGGTACCTACGACGGCCCACAGACCATCAACAGCACAGCGGTAACTACGACGGCCCACAGACCATCAACAGCACAGCGGTAACTACGACGGCCCACAGACCATCAACAGCACAGCGGTACCTACGACGGCCCACAGACCATCAACAGCACAGCGGTAACTACGACGGCCCACAGACCATCAACAGCACAGCGGTAACTACGACGGCCCACAGACCATCAACAGCAAGACAGACGCTGGGACACTGAGAACGTGGAACTCTAGCCGTGAAAGTGAGCGAATCTCAGCCATGTGGAATGACGTAAACAAATCTTAGAAACAACGCTGAGTTTAAAAAATAAAAAAATGAAAGCAAGCTGCAGAGCACCATGTCAGTATGATTTCCGTTTTCCAAGGCTTGGAAAAGCAGATCCAGACCATATGCCGATGGAGGAAGCATACTTTACAACAGAACTCAGTGACAAACCCTATTCTCAATGTTGCGTTTTTGGGAGTGGTAAGTGGCTTTACCCCAAATGTGTGCATTTCTTACCCGCTGTGAGCGCAAGGGCTTAGGAGGCTGGCATAGCTTAAACCCGCACAGGGAAATGTCCAACCACTTCCACTAGCTGTGTTTCATTTGTGACACAAGGTCCCCTTTATATTATCATTATAAAGGATGAAATGCCAGTTTAGGGGACAAAGTGACAGCAAGAAATCCTACCATCCTGACTTCCTGGTGACAGAGTACCCTCAACAGGTGCGGTAAGAACATTTATACAACGACCACTCGGGATGTGCCTGAATGTGGCTGGAGCCAGAACCCTCTCCAGTGAAAACCAACCGGCTCCTGTGGCCCTGTCCAGGGAGCAGCAAGAAAAGGCACTATTCATTCCTTCACTGGCATACTCTTGTGGGGATTTACGGCAAGAACCTGAGCACAGAACCTTTAAAACACACTCCACAAACACAGAGGGCCCTTTACACACGCCATCCTAAAAGCAGGTGAACAGCGGCTTGTCCTGCCTTATTTACAATGAGGCAACCTTAGCAAATCAGAGGCATGACTGCATGACAAAATCACCTAGCTTTTATGCATCTAAAATCACTTCCTCACACAAAAATTCACTTGCAGTCTATTTTAAATGGACCTATTCAAAATTAATTTAAACAAAAATGTCTGACAGAAGAAAATATATTTCTTTCATCCTGTTTTTTTAACAGTATAAACCGAATTGTTGCTCTCACAATACAAAATCGCTAAACAGCATAAAAGCCAGCTTCCAGAACACTGGGAAGAATTAGGCTCTGCCCTTCCTGAGAGCCCTGCCCCGTGCTCCTCCTGGGGGCTGGAAGTCCAGGTTGCTAACGGTGACAGTCCCCAGTGTCGTCCAGGCCCCTGTGCGCATCTTGACTGGGTTTAGTCAAATGAGGATGAAGAAACCCACAGCACTGAGTTTTATCTTGAGATAAAAGAAACATCAAAGGAATCCGCGTTTGAAATTGCCGTTCCATCAGTTTCTCACCTCCCTTGGCTTAACTCGAACAATACGGTAGACAGCTGACACTGGGCTCCCATTCTTGGGACTCTGGCTGAAGCAAGGACTGTGGTTTCTAAACCCAGTGTTTCAAAAGCTGAAGCTGCAGACACGGCTGGAGACCCAGGCAGTGCCTTTCCCACTTTGCATTCACTGAGCCATAGGACATTCTTGCGCCATAGAACCTGTTCCCCAGAATCCAGCATCTGAAAGTGTCTTCAAGGACTGCTATCACCGACCATGCATCTGCTTTAAAAGTAAGCCACCAAGGAAGCCGAAGTGACCAAACCAGAGGCAGTGGCCAGTCACCACAAGGCGGCCTCCAGAGCAGTCACGTGCTCGGCAGGCGCGGAGTGTAGACTTCAGCGCCAAGGCACAAAGGGTTCCATTCTCCTTAGCTGACTGTGTCATAAAAAGCACAGGGTCACTTCTTAGAAAATATCCCTTAAATATGAAAAACGCTCTTAAGGGCTCCACTTCCTTTAGCGTGACTGATGGGAAGGCTGGGAAGAGCACTTTTTGACTGACTAAAATTTTAATCTGCAAGCCCAGTGAGAAGTGTTTTTAC
Source organism: Callithrix jacchus (assembly GCF_049354715.1). NCBI lineage: Eukaryota > Metazoa > Chordata > Mammalia > Primates > Cebidae > Callithrix > Callithrix jacchus. The sequence continues at coordinate 160,548,456 of NC_133507.1, forward strand.
AAAAAAGGGATAAAAGTGATGTGAACTGGGATGCTTTAGATTTTTAGAGTATTCCTAGGAGCCAAAATCATCTCTAACCTTAATTGTGAGACTTGGTTGAAAGGGTCTTTCCACCCACGGCCTCCTGGCTGAGCTGCCGGTTGAGGGGGCATTTCCCTCTTGACATTTAAAAGTTGCTTCCTGTGAAGAACACAGGCGAGGGCACTGACCCTGCCACCTCAACCCCATTCTAAAAGCAGGAAAAAAGATATTCTCTCCAGAAACACAGATCCCACAAGCAGACAGCAGCCATAGAATTCTGGAAGCCACTTGGGGGCTGGCTGATCAGAGAGCCAAAGCCAGGCTGGTCTGAAGGCCAGAATGGCCCTGGGAAGGCTGAGCTGTCAACAGCATGTGACCTTTCATCCCTTCTGCCCGCCATGCAGGGACCAACCCCATGCCCCCAGAATTCCCAGGCTCAGTGGTATCAGGCTGAGGGCAGGAAGGCCAGCACAGGCAGTAAACAGCAGCAGTGAAAGCTGCCATGCCAGGGGGCGAGGCTGTGGGAGCCAGGCTGGGATGCCAGGGAGGAGCTCAGAGGGCCCTCTCTGGGCTGAGAGAACAGAGCAACAGGGAGTGGCATCCAGTTCCGCTGGGAGTGATCAGGTCCCTGCCTGCCACCTGGCCAGTAACATAAGCAGTCAGTATGCCCCGCCCGGCTTGTTAGAGACACACTCTGAGATGCTGGCCAGCCAGGATCACCAAACATTTGGGGAAGGCTCTGTTTTGAAAAAGAGAAAAGCAGACCAAAGCCAAGGTGCCCTCTGGCCTCTGCACCCACGTGGGTTCCAGCCTGCTGACCGGCTCACTTGTTTACTCTCTGCCCCTCCCTGCAACCACCCAGGAAAATGCAAAGCCAGAGGAGGCATGGCATCTGGGTTGCTCTCCCTGGTACTTCCAGTACCCAGAGCTGTTTCAGAAATATGAGGCAGCCATGTCGCTGGAGGGAAGGGCAAGAGTGAGGAGGAGGAGGGCTTGGCACAGCTGGCCAGTCCCATAACAGCAAAGCAGGGGCCAGGGATTGGTGGGCGGGGCCATAGCCACAAGGACAGATGCTACTCCCGGAAGTAACTCTGAAGACTCAGTGGTGGCAGAAGCGGAAGACGAAGGCGCTCGGTGACAGCTGTCAGGAGGTGCCGGCGCCCTTCATCCCTGCTCACCGAAGCCTGCGACTCAAGTCCAACCACTCACTGGAGGATCGAGCTCTCCAGAAGAAACTTTGGGTCCTACATGCTCACAAACAACCGTGCTACAGTTGCTGCTGCATCTGGAATGCACTCGGGTTCTGAGGCCCATCTATTGTCTATCACAAAAAGCCTGTATCCACATAGTCCCATCAGCTACTTGTTTTTCCAGCTCGGAAGGCGGCCTGAGCCATGACCCAACTCCAGCAACAGAACTCCCGGCGTGCTTACGCTGGAAAACCCAGCATCAGTGTGCCCAGGAGAGAAGAACCAAGGTGAAAGGCAGAGGACAGCCCACATTCAGCACACACTGAAATAAAAGCATGGGACACACGCTGCCTGACAGGGACAGAGCCGAGACTTCCTCTGCAGCTCCGTGGGGCACTCGCAGTGCACCAGGCCAGGCCTGCCCTCCACGAGGGCACAGCTGAGGGGGACCAGGCACGGAAGCTGGCAAGAGGGAGTCACTGGTGACACAGAACCAGGGACTGGTTGCTGGGAGCTCAGAGAAGCCGGGCGCACACCCCAGAAACCTGGGCTACCACAGGCCAAAGCACCCTCCTCCTACGCCTCACCTTGAGACAGCAGGGAGAGCCGCAAAGACCAGCACCAATCTCCCCACAACTGGAGCGGGTGAGGGCTCAGGACGGGGCGGCTCAAGGCACACGGAGATGGAGTTCTACCCACCTGGACTCCACCTCTCTTGTCTGGTCAACAACACGAATGGCAGCAGCATGAAGAGACACCCCAGCAGGAAATCCCAGACCTGTCTCTCATCTCCAGGAGGCAGACACCCCTTCCCCACCAACCAAAACAGAAACAAGACACAAAAACTTCAAAACAAGAAATCCTGTGTGGCCCGGCAAAGCTGCCTGGGCTCCCAGCATGGGCAGCAGGGGTCTGCGAATCTTGGTTCATAAAAAGTCACCCTGAATCAAGAATGAGTGGGGCAACCTTTCTGGAAGGCAATTAGATAATGCACGTTAAAGTCCCCGAGTAAATATTTATGCCTTTGGCTCGACTCATAAAAGTTATAATATATTCACATAAAACACCCAAATTTATTTTAACATAATATGTACTTTTAACACACTAAACCCTAATTTGTTTAAAAAAATCAAATATCTAAACTCTTCAGCATATACATGTACATAGGCTTACATTTCGTATAGCTTTTATATTTTAATTAGGGCCATATTATGCACGCTTTCCCCTAGTAATCCCTGTGAACACTTTCCACGTCAATGAATATAAAAATGCACATGTTTATATATATACACACACAGAGATACTCACTCATACTCAAATATGTACATATATATGTAGTATTTATGTGCAAGATTTCATTCAAGAACAAAAATGAGATGTTCTCACATGTCTTCCCAGAGAAAAAAAGAAAAGAAAAAAGTCTCAAAAAAACATCGGCGCTAAGAGCTGGTCTTCTCATCTTCCCCCCTTGAAGACAACTGGGGATGAGGAGGAGGAGAGGAGGAGAGGAGGACAGGAGGACAGGAGGACGCCCTCTGAGGACACCTGGGGACACAGGTGCCCACTCTCCACACCCGCTGTGCTGCAGACCACTAACAACAAAAACCTACTAGAGAAGAGAAGGCTTTATTTAATTACGTTTTCTATTTCATGTGGTGCTGAACGTTCATGGTATGAACATTTGAGCCTTTTCTTTTGAACCAAATGCCCTTCCAGGAACACAGCCTCCGTCCCTCGGTGAGGCTCCACCTGCCAGACCCTCCACCTTCACTCTGCCCCGCTGCACTCCTTCCTCTGGTGGTAACTCGGTCCCCAGGGACAGGGCCGAACAACTGGGAAGCGTGTGTCTTGCCCCTCCCTGTGCCGGTACAGGAGTCTGGTGAGAAGGGGTCGCTCTGGACTCTGGTCCCCTTCGTGGTAGACGAGTGGCTCTCGGAAAGCGAGGGGCCCTTCTAGTCCCCTTCGTGGTAGACGAGTGGCTCTCGGAAAGCGAGGGGCCCTTCTAGTCCACCTGCTGGACTCAGTCATCTTTCTTGGCAAGTTAGGAACCTGCACAGGAAGGAAGCTGACTGGGCTACCTTGGACCATTCTCAACAATTTCTAAATGACACAGTCCCTGGTTTGTCAGAAGAGAGGTAAGTAGCAAAAGACAGGTTACTGCATTCATGCCACTTTCCCTTCACCCAGTATAACCCCAAACCCTAAGAGTGGTCCCCTTACAGCTCTCCTTATGGAAAGGGAGGCTCCTTGGCAGATGGAAGACTCCCTTGCAGACATCCTCACACCCTGGGCACAGCAGGCTGCAGGCACTGGGCCTCAGGGTAGGCACCGGAGGACACACCTCTGCAGGGATCCTCGGGGGACCCGCTAGTGGCAGAGCCTGAACATGGCACAGGTGGAGTAGCGTATCTGGGAGCTGGCAGCGTCGCTCTTGGAAAGCAAGGGGCCCTTCATGGTAGACGAGTCGTTCTCGGAAAGCAAGGGGACCTTCTAATTCCCTTCGTGGTAGACGAGTGGCTCTCGGAAAGCGAGGGGCCCTTCTAGTCCCCTTCGTGGTAGACGAGTGGCTCTCGGAAAGCGAGGGGCCCTTCTAGTCCCCTTCGTGGTAGACGAGTGGCTCTCGGAAAGCGAGGGGCCCTTCTAGTCCCCTTCGTGGTCGACGAGTGGCTCTCGGAAAGCAAGGGGCCCTTCTAGTCCCCTTCGTGGTCAACGAGTGGCTCTCGGAAAGCGAGGGGCCCTTCTAGTCCCCTCCATGGTCGATGACAACAAGCAACCAGACCTTCAGACCCAACTTTCCAAAACCCGGTGGCTAACTTAGATTTCCCAGCAATTTAATTGGAAACGGTGACCAGACTAACATTTGGGGGAAGAAACTTAATGCATTTGTTTTCTCATTTTTCTCCATGATATAATCAATAACCGTTTTCAGGCTAATAACCTGATACATGGCAGTCTAAATATATCATTTCTATGTTAAAGATAATCAATGCAACTAAAAGTAAGACTGCAAGTAACAAAGTCAGAAAGTCAAAAGAGCCAGCAGAGCATCTGTGCTGATGGCTCACTCACAGGGCATCAGCACACACCATCCGAAGGCGCCCAGACAGGAAACCACAGTTTAGGGAAAAGGTATGAGCTTATAAGAGTTCTCACAACAGGAACTAAAAAGGGGACATGGCCTCCCAAATCACCAGAAGGAAAAGAAACCACACATACTAGAGCAAAGACTCTAAGAAACCCACGTACAGTAAGTCAAATACAAAACTACACAGGAAGCATTAACAATAGAAAATACGGTTGGGCACAGTCACTCACACCTGTATATAATCACAGCGCTTTGGGAGGCTAAGGTGGGAGGAGGATCACTTGAGGTTAGGAATTTGAGACCAGTCTGGAGAACATCATAAGAGCCCCATCTCTACCAAAAAAATCTAAAAATTAGCCAGCAGTGGTGACAGGTGCCTGCAGTTCCAGCTACTTGGAAGGCTGAGGCAGGATGATTGCTTGAGCCTGATTGGCAGAGGCTGCCTGAGCCATGAATGCACCACTGTACTCTAGCATGGGTGACAGAATGAGACCCCGTCTCAAAAGCAAAACAAAACAAAACAAAACAAAACAGAACATCAAAGTGAATAAAAATCTTAGAAGAAATATGTTCATTTTATCAACATACATAACACGTGGTCACATAAAAATTATCAGATTAGATAAAAAACAGAACTGAACAATCATTGTATTAAAAATGAATCTCGAGCAAAAGGCTCAGATTAAGCCCCAACAGGCAAAGAGAAACAGACTGAAGATGCAATCAGGATATCAGTATCACAAAGATGAAATCCAATACTAAGTATTGAACGAATTTGCTCACTTCCTAAGTATAAAGCATACAGTCTGAAGAGAGGATGCTGGTGCCGCAGGTACAGTGTGTACCTCAGAGCAAAGCACAGGACACACAGGACGCAGAAAACCACGCACTCAACAGAAGCACGTGCTCAGCCCAGGTACGACCTTGCCTTGCACACTCACCGCAGAGCATACACGGGAGAGGCGTGTAGGGAAGAGTGGAGCAGTACAATTCATGCTCCACCAACAGAGGTGCCACGTAAAGAACACCATGACCAAATACACATAGCGCAGAACCACAACACGTGAACACACCGCAACAGAACTAGAAATAAAACCAGGAGGGGCCGGGCGCAGTGGTTCACACCTGTAATCCCAGCACTTAGGGAGGCGGAGGCAGGTGGATCACGAGGTCAGGAGATGGAGACCATCCTGGCTAACACAGTGAAACTCTATCCCTACTAAAAATACAAAAAAGCAGCTGGGTGTGGTGGTGGGTGCCTCTAATTCCAGCTACTCAGGAGGCTGAGGCAGGAGAGTCACTTGAACCCGGGAGGCAGAGGTTGCAGTGAACCAAGATCGCGACAGAGCGAGACTTCACCTCCAAAAAAAACACAGCCCAGGAGAAACAAAAATCCACCGTAGGAAAAATAAGTATCTTTATCTTAAAAACTTCAAGTTCCAGTGACAGGGAAGAAAATTTATAAAGTAATGAACATGTCACACATCAAAAAAGCAACTGCCCAAAATTCAGCTCAGAGAACAATGAATGGTTACATACATGGAAGTAACTAAAAAAGGAATCCGAACAAATAAAAACATTGGACTCAAAAAGTCAGAAGGAGAACTAGAAAATTAAAGCCTGTGTTGTGCAGAGAGAAAGGTAAGGAGGTGATAAGGACGAAGGAAATCCAGCAGATGGCTGATCTATGCAGAACGGACACGGCCTACTGCGTGGACAGTCTGCGCTTCTTAGAGGGAGACCGTGACCTCGGAGAAGATGCTGCCAGAAGGCTCTCGGGAACCGCTCAGCAGCCTTTCGGGAAGGACAGCTTCAGCGACACACACAGTTAGCGAGAGGAGCATGGTGAACACCCACGAAAGCAGCTCACAATGATCAATATCAGCCATTCAGCTTCACCTACGAACATCCATCTTTTTTTCCTTATTTCTAATCCCATGGAATAACATATCTCAATGTTAAATGGATAACAGATGGGAAATGAGTCATATCTTTGTAAAGTTTTTTCACACTAATATTGTAAATTTAAAAACCAATTCAGATTCACAGGAAGTTGCAAGGGAAGTCCAGAGAGGTTCCAGATGCCCTCTGGCCAGGTCCACACTGGCTGCACCTTCTGTAGCCAGAAAAGCCAGGGAGCCGACCCGGGTGCCATGCTGTCATGACCACGGCAAGGTACCCCTTACCGTGAAGATCTCCCCTCCCGCCAGCCCTTGGATGTAACTCCTTCTGCGGGCAGTGACAGGTGACCTGTGAGTGAAGCACAGAAAGCAGAGGCCTCACCACCCTGTGTCTCTTTACCCTCCCCATTTACAGCTGCCTTAAATGTCTCCTCCACGTGAAGGAGAGCCTGGTCAGGTGGTATCAGCGTTCCCGTGAACACCATTTAGAAAAATGATGGGGCAGAAGTGAAGGGGATGTGGCCACAGGCCGCCAGTTTGTTCTCTGACATAAACTGTTGGGAAAGCAGAGATTCTGTGCATGGGAGGAGGAGCCACCACGGTGCCAGCGGACACCACATCGGGGAGGAGTTGGGAGCATTTTGGGAAACCCCCTGGAAAAAAATCACAGCTCCAACCAACAAAGCTGAGAGCATCTGCTTAGCACACAGGGGTCACTGAAGTGCAAAGACAGGGCGGGGCTGCGGAAGGAGCTTTGGGGACCCTGTCCCCTCCCCAGGGGTTAGGGGTGGCTGACTGGGAAGGACGACCCACGTCCATCTTTGTGTCCTCAGCAGTAACCACAAGGCTTGGACTCAACTGTGTCGCAAGAGTCACCTCCAGTTTTGCCTCAAAGTGTGTGGAGAGTGGGACACACACACACACACACACACACACACACACACACAAACACACAGGCTGCAACTGAAGAACAGCTACTTCCACACCTGTCCACATTCTTAAGGGTCCCTTGAATGTGCAATAAACTCGAAAATCTCATTTTTCAGCCAGTCGTCGTGGACAAAGCCATTTTTATAATGCACACACAACTTGATGCGATTCTCTTCTGGTGACTCTTTCTTTCAAGAGGTCCTATTAAATGACAAGCCAAAACTATTGAAGCTATTACGAACTTTGAGGCAATAAAACTCCTTAAGAGATCACTTATTTCCTTCTGAGTAGTAAGCTGCTTCAACAATGCAGAAAGCTTTACTCAAAAACATATTCCAAATTTGATTCTAACAGAAAATAAAGTCCTTCCTTGCCAGCATTAAATCCAAATGCGGCCGTAAATGTGGTGCCAAAAGGGGCTCCAGCGACGCTTCCACCCAAGGGATGACGCCCTGTGCTACAGCAAGGTCAGGCCAGAAACATCTCGGAAGTGTCTCACTTCACGGCCCTGGCTTTGGCGGCAGCCCGTGATGTGATTCTCATGAAGTTCTCTGTGCACAGTCACTGGGCGCTGGCCGGAGACCCCAGGGCTCTATCTGGAGGGGCAGGACCATCTGTGTGCTTTTGCCCTGCGATTTCACGAAAATGCAAGTGTTCAGCTTTTGCCCTGCTCTCTACTTCAGAACTATCCTTAAAGCTCTTTAGAAAATCCCTTTAATGTTTCTAATTTCTGCTATATCCCCAGGAAGAAAAAAACATCTTTTGGAAATGTTTGCAAGCTCAAATTGAGCAAGAGCTGAAAATAAAAACCTGGCATGCAGTTGGTAAGTTGGCTTTGAAGAAGTGCATAAATGTACTTCCTGAAAACCGTAAATAGAACCAGGCCTTACCCCATACCAAAAAAAAAAGGTGAAATGCACTTTAAGTTCTCATGCAGAAGTGTAGCCACTGAAGGCAGGCAGGACCCCCGGAAATAACTGAGGGACACAGAGCCCATCTGAGAGGCCGCCACAGTCACGCTGCAGACAAGGCATTCCTGGAGCAACATTCTGAGACTCCACAACGCCAGTGCAAAAGCAACCCAGTGGAAAGTCACAGAAACTCCTGTTTCAGGACTGAGCACTAAGTTAAGGTGTTTCTGCTTTATTATCTCCTCACAGCCCCCCCCCGAAGCAGGTCCCAGAGGGGACCTGGGTATCACAGATGGGAGATGCAGCCAGTGAGCATTGTCACCTGGATTCAGAACCGGCTCCACCTCCGGAAACAGCACCTCCCTAAAACCACTGCAGCCCGTCTCCCAGCCTGCTCACACTAGCCCGTTACACGTGACTCCTGAAAGCACCTGAATACCCTAAACCCAAGGATAAAAATGTATTTCTGAAAATTAAAAATAGCGTCAGTGGTCGAGGAAGCCTACAAACCCCACTGAGTTGTTCTTGCCTTCTCAGTTACGTAAGGTCAAGTTTACATAAGAACACATTTCAGAATTTCCTCCTTAGCAACCTCCAAATATCTGGCTATGTGTTTCACCTAACAGCTGGGCCAAAGCAGGAACCACTATTACTTCACAGTAACACTTGAAATACTTAAATTTAGAAAACATTTCTTGTACTTGGCATTGGAGAATAAGAGAGGGCACCAAGGAAGAGGCCTGAAGGAGGCAGCCCGTCTCCTCTGGGGCGAGCAGGCCTCTTCAAGCTGAGGACTACTCTCCTGGCAGCAACGTGCATTCCGCCTGGGCTTTCTGGAGAACACCATGGACCACCGCACCTTGAAGGGCACTGCGGGTCACTGGGGGTGGGAATCATCCAGCAGGCAGGTGGAAATGCAGAAGTGAGGGGCTGGTTCGGACTGCTGTCCAGAAAAATCACCTGGAAAGCTTGTCAGAAAGCGACTCCCGCCTCCCAGCCTCCATTCCTCAACCAGTAACTACTGCGTGATGTCCCCAGGGACAGTAAATGCCAATCAACACACAATGATGGATGAGTGGTCTTGGTAAGTGGCCCTGTGGCCATCAGTGTCCTCCTCATTGCTGTCATTAGCAGCAACCATGAGTCCCACTTTGAGCAGGACCTTGCTGCTGGATGTAAAGAATGCACTCACACTCTCTGCCCAACAAGGAGATCCTGGAGCCACCAACTCTCTCACCTGCAGCAACATGTCAAGGTAGGATTTGGCAGAAGATGTGTGCTAGCACTAATCACTGTCAAAAAAAAAAGGAAAAGACATGAAGTCTACTTTGTAGACCTTGCGTGGAGGAGACCCAGTGCCTGGAAGAGGCGTGGATCTTTCCATTATTTTCTGCTATGAATACCCAGCGCAGGCCCCTCCCAAGTTCAGCTCAGGCTCGCAAACGCATACCACTCAGTGTATCAAGCTCTGAAACCACTGCATGGATTCACACTAATCCCCATCCAGCACAAGGTCTGCTCCACCCACATTCCCCAAATGCAACGCCATCAGCAGATGCTTAGAGCCAAAAATCCTGAGGGTACCCTGGACTCTTCTGCTTCCTGCACAGCCCACCTGCAACCTCAGGCAATCCCACCGATGGCAAATCGCTCTACAATCTGTCCGATTTTCTACATTTCCACTCCATCCACCTGGGCTGATCCCCATCCACTACCTGGGATGCTCCCAGACCCTGGTGGGTCTCCCTGCTCCTCCCATGCCTGCCCCCATGGCCACTGCATTCTCTACAGCACAGGTCACATGGTGTCACTTCCCTGCTCAGAACCCTCAGGAGACCCCATTTCCCTCAGAGGCCATCCCTAATTGATGACCCTGGCCTTTGAAAGTCTCCGGCGCAGCCCGCTCCCTCTCCTCCTGACCGGGTCTTTGGCCTGCAAACGTCTGCTCACCTTTTGAGGAGGCCGGCCCTCACCAGCGGGTGTAAAATCACAGCCCCTCGTTCCCGAGCCCCACTCTGCCGTCCCTGCTCTACTGTTTCACAGCCCCTCGTTCCCGAGCCCCGCTCTGCCTTCTCTGCTCTACTGTTTACTGGTGCCTTTACTAGTTTCCTTTCTTCCTCCCAGGGTACCACGGGCGCCACGAAACAGGGGTCTCTGTGTCAATCACAAATACATGTACTCCACATACCAAGGGCAGGACCTGGCATCAGAAGTCCCGATCAATATGAATAAGCAAGGAAATGAAGGAAGGAATACATGAATGAGTGAATAAATGAATGAAGGAAGAAATGAATGAAGGAAGGAATGAACAAATGAGTTTAATCTGACTAAATGCGCATCTTCTAACAGTGTAGATCATACAGTCAGTGAGTCTGACTAGACGCGCATCCTCTAACGATGTAGATCATACAGTCAGGGAGTCTGACTAGACGCGCATCCTCTAACGGTGTAGATCATACAGTCAGTGAGTCTGACTAGACGCGCATCCTCTAACGGTGTAGATCATACAGTCGGGGAGTCTGACTCGATGCGCATCTTCCAACGGTGTAGATCATACAGTCAGTGAGTCTGACTCGACGCGAATCCTCTAACGGTGTAGATCATACAGTCAGTGAGTCTGACTCGACGCGCGCCTTCTAACGGTGTAGATCATACAGTCAGTGAGTCTGACTAGACGCGCATCCTCTAACAGTGTAGATCATACAGTCAGTGAGTCTGACTAGACGCGCATCCTCTAACGGTGTAGATCATACAGTCAGTGAGTCTGACTAGAAGCGCATCCTCTAACGGTGTAGATCATACAGTCGGGGAGTCTGACTAGACGCGCATCCTCTAACGGTGTAGATCATACAGTCGGGGAGTCTGACTCGACGCGCACCTTCTAACGGTGTAGATCATACAGTCGGGGAGTCTGACTAGAAGCGCATCCTCTAACGGTGTAGATCATACAGTCGGGGAGTCTGACTAGACGCGCATCCTCCAAGGGTGTAGATCATACAGTCAGTGAGTCTGACTAGACGCGCATCCTCTAACGGTGTAGATCATACAGTCGGGGAGTCTGACTAGACGCGCATCCTCTAACGGTGTAGATCATACAGTCGGGGAGTCTGACTAGACGCGCATCCTCTAACGGTGTAGATCATACAGTCAGTGAGTCTGACTCGATGCGCATCCTCTAACGGTGTAGATCATACAGTCGGGGAGTCTGACTAGACGCGCATCCTCTAACGGTGTAGATCATACAGTCGGGGAGTCTGACTCGACGCGCATCCTCTAACGGTGTAGATCATACAGTCGGGGAGTCTGACTAGACGCGCATCCTCTAACGGTGTAGATCATACAGTCGGGGAGTCTGACTAGACGCGCATCCTCTAACGGTGTAGATCATACAGTCGGGGAGTCTGACTCGACGCGCATCCTCTAACGGTGTAGATCATACAGTCGGGGAGTGTGACTAGACGCGCATCCTCTAACGGTGTAGATCATACAGTCGGGGAGTCTGACTCGACGCGCATCCTCTAACGGTGTAGATCATACAGTCGGGGAGTCTGACTCGACGCGCATCCTCTAACGGTGTAGATCATACAGTCGGGGAGTCTGACTAGATGCGCATCCTCTAACGGTGTAGATCATACAGTCAGGGAGTCTGACTAGACGCGCATCCTCTAACGGTGTAGATCATACAGTCAGTGAGTCTGACTAGACGCGCATCCTCTAACGGTGTAGATCATACAGTCGGGGAGTCTGACTAGACGCGCATCCTCTAACGGTGTAGATCATACAGTCAGGGAGTCTGACTAGACGCGCATCCTCTAACGGTGTAGATCATACAGTCAGGGAGTCTGACTAGACGCGCATCCTCTAACGGTGTAGATCATACAGTCGGGGAGTCTGACTAGACGCGCATCCTCTAACGGTGTAGATCATACAGTCAGGGAGTCTGACTAGACGCGCATCCTCTAACAGTGTAGATCATACAGTCGGGGAGTCTGACTAGATGCGCATCCTCTAACGGTGGAGATCATACAGTCAGTGAGTCTGACTCGACGCGCATCCTCTAACGGTGTAGATCATACAGTCGGGGAGTCTGACTAGATGCGCATCCTCTAACGGTGTAGATCATACAGTCGGGGAGTCTGACTACACGCGCATCCTCTAACGGTGTAGATCATACAGTCAGGGAGTCTGACTAGACGCGCATCCTCTAACGGTGTAGATCATACAGTCGGGGAGTCTGACTCGACGCGCATCCTCTAACGGTGTAGATCATACAGTCGGGGAGTCTGACTAGAAGCGCATCCTCTAACGGTGTAGATCATACAGTCGGGGAGTCTGACTAGAAGCGCATCCTCTAACGGTGTAGATCATACAGTCAGTGAGTCTGACTCGACGCGCATCCTCTAACGGTGTAGATCATACAGTCAGTGAGTCTGACTAGACGCACATCCTCCAACGGTGTAGATCATACAGTCAGTGAGTCTGACTCGACGCGCATCCTCTAATGGTGTAGATCATACAGTCAGTGAGTCTGACTAGACGCGCACCTTCTAACGATGTACATCATACAGTCAGTGAGTCTGACTAAATGCGCATATTTAGAATCTATCAACCAACAACTAGAAATTCAAACTCTTCTCAAACATACATTAAAGATTCATAAAAACCGACCACAAAGCAAGTCTCAGTAAAATTTAAAGGCTGGGTAATTTCTAACCATAATGCAGTAAATTAGAAATCAATACCAAAAAAAGATGACTTGGAAAGTTCAGACTCTCAGAAACCAAAAAACACTTCTAAATATTTCATTTGCTTCACAGGAAAAAGGAACCAAAAAACAAATTTCAAAATAACTCTCTTGAGAAACAGTCAGACTTTACAAAGTATTAATGTAATACGCTTTACAAATTAAATACTACGAAATGGAACTTCCCCAAAGCAGCCCTGTTTGCACCCCAAGGAAGGCGCTGCATAGAACCCCGAATGCTTCCAGCAACCAAAAGGAAGAAGGCTAAAAACTCCCAAGTGAAATGCTCAACCTAAAAGAACAGCAATATGCAAGTAAACTCAGAGAAAGAACAGCAGTAAGAACAGGAATGAATGAAATAGGAAACGCACCCGTGAGCAGGTCCGAGAAGGCAGGGCCAGTCTCCGGAGAGTCACCGCCAGCAGGGCTGCCCCCGCCCGGGAGCGATAAGAAGCACCTGGATGGAAGGTGGAGCCTGGCTGGCTCTGGAGCAGGACATGGAGACCAGGAAGGCAGCGGGGAGGTCGTCCCGCCCGAGGAGGCCCAGGCTGGGCTGGGTGCTCAGTAGACAGCTGCAGAATTGAAAGAAGTGCCAGCCCCTTCCTCAGGCGTGGCCACATTCCTGCCACTCAGGGGACAACCTGGTCCACCCTTACCTGGCTCTGATGGCCCCTCGGAGCCCCCCATGGGGAAAACAGAGAGCCTGAGTTTGGTTCTGCATCACATGTGACAGTGCGCATCTTGCTGTGAGGTCCAGAAATGGAAACCTTCCTCAAACAATGGGCAGGTCCCTCTGGTAGGGGATGTGGTGTTGGTAGGGTGAAAACATGGCATTAGGGTCAAAGGCGGCCGCTGAGAGGGAGCACCCTTTCAGCTGGACCGCAACAACCTAACACAGGCAAGGGGCAGCAAACAGCCCTCTCCCTCGTCCCGGTGGCACCGGTTTTAAGATGCCACTGAAGGGTCCAAAGGCTCTCTGGAAACATGTTACAATCCACAGCCAGAAAGCACACAAAGCTGGTAATGAAAGAAAACAGATAAGAAACTCTCTAAGTCCAAGTGATGTCATGATGCAGAATTCCTTCCGGGATGATAATTCTGCAGCCAGCACGGCTCGAATGCACAAGCCAACCAGATTCCCAGCGGGAAAAAATCCCTTCTCCCACCCAATCATCGCTTGGAACTGTGGAAACCTCCCTAGATATCCTGAGGGACACTGCTCTGCATTCTGTATCAACACGGACCTCAGGGGCACGGCAGGGACTGCCACTTGGCTTCCTCTTTCCCTAAAAGTAGAGAAACAACCAGTCACTAGCTCCACCCCATCGGGGTTTGGTGTGGAAGTGCCCAGAGGCTTCTCTGACAGTCGGCCCAATTCTCCACGACACCCCAACCAGTCACCGTTTGCTTCCTTACGACGCGCGTTCCTTGCTGCGGGCAGGCAGTAAGCTCTTCATAGCTCTTCAGGTCTAAGCAACAACACCATGAAATGTCATGGGGTAGAACACCCTGTGATGGACAGCAATAACCCAGACAATCCAGCTTCCACCCAGGATGGACGTTTCCAGCTTTCTGCCTCAAGCACCAGGGACAGGGAAGGAGCCAGCTGAAAAGTGAGGCAGCAGGCTCGAGGGCAGGACTGGCAGGGAGCAGTGTCCTTGGCCGGGTGGGGAGCACAGGTCCCACTTGCCAGCCACGGGGTGGCATGTAAGAGCTACAGGGGCATTTCTGGTCAAAAATAACAGAATGAACACAATCAGGCTGTCGTGCTCCCTCCAAGATCCTACTGAAAGAGCGTGTAGATTGTTTAGAAAGACACACCAACACACACACACACAGATGAGAGGGCAGCCATAAAACTCTGAAGTCAGAAAGGACCTGGGTGAATAGGTATCACAGACAGCAAAGCTGACCAATCAGCCGGGTGGGCCAAGGGAGGGGCAGACCAGTCTCAGTCACACAGACCTCCAGGGCACAGGGCTGGTGGCACCAGGACTGGAGGTGAAGGAGAATGAAAGGCCTGGTCAGGGAGCGCAGGGCCCCACCCCCAGCTAACCCCAGGTGGCTGGCAGAGCCCAGGGACTACTCCCCTCTGGAGAAGTTCTGTGACCCAGTGGAAGCTGCCCAGCTACATGTGAGATGTCCTGGTCTTCCTGCCCCAGGACAGGGGCAGCCAGCCTGCTGGACACCACTGCCAAGCGGGACCAGGCAGCCCCCAGCAGCCGGCACCAGGCAGCCCCCAGCAGCCGGCACCATGTATGCCCCTGTAGGTACCGTCAGTCTCAGTGCCCTCTGCAAATGATGGCAGACAGCCGCGCTCACCAGAAATGCCAGGAAGACTGGCCACAGAAGGCAGAGCTGGACAGACAAGCACCTGGGGGAAAGACAGACAGACAGAAGGGAAGACAGGCCCTCCAAAGACAGTGACCAGAAGCAGGAGGCAGCCCTGGAGTGCAGGACAGGAGGGCGCATCTCAGCCACAGCAGTCTTTGCCCAGTCAAATTAGCAACTAAGCCTCGGAGGGGCTCACAGGAGGAAAAGCCAGCAGGGCCCTCTGAAGGCAGATGTGACTGACTCAGCAGCTGCCTGAGAGTCACCGCCACACAGACCAGGTCCAGCAGGTTGCAGGTCCAGCGGCAGCTACTGCAGGGTGGCCCAGGCCCCCTGCTATGTCTCCTAACCAGTTCCATCCACAGGAATCTTCTCAAGACACATTTTCAATGAAATTCAAGCCTTCCTGTTCTGCTTCCCAGCATCCGCTGGGCTTAGTTTCCCTTGAGACAGTCCTAGGGATGCTGCAGGAAGCGGCAGAGCCACAAGCCTGGGACCAGGCAGACCAGAGGGCACCGAAGCAAGAGTGCAAGAGAACACAGACCCGTCCCATGTGCCTGACGCCGCGCCAGACACTTGCCCTCGCTCCCTGCGCCCTGGTCCAGGACCCAGGAGCTACAGGACACTGGGGAGGAGCAGCCTGCTAGAGGTCACACGGCAGACGGGACAGGCAGACTGTGCTGCCCCCAGGTCTGCCTGGCTCCCAGGCCCTGGAGCAACTCAGCGTGGGGTAGGGCAGGGGGGCCCAGGACCTCATCCTTCCCTGGCCTCTTACAATACGGAGCCTGAAGCGGAAGGGCAGGAGAGAGCTTTCGCCGTGAGAGTAAGGAGCAAAGTGAACGGGGTGGAAATATGGTTTGTGTATGCCACGTGAAAGGTACTGTTTCCAGAGAAGCCTGACATGTGACTGCTCATGGGAGGTCACAGATCTGACGGGAGGGAGAGCAGAAGCAGAAGCGACTGTCCTCCAGGGGCAAAGGCACACAGCGTAAGAGAAAAACGGGAGTATCTGAAGTTTTCAGGGAGGAGAGGGACGAGGATGGCAGACCAGAAGGAGTGGGGAAGAAGGCGTGGGGATGAAAGGCCTTGAAAAACAGCACCTTGTGAAACTCTTCAGAGGTAATGTGCCTTCAGCCATCCCAGGGAAACTGGAATTTGAGGATGACTCGACACCATATCCAGTGAACAAGGCAGTAACCAAGCAGCAGGGCACAGCTTCTGGGCCAAAACTATTCTCAGCTGTAAAGTAATGGGGGCCGGACACAGTGGCTCACATCTGTAATCCCAGCACTTTGGGAGGCTGAGGCAGGAGAATCACTTGAACCTGGGAGACAGAGGTTGCAGTGAGCCGAGATCATGCCACTGCACTCCAGCCGGGAAACAGAGTGACACTCTGTGTCTAACTAAATAAATAAAATAATAAATGAAGAAATTGAATACAGTGACAGGGACAATTCACCTGAGTCACCCCTGAAGTGAGTCTTAAAGCATCTCTAATTGCTGGTAACTGTTCACGACACATGCAGAGCATCCCGGGACAAGGCTGTACGGCAGTCAGCTCATAAAAGCACGTGGCAGCAGCCTCCTGCGCCTGGCCTCTGAGTCCCAGCTATTCAGACCAACCTCAGGGCAACGTGACGGAGGGCAGTGGACAAACTCTCAATATGAGTTTGAACTAAGGGAATCAAACCATGGGAATTCTTTTCAGATTTTTCAAATGTTGACAAAAAAAGCCAAACTCTGTAAAACATTTGAAGAGGTTGATTTTAAGTCAAATATGAGGCACTGGCTCAGGACACAGCCTCTGGAGGTCCTGAGAACATGTGCCCGAGGTGGTCACATTACACGCTGGTTTTATGCGTCAGGGAGACAGCAGCTACAGGCAACACATGTAAGGTACACGCTGGTCTGGCCCACAACACCTTGAAGGAGTAGCGTGAGGGTATCACATGTCCTAGACAGACGGAAAGATTTTATGGCTGAAGAGCTGACGTCGGCATAAAGAAATGTTTGAATTGAGATAAGCGGGGGTTCTTGCTGTGTGGATGAAGTGTCCAGGAAGCAGGCTTCAGAGTGAACAGATGGCAGATGTCTCTCATGGGACCTTAGAAGGTGACATGTAGTTAAATCTCTCCTGGATCAGGAAAGAAAGACCTGGAAAGGGCATGGCATTTCTCTCCAGAATGCACATTTCCCCCGCCTGAGGCAGTTTTCTACGGCCACTGAAAATATGCAGAAGGAATATATCCTGGGTATAATACTTTCATCCCCTTCAGGGCCTGCTCTCCGTCACATGCTGCCATCCCAGCGTCGGGCTGGAATCGGGAAGTTCACTGCTGTCACTGCGTCCTCATGCTAACGCTGGTCAGCAGCGCCTAAACTCCAGCAGGAGGAGGAACCAAGGACCCCTGCACAGCCCCATTCCCATCACCACCTCCACTCACTTTCCAAGGTTCTTGGGATCCCTTGGCCAAAAAGGGGGTCCATTCACTGGGTTAGAGGGCTTGGAATTTTACTTCAGTTTACACAAACAACTTGACTTAACTTTGATGTCTCTGCATTGTACACTTCGTTTTACCTCCAAAAATTAAAACCAAGCGAGCAGAAAAGCAAAGCAGGCATGTCCGGCGGCGGACCCGACCGACCTGGCAATGCCACCGCGGCTGGCGCGCGGCAGAGTCCGTGGCCGCAGGGAGTTGACTCCGCAAAGACACTTCCCCGGATCTGAGGAGAACAGCCGAGTCACGGCCGTGCCGCCAGGAAGAGGCCACCGTGGGCTCCCTTCTTCCCGCCATTCCTGCCCGGCCTTTCCGTGGGGACCACTCGAGGAACCGCCAAAGGCAGCTATGGGTCCTTCACTGGGTCCTCTCCAAACCCTAGAAACCCCAACTTTACGTGAAAAACTCGCAAAGAGGCACCATGTAAGGATATCACAACCAAGGACCCTGTGGCCGCGGGCTCTGTGTCCGAAGGTAATTAGCAGCTTCCGGTGCCAATGCAGGGAGACCGAAGCTTCCCGAGGTCACGCATGCTTGCCGCCTTGTACCAGATTCCACTTTCTTCTCACCAAACAAAACACATCCAGGAGGCGGCACGAGCTCCCGGCACCTGCCAGCCTCAAACAGTGCCTGTTCCAAATGAAAGAGCAGCGTCTGGAACTCAGCAGCCCCTGCCACAGACGGGTGGCCAAACACCCCTTAGCTTTGGGAGTCTGACACTGAAGCCAAGCAGGAATTTTGCGTTATTTTGGAGAGTTTCTCTACAGTTACTAGTTAATCCCCTTTAAGGTTCCAGAATTTTCTTTTAAAAATGGTGCTTTCAAAGTAGAGCCTTAAAAAGAATCCTCCGTAACTCTGACAGATACACAGGGACACAGGGACAGGGGGTGGTGTAACTGCCACCCTATGCCTTAGGAACGGCGGAGCATGCTTCTCTTTAGTCCAGCGTTCCATCCTCAACACTGGCCTCCACATCCTCTTTGGGCGATGAAGGGCATGACGTCCTCTGAGGCTGTCAATCTCCCAGTAGCGCAGTCCTTGGGGCAGACACGTGTCCCTGTCCTGTAATGCATATGCTGCGCGATGCTGTGACAGCAGCCACGGGATTCAATCCAAGGCTCTGGCTTTCCTTCTACAGGGCAGGAGTGGGTCCAGGAGACAGGGCGCCCGGTCGCTGTGTAGAGCAGTGCCGTGGGGGCCGGAAGCCCTCGGCATGGCGTCTGGTTGACGGAAAGTCCTTCGTCCACACTTCCTGTTATTACTGAAGTTTCTTGTTGGCCTCCAGTTTGCTCCTGGACGCCTGAGGCATCCTCCCCGAACCCCTCTCTGCACGATGGGGGTTACCGAGCACCTGCAAGGCCTTGGGTGGGGGGGGGTGAGAGGGGGCGGAGCCACCTCACCCTCCAGCCTCGGAACCCAACACCTAGCACTTTCGTGCATGTCACTTTTTCTACAATAAACCCGCACTGCTTTTATAGGCAGGAAGGGGGGAGTCTGCTCTAACACTTAAGCCCATATTATAGTGATTCCAAAGTGAACGACTGAGTATAAGAGTTTTTAAGCTCACCGTGATTCCGCCCCTGGGCAGTGGTTTGTGATCCCATCTGACATTCTGCTGCTCTCCTGGCCAGTGACTGATGCCATAGCTTCTCCTCTGTCCTCACTCCCCAACAGCTCCTTCCCAACCTCACTCTGGGCCAGTGACTCTGCTTGCTAAATCCATGGGAAAACACACGGCTCTGGCAGAGAACCGGGGGTCATGAGCTCCTGCCGCCACGTCTCCGCCTGGGCTCTGCCTCTGTGCCAAGTCCTCTCCAAGGGTGGCCCTTCCTTCACCAAGTGAGCAACAGCTGGCAGGAGGGGGAAGAGCACAGCCATGCCCACAACTCTGGCAGTCCACCTACCCAAAGCATAAACAGGAGGCAAAGATGGAGTCGCACTGACGCCACGTCTATTACATCTCAGTGGCAGGCAAATGGTTATGCTTTCTTCTACCACAGAGCTACTTTATAACTAACATTTTAAAAAAGAAATAAAAAGAAGCAAAGTCTACAGATAAAAAGTCATAAGGGAAGTAGAAGAAATCAAAGTTGATCTAGGACAAAAGGTATTTTGCCCTTTTCTTCCTCCAGCACAGGTGACAATATCCCAAACCCAAAACCAACCCCCAAAATGCCTCCAAATCCCAAACTTCTTCATGGTGGCACTCAAAGGCAACGCTCATTGTCAGCATTTCTGATTTTAAATTTTTAGACTTAGGATTCTCAACCAGTGAGTATAATGCAAATATTCCAAGTTTCAAAAAGATCCAACATGCAAAACACGTCCACTTCCAAGCATTTCAGGGAAGAGACGCTCAACCTGTGCAGACTTTCCCAAAGACGTGACATGCTCATCTGACACTTCGAAAACCTCAACTTCAATGGTGCACAAATCCATGGTAGGAAAAGTGCTTTTCTGTTGGAAGTGGGAATTTATTAGGACTAAAGTGTATTGAGACAGAACCATGATCAGAAAAAGGCTGTGTTGAACACGAGACCATCCACACGAGAGAATGGCCAGGAAATGGGGCAGATCAACCTCGGGAGGCCACCGAGGACCCTTCCTGTCCCGAGTACATGCTCATCTGTTCAGAGGGAGCCAGAGCTCATGGCGAATGCTGGAGTCATTCCTGACAATTTTATACACATACGTGTGTGTGTGTGTGTGTGTGTGTGTGTTTCCACACCTTCAAATGTCAAAAGAATAGTTAAGATTAAATTTAATCATTAAGAAATGTATAATAGCAATTTGGGATTGACATAAAAATACACCTCAAAATGTTTCTACTCCCATATCATAAAATGTGGCTTTGAAGACAATTTCCTATCCATTTTCAAATTATCACCTTACCTGAGATCAGTATTTCTTTGTAGTATTTTACAGCGGGTTGAAATGACCAGAATGCCGTATGCAAGAGCAGGCTTCACACGAGAGGCTTCTACGGCTCAGGCTGGTGTGCAGCCTCAGTGACCTGTGTCATACAGGACTGCTGCACACGCGTGCATCCTTTCTCTGCCCACTGTTCCTGGGCACTGCTGCTACATTATTTAAAATTACTCTGCAAACACTCCCACCACGCTCACCAACCCGTGCACGAATCTGCAATAAATGCCAGGAGATACGGCACTGTCTTCGACCAATTTGGAACCTGGTTACAAGGAAGGCAAATAGTCAGCGTCAGCCTCATGGGACAGCATTCCCTACATGAGCCACCTCTCAAGAGCGGTGGCTCGCCCCAAAGGAAGAGAATGAGGGTGACAGGCTGCAGGAGAGGCGCAGGCCTCGAACTGGCATGTAAAGGCGACATCATAGGCGTTCCTCAGTACTAGTCAATCGGATGCTGAGATGGCATTTACTGAGGAAGTTCTAAAAAGCTGATGCGCATCTTTTATCTTTATGAGAGAACTCTGAAGACAGGCATTACCATCCCTGGCTAAGAAATGAGAAAACAAAACCGAGCTGCTCATCAACTCGCTGAGCTCCCAGAGCAAACCAGCAGCGTGGGCAGGCCCCAGGTCCCCTTTGCAGGAGGCTGAAGGCCCGGACTGCCTGACCGCGAGCCGGGATCCCATGCCAGGTCTACACAGGCAGGGTGTGCTTCCGAAGGTTAACCTGAAGCCCGCTTTGTTAGGTTCACATGGAAACTGCATATTTACCATCAAGCTACCAAAAAACCCTGTTACCCTTGTGCCACGCCTGGCTGAGCACAAGCAAGTTGTCCCAAAAATGCCCAGCTACAGAAGTCAGAGCTTACACGGAAACAACGCCAGTGAGGTGAATGCGAGAGAAAGTGAAAACCGAAACTGCTGACATGAGCCAAAATCTTAAAACTGCAGCTTCCCGTGGTATGTAAAGCTCCCCACTGCTCCCCCAGACCCCAGTGTGCTGGGGTGAAAAACAAGCTGCCTGACCAGTAACAATGCAGAATAAAACCAAGGTGTGAAAACAGAAAGGAGCCCCTGAGCATCCCCCAAGAGGCCAGGGCACCGTACCCCACGGACACAGCCTTCTGGAAGCAGGGCAAAGACACCTCCGGAACTCCGGGTTTGGAAAATGACAGAAAACCTGGCCAACCTGGGAGAATCACAAGGCCAAGAAAGACATCTCTTCTTGGAAATGCCCGGCCTGGCTTCAGCTGGCCTTAACTTCTTTTCAGAGTGACGTGTAGGTCTCACTGGGGCACTGGAGGGTGCAGGTGGTGCAGGTGGCAGCAAGGGCTGCCTGTCAAGGAGGGTGCAGGAGAGCCAAGGCCAGAGACCCAGGCCTCAGTGCGTAGTCCCCGAAAGTCCCAGCCATGCTGCCCTGAAGGACGTGTGTGGAAGGGGACACGGTTTCCCTCAGCCCCATGCCTTCGGGAGGTTCGGATTTTATTCCGGGTGAGGCGGCGTGGCTGGGAAGAATGGTACCCTCACAACGAGTTTCAACCCTGGAGGATTCTAAGTGGAAACAGGGGTTTTACAGAAAAAGAAAAGGGGAAAAAAAATCTGTTTCCATGGCCTATAGACTTGGAGCACTTTAAAATGTTACCTATAGGCCAGGTGTGGTGCTCATGCTTGTAATCCAAGCACTTTGGAGGCCAAGGTGGACGAATCACCTGAGGTCAGGAGTTCAAGACCAGCCTGACCAACATGGTGAAATCCCACCTTTAAAAAGATAAAATAAAATAAAATGTTACCTATGAGGCTGAGCGAGGTGGCTCACGCTTGTAATCTCAACATTTTGGGAAGTCGAGGAGGGCGGATCACTTGAGGTCAGGAGCTCAAGACCAGCCTGGCCAGTATAGTGAAACATTGTCTCTACTAAAAACACAAAAAATCACCTGGGTGTGGTGGCACATGCCTGTAAGCCCACCTACTTGGGAGGCTGAGGTAGGAGACTTGACTGAACCCAGGAGGTGGAGGTTGCAGTGAGCCAAGATCGTGCCACAGAACTCCAGCCTGGGCGACAGAGTGAGACTCTATCTCAGAATAAACAAATATATAAATAAATAAAAATCACCTATGGAGTGAAATATTTCTGATCACAACTGATGCTTTTTTTGTTAAAGAACCTGAAGGTACTTGGAAGACAGATGATGTCACTGACTCATTTAATCAACAAAAGCTGGTGGCTACAGAAAAGGCGTGGTCTGCCCATGGTCCTGTGGCTAGTGGGACCCAGCCCGGCTCACTGCAAGCTCAGAGCTCTCTCCCACAGGCCTTCGCAGGGATCAGGGCCAGGGGTTACACCTAAACCAAGTAGCTGGTGCCTTTGGGAAAAACACATCCTTTAGCACCAGAGAGAAGAAAAAAACATCAGCATTTCTCTGTCACTTACAAGGCATGGAGCCCTTTCATTTCTAAGAAGTATGGCCTCTTTTACCACGGGAAAGAGCACCCAAATTCAGTGAACCTGAAAACCCACACCTTCCTGCTCACCTTCTCCGTACTCTTCCAATAAGCCAGAGTCTCTGAAAGCCTATTTGGCTCTGCGCAAGGCCAGCGGGACAGGGCAGGAGCGGGCAGACTTACCTGTGCTGGGC
The DNA here is from genome assembly GCF_049354715.1 of Callithrix jacchus. NCBI lineage: Eukaryota > Metazoa > Chordata > Mammalia > Primates > Cebidae > Callithrix > Callithrix jacchus. The sequence continues at coordinate 160,571,630 of NC_133507.1, forward strand.
ATGTGGTTCACGCGGGCAGGATTCAGCAGCTCCACTGGCTGGTCTCGGCCAGAAAGTCCATCTGGAGAACAGAGAAGGCACTGGCTTGAGAAACTGCATGCATTTCAGCCAAAATACTTTACGCTGGCAGTCTGCAGGGACTGACACCCCGAACAATGGAAAGGCATGTGTCCTTCCGACTTTTAAAGGGGGATACTTTCCGTTTCATCACAGGTCATTTGTATTTGCCAAAGAAAATCCAGGTTTCTTAGTAGAATAACCAGAATACCTCCGAATACCTCCTACTGAGATACAGCAAGGGCCTGCCTCTGGCCAAAGAGCCACCGGCTTGGCAATCTGGGCTGACTTGTTCATCAACCACTGGTGCTGATCAGAAGTCGGCTTTTCTGCAGACCACAAGCACTAAGATCATCAAGAGAGAAGAGCAGCTCTTCCTCTGCCCAGATAGTCACAAACAGTCTGGACGCTCACAGAAACGCAGCCCAGGGAGCACTCCAAACCCGCCGGTGTGCGGACAGGGAGGAGGCGAGCCAGGGCCTCTCCAGCTGCAAACAGGCACGGAGGAGAATGCTTCGCCAGGTGTCCTCAAGGTACAGAGTTCTTTCTTTAAAATCCACTTTTAGACTGTATTCGGGAGCTGCTTCTATCTATTCCTGCTCACTGCAGAGATGAGACTGGAGCCCACCCACCACCTAAACCTGGCGCAGGCTGCATTGAGACTGCCTGGGATTCTTCTACACCCCCCAAGCAGAAAGGAAAGAAAACTCTGGCAAGACTTCCAGGGATCACACTTTCCTTTTAAGATTAGCTTCTGGCAAGTGGTGGAAAATGCCCTGCAATAATGTGCATCTCAGCACAGACTCGCACGCGGAGGTCACTTCCTTACTCAGTGAAGAAGAGGGCACCAGCCCTGCAGGGCAGCCGTGGGATTCTGCAGACACAAGTTTTAAAACATGATAAAAACAACTCACATCAGGTCAAATGGCTGCCAAAAAAAGCCCACTTTTTATCTAAAATAGATAATTCCTAGCAGAGCCAAACTCTGTCTGTCCTTGGAGATGTTCAATACCCAAGGGTGGGAACAATAGCCCTGGGAGACTGGAGAGCACGCTCTTGGGATCAGAAGCCATCCTACACTAGAGCTGGAATGTGTGAGGCCAGCGTGGACCTGCGGGAGCTCACAGGTGAGGCTGCTCTTGGGCAATGCAGAGACCAAACGTGGGGGCCAGAAATAAAAATCCAAATTAAGACAACAACCAAAAACCACGGGTACCTCTCCAACCAAGCGGCAGCTCCTCCCAAGTGGCAACGCTAAAGCTTTCGAAAGAGAAATAAGACACTGGGCATATCTGGGGGCAAGACAGTTCTGCTTCTGGGGCAGGAGAAAGGCTGGCAGGTCACAGTTACACCTTAGAAGCAACCACCAGACCTGAGCAACTGTCCCAAGTCTTCACACAGTCCAGGGCTTTCTCAAAGAAGATGACAGCCAAGGGGATGGGCTGGACCCTGGACTGTAAACTTAATGCCACACCTCAGGAGAACCTTCACTGCAACTCAGAAAGACATTCCACGTAGGGATGGGAAGTACCTTGCAAGCCTTTTTTCCTAAAAATAAATAAATGCTCATTGTGTGTGTATATATATTTAATCCAAATCCCACTATAAATAATTTCAGAAACAGCAGAAGGCACTTTTGAAGATCTGAATGTAGTTTTCCAATGGGAAGGGCAGGAGCAGGGTACTCAAAGTGGGGGGGGCCCTCTTCAGGGCTCTGCAACAGCTCCTGCAAGAACTGCCCCTGCCCCCCGTGGTCAGCTCAATGCCCACCCATAGCTTCCATCTCAGCAAAAGCCCTGGAACCACAAGTCTGGAAACCAAGAAGCCTCCTGGGGCTAGCAGCAGCAGTGGGGCCAGAGTCCGGCTCAGGCAAAGCCCCTTCTTGAGTCTGGAAGTGAGCCCCTTATGCCCGAGCCTGAAAGGGGATTCCCTCTGGCACCAAGTTCATAAATGAGGCCGAATTACGGGCTACCTGTACTACACTGAAGCAGGTAGACACATCAGATCTCAGTGCAGCCGATTCGACTTGCAATTCGCCATACTGCAGTGTTCCCGTAACCACAAGCATCACTCGCGTTTCAGGTCACGGCGCAGCTCAGTGGGTATTGGCTCACCTACCTCTCTGGGTGCTGGGCTGGGCCGTGTCCCACCTACTCTACAGGAAGGCATTGATCATACACTCGCACTAGCGGGCACACCAAGGAGAATGCCATTCACTAAGGGCACGTGGATTCCCCACGTAAACCAGACCGTGGACTTAACATGTCTAGTCCTGTCCACTGATGGGCAGGGTGGTTCTGACACCAGCCAACTGGTACCAACTGGGCATCCAGTGACCCAGTTCCACTCTCTCACTAACTGCCTGGAGCTAGCACACACGCCACAGCCTAGGGGCTCAGGCCGACAGGCAGCCCCCACTTCACACACAAGTCCTGGGCCTCCTGGACTTCTGAAGATCGGCTATAAATCAGGGGGTCCCACAAGCCCCTCTCAGGTTCTACAATTTGCTAGAAGGGCTCACAAAACTCAGAAAAAACACTTTACAATGTTGACCGATTTATCGTAAAGGATGCAAGTAAACAGCAACATGCAGGCGGGGCCGGCAGGGTCCTGAGTGCCTGGCCCGCTGTCTCAGCACCACTGGGGTCAGCAGTGCGGCTGGACATTCTGCCCTGCTCACCTCTCGGTCCTGGTCATTACCCCATCCCAAGGCTACCCAGGGGTCCTGCCCTAAGCCACCTCCTTAGCATGATCTCAGAAGCCCATGAGCAGCACCTCCTTAGGAATGACGAGAGGCTCTCTCGACACTCAGGAAGTTCCCTGCCAGGAACGAGGACAAACACCACACAGGGATGCTGCTTGTTCTCGCTGTGTGCCACTGGGCCTGGCTGGCACTGTAACAGCCTGTAAATTCAAACCCCCACACTGCCATGTTCGCGTCTTTGCAGAATGACATGGAAATGCTTGAAGGGAAACCGTTCTGATGCGGCACTGGGTTAACGGGAAGCAACTGTTCTCAGGGAAGGGGCAGCCGTGTGGAACTACTGAAAACAGCAGGAGTGTCTCAAGCACACGGGGGCCTTGGAGGCGGCGGCACAGACGTGGGTCTCAGTGCGGATGCTCACCCCACATGTGGAGGTCCCATGAGCCCCAGGCAGCTGCAAGCAGGGCCACAGCCTCTTTAAGACAAGATCCCGGACTGGGCCATCCCTGGTCGTCCACCTGGGGAGTATGACCAATGCCGCATCCCTCATTACAAAAGGGGGGCGTGCAGGGCAGTAGCCACAATTGAAGAGCCAAACACTGAAGGTGCTGTGACAGAGGTGGCTGGTGGAACAAGATCCCGGGAGCAGGCCTGGGAGCCAGCTTTGGAACGGACCTCAACAAAGCACACCTGTCACCAGGGTGAAAGGCACAAGCTGCAGGACACAGCCGCTGGAACGCGTGACGGCATCCGTTAATGTGCACAGAACAGATTCTCAGCACCGTGCTTTTTCAGACACCCGATTCCAGAGTGAGTTAAAATGAAATTAGTGATGAGAGGGAATTTCCGCATTGATCTGCCGCAGGCTGAGGAGAAAGCAGTGCTAAGAACCTAACGTTTATAGGCAGGAAAATAATTAAGATGGGAATCAAAGTACCACTTCCTCATCACACACCTGCTGCAAGCGCGTTACCCCTTATCTGCTTCCGCTTGAGAGTCTATTTTTGGAAACCCCGCTGGACAGGATGAGGATACTGAGTGTCCTCAAACAGCATTTAAGCAGGCGCACGCTCAGAGGGGAGCCGGGAGCGTGGGCACCTCCACATCCTCCACAGCACGTGGCGCGCCCCGATGCGCTCAATGCGCTGACGGCCAGCTGCGGTGTCCGCGTCACGCTTGTGAGGAGTCCCTTTCCAGCCGGCAGGACCGAGCACTGGGTGAGACTCGGAGTCTGCCCACGGGAGGAGCAGGGACAGGACAGACAGTGCTTCTGCTTTTCAGAATCCACCTCACGTGAGACAGGTAGGTGTGTCTGACCAGAAACCTGGCCTTCCGGAGCCAAAGGACCTTACTTTCACCCGGATGGCCCAGGCCCCTCACTTCACACTTGGGGAAATGGCCCTAAAGGGCTGTGCAGTGTGCCAGGATCATGGAGTGAGCGCCAGCCGGAACCCAGGTTGGTCCCAACTAAACCAGCGCCTGGTGCGACGCTGGACCTTGAGCAAACAGGAACCCACTAAGACCAGTGCCCTTCACCGGGGGTTCCACACCACAGCGCTGCCACACAAGCAGGGCAGTATCTTGGGCCAGTGAAGGCAGCACACGGAAGCCCCACAACAGGCTCCTGAACTGGAGGCGGAAGGGAGCGGGCAGAGCGGAGGTTTCCGTCCTCGGGAAGCAGCGTCCTGCCCGGGGCCACCCTGTCCTGCCCGGGGCCACCCCGTCCTGCCCGGGGCAGGGTGAAAGGTGCCTCTGGGAGGTTTTGTTTACCTTTTCCGGATGACCAAACACTGATCATCTTTTTACACGTTTATGGGCTTTTTTTTTTTTTTTTGCCATTTTGGACTCATGTGTTTTTGAACCTTTTCTCCCCCCAGTTGGGTTGTCTTTTTCTTACCGAGTCAGAGGAATTCTTTAAAAATTCTGAACATTAACCCTCTGTCAGTTAAATGCTGCAGATATCCTCTCAAAGGTCCTACTTCTCCATCTTTTAAAGCTCACGCTTTTATATTGGGTTCAAGAACTTCTTCTCTTCCTGGAGGCTCACAGATATTTTAACATATTTTTACCCTGAAACTTTGCTCCCTTTTATACGTAAGTCCCTCGTCTACTGGCACTGATGTTTGTAATCACTATGAGGCAGGGCTTTGGGGCAGGTTTTCCTGTGGGGACCCCTCAGTGTTACTAACCGATCTTCTCTTTCACCACGGATCAGCAACGTTAGTTCCCTCATAAGCCAAATCTCAGTCCCACTGGCCAACTGGTTTCTGGTTTTGCCAATAGTCACACTGTGTTAACCACCAAAACTACAATAATTCTTAATATTGGCAAGGCAAAAAGAAACCTGCCTTTTGCTTCAGATCATCTGGGGCAAAATTGACCCTTTAATCTGCCACATAAATTTCAAGATTAACTTGTCAAAGTCCACCAAAAAGGAGGGAGGGAGGGAGGGAGGGAGGGAGGAAGAGGAAGGAAGGAAGGGAGGGAGGAAGGGAGGAGAAGGGACAGGGAGGGAGGAAGGAAAGGAAGGAAGGAAGGGGAAGGAAGGAAGGAGGAAGGAAGGGGAAGGAAGGAGGAAAGAAGGAAAGGAAGGAAGGGGAAGTAGAAGGGATGGAGGGAGGGAGGAAGGAAGGAAGGGGAAGGAGAAGGGACGGAGGGAGGGAGGAAGGAAGGAAGGGAGGGAGGGAGGGAGGGAAGGGGGGAGGGAGGGAGGGAGGGAGGGAGGGAAAAAACTGGCTGGGACAGCACTGCATCTATCTTTTGGGGAGAAGATAATATTTACAGTATTGCATCTTTCAGTCCATGAAAATTGGGCTATCACCTCATTTCATTTCTCACAGAAATGGTTCAGAATTTTCAGTGTAGAGGTCTTGAATATCTTTAGATTTATTATTAGGTATTTGATATTTCCATTTCAATTTCTGCTTGCTTGCATAATTTTTACACATTGGTCCTGCAGCGTAGAATATTCATTCCAATCATATTTCTGTAGTTATTATGTATTTTCTACATGCAGAATCATGTCGCTTATAAATAATGGCAGTTTTGTTTCCGCCTTTCAGACCTCATGCCTTTTCTTCTTCTGTGGTCTGCTGGCTCAGTCCTATAGTGCAGTACTGAGAGAAACTGGTCTCATTTCTGATCTTACAAAGAATGTTTCCTATGTTTTATTAGAAAGTCTATTGCTGCTGCAGGTGTCCAACAGGTAACTATCAGATTAAGGAAGCTCCAGTCTACTCCCAGTGTGCCAAGACATATTTTTAAATCATATATGTTTGCTCATCTGTATGAAACTTTTCTGCATCAATTCAAGTTATTAAATAATTTCCCCTTCCATCAGATAACATGGTAATACTCCTTTTCCCACGTCAAGCTAACTTTGCATTCCTGTGATGAACCAGCGTGGTCAGGCCCAGGGAGGAAAGCAGCAACAGCTTGGCACACCTGGGAACACTCTTTCCCACACTTGACTCTGAAGACAGAGACCTCAGGCCCACACGTCACCCTCAGCACCACACTTCAGTATTTTGTTATGAGCACAAAAGGAGAACTGGATGGATTCACATTCTGAAGTGTGTTTGGTGGGGGACTGCTGACATAGACGAACACACCGCAACGGCTCTGACCCAAGAGTCGTGTGCACACCTCCCTGTGCTGACCGAGCTGCTTTTCAGACACGGGGATGGAAGCTCAGGGCTACTGGGAAACAGTAATGGCTCGGTCTCATTGCAGCCACTCTCCCTGTCCTTTCCTACTTTTCAAACAAAGGTTTTGTTTTAGAACAGCCATGAGTTTATAGGAAAATCAAAGATAGTGGAGAGATGCCATAAGCTCTGCACCCTCCACCGCCATCATTCACATCTTACATTAGCATGCTGTGCTCAGGGATCGTGAGGGAAAAAGCCTGCCCTTGATTCACATCTCCTCCGCTTTTCCCGGTATCCATTTTCTGTCCTGGCACCCATCCAGGATCCTGCCTCTCTTGGCTGTGACAGTGTCTCAGACCTTTCTTGTTTTCGATGACCTTGACAGCTTCGAACAATCCCGCTTAGATATTTTACAGAATGTGTCTCCACGGGGGTTTGTCCCAGGGCCTCACTGGGACTCCAGGGACAGAGCCATGTGAACACCCTGGCAAGGGCTGACGTCAGACCAGAGGAGCCCAGATACCGTCAGACCTAACTTCATGGGCAACAGCAGAATTCCCAAGGTTTAAAGGAAGAGCTTAGCCTTACAGCAAAGACAAAGGAAACCACTTGGTTCTCTTCGCTGGGGCAAAATAACTTGTCTTTTGCCTGAATAAAGAGGGAAGGAAAATGCCTTCTGCTGGGAAGACTGGCCGTGAGGAAAACAGACTCTTGTGCTGCAGCAAACTGGCAGGTATATGTGACCAAGTCCTGCTCCTGGCTCATGTGCCCCACCAAGACCTGCATCTCCGGGAGGGCGTGGCGCGGTGCACACCACAAACCTTCCCTTCGCACACGTGTCATCGGTGTGGAGTGCAGTGGGTACCTATTTGGGTTTGGGCCCTTGTGCCGTCCCCTCGGGCCTCTAACCCGTGTGCTCCGCGGCAGTATGGTCCTGGCGCTTTGATGACCTTCCTTGATTAAATTATAAAAGGGAGCTCAGTGGACTGAAATGTCATGGCTTGGAGATAAAATGTTCTATAAGGTCAGCCAAATACTCAGACTCCGCCTAGGTCCTTCCCCTGACGGGAGCCACCAGAGGGGTCTCCATGTGCCGCCCCAAGCAGGACCTGCTCTGGCCTCCGCCCGGCTCAGCCTCCTGCTTTCTGTGTGACCTCAGCAGCCCCCGGCCCTACCATCAGCACATCCTCCCTCCACTGTGCAGCCCACACCCTGGCCCCACACCTGGGCCTCCGTGGGGGCTTCTGCTGAGAGCCTTGAGCATCCCAGGCCACTAGATTCTGCTTTCCCCACTGTGCAGGTTACTGAAAATCACTGAAGTTCCATAACAGTTCTTGCCTCTGCCCATTAATAGAAATTAAACTTTAATGAGTAAGTGCTGTGAGCTCCTCAGGCATGCCAACATAGTTTATGTGTATTTATTAGAGAAAATGAAAATGGAAAAAGATTCTTTCCCGAAGCAGTATTTTCCTCCAGGGTAATCACGCAGTCTTTTAAAATGTCAAGGATAACCTAAGAAGTAAGCCTACTGTCTCTCCACCACGAATCACAACTGGCCGCAGCTGCGGGCTCACGAAGTGTGGGTCTGTGGAGATGCTGAAGGACACTGGGCTGGCTATAAGCAGTCAGGTCTCCAAACAGCAAATCCAAGGACAAAGGACGCACTGAGGTGGAGAGGGGGCAGGGGATTCCAGATATGCCCGCCAGTCCTGATGTTTTGGTCTGGATTTGAACAACTGGCTGTAAAAAGACAGTTTTTAAGACAACTAGTAAACATTAAACATCACTTGGGCATAAGGTGAGGTGTAGGGACCATGATTTGTTCTGCTGAGTGCTACAACAGGGTTAGATCTGGCAGAAATACACATTCGAGTATTTAAGGATGGTGCTGGGGCCTTTGAGATGGGTTTTAAATTCTCCAGAAAACAAAGCTGTGGGGAGACAAAGTGGTCACGATGGAGAGCCCCAGGGATGTCCTGAGGGGCGGTGGCTGTGGGCCCTAGCTCTACGCACTCGTCTTCCTTTCATATGTGTTCGAAACTTTCCGTAACAATTTTTCTAGAGATGCCAAGAATAAAGACAAGGCTGCCCCCACTGTCTACTCAACAGTTTGTCCTCTCTGAGCATCTGCTAGGTGATCTACCTGGCTTGTTCTCTCCCAAATATCCCGCCAGTCTTCAGTGTGTCCCCAACCCCTATGTGTTCAAGCAGCCATACACATCTGGTTCGTAGCTCAGCGAGCAGGCCCTGAGCATCTGGGAACATAAGAGTGAGCGACACAGTGGCCTGGCTCCAGCCAAGCAGAACCAGGGACCCACCCCGGCTGTCTGCATCCGGTCCTGCCATGGGGTCTGCCTGGTGCCAGCAGCTGCCAGACATGGGCCAGAGGAGACCACAGGGGGACAGGAGACTATGAGGAGGGGACAGAGGAGACCGCAGGGGGACACCTGGCTCTCTCATGTGCCCAGCCTGGCTCGCTAACACCTGCAGCTTAGTTGGATGACGGGACAAAAGGTCAAACTGAGCCAGCCGGACACGCAGATTCAGAGGCAGACAGAGCCCGGTAGAGAGGCGAACACGGGCAGGAGTGAGCCAGGGAGGAAAGGGAACAGCAGGTTACTACTCGGGGATTTCCCAGGGAACATGTGGCAATGGAAAAACGCTGCCTCACCCTCCCATTTGAGAAACAATCCAGGCACCCTGGAGGTGTGGCAGAGGGAGAAGCACAGGGGCGCCGTGAGCCACCGGGTGCAAGGAGCAGTGTCGGGAATTGGAAAGGGGGCTACCCAGGGCCATCCTATCCCCACGGTCCTGGCACCCAGCACAGAGCCAGGTGTGTGGGTGGGGGCTGGCCAGGCACTGGCTGAGTGGGTGACGGCCACGAGGCTAGGAGGAGTGACAGCAAGCCAATGTCTCTGTTCGACAGCCAGAGAACAGTGTTTGCTGGAGGGACTCTCAGGGCCTCTCCTCAAAAGTTCTGCAGGGCCTGGCATGGCCATGCTGCCTCCTCCCTAAGTAAGACCACACAGAGCCAGCTCTCAGCTGTGGCCCAGGCCAGGTCAAGCGTTCATAAGTGATTTAGCAAATCAGGAGAAAATGCGTTGTCTGCCTTTGAAAACAGCATTGAGAAGACTGTCCTGCTCTGGACGGTCTGCTCCTGGGAGGACGTCCACTGCCCAGTGGAGAGGGCACGTGGGGGTGAGTCACTGCACAGCCGCTCTGTACAGCACAGAGAGCGCGAAGGATCACCTGGTGTGCCCTGTGCAGGTTCCCCAGAGCCGCCTGGCAGCTGCTGGGTGATCCAGAGCAGTGGGAGGAGCCACACACGGCAGCCGTTTACCAGGAACACTGCAAAACACACACATGGCATCTCCACGGCTAATGGAAAGCCGTTTTCTGGGTAGGTTCCCTTCAATTAGGTTAATGAGGAAAGGTGACGCGTTGTCAGCCATGGCTGGAGACACACGGGCTGTGCGGTCCGCCCGTGGATAACCACGTTCCCTCGCTGCCCGGCCGCCCGCACGCTGGGCAAACTGAAAGGCCTGTGTTTTCATGCTGTGCCCACCGCTTCTGTCTCCCCTTGGGCATCCTACTTGCTAAACAAACACCTCTTCAGTCCCAAGAAGTCTAACAAATATTCGGCAATTCCTACCTGGCTTACCCTCCCCGTGTGGGAGGCGGCCCTGCAGGGTTTGGGGTGAACATCTCCCCATCAAGTGGAAATGAGGCTGACGTGAGGAGTGAAACAAACACAGATAAAGAATGAGGTGCACAGTACATGGGGGGCAGGAGACGCCCTTCTCCCTCCGCGTCACCTTCGCTTCAGTGCCGCACACGGGGCCCTCGCCCTCCCTGCCAGGGCAGCTGATCTGCACGAGCTGCTCACGAAATGTGAGTCAGCAACGAACACCGTTTTGTCAGCGGAAGCACTCTCCCAAAACAGCTTCCACACCTCCGAACCTCACACGCTCGCCGAGGTGCTGTGGTCAGGCGGCAGGAACTGGAAAATAGGTGCACATGAACAAGCAGCTCAGAAAAAGTGAGTCACTCGTTCATACCAATAAACCCCAACTGGCCGTTCGCAGAAAGTCTAGGCAGGCACACTGGCCGGGAGCATCAAAGCAGAGATCCATCCCCGGGGCAAAGCGGAGAATGGAGGGCGGGACCACACCCTTTCCTTCTCTCCACAGACCAGACTTCCAAGCACCGCTCATTTTCTGTGCGGAAAAAGGATCCTGTGATGCCAACTTTAAGGCGGCATTTCGGAAGTGACCAATCTGTGGTCAATGGCCAGAGAGATAGGGAGCGAGTGAGGCTGGGGGGTCCCCCAGCACCTGCAACCCTCGGTGATGGTCTGCCGAGTCAGGCTGACCCCGCCAGCAGCTGCCCAGCGAGCAGCTGTGCTGGTGGCCTCACCCAGCAGAAGTCTGCTCCAAGGGTGCTTGAGCCAACAGACCCTGGGGTTGAAAGCCTTACTCTTCCAGCACTTCCTAGGATGGCACTTGCCTCAATTCACTGAAAATGTGTTTCATTTTCTAAACTATTATTCTTGCCGTCTCTTGCTAGAACTAACCTTAACATCGTGCTTACATTCTAAATGAGAAACAAGAGCAGCTAACTCCTAGCGGGTGCTTATGATGCTCAGGCACTTAGCTCTGGGTCTCATTCACAGAAGTGGTCCTCACGGTACTCACCAGGGAAACAGCCACCATAGATACTACCACTGTTCCCGTTTTAAAGAAGCCGGGAGATGATAAAGGCAACCTTGATCAAGGTTGGGACCAGCAGTCAAAGCTTCCCCCACTCTGTTGTTCTGCCTCTCCACACGGACTGATTCAAGCTTCAAGGTCACATCACATCGCTGGCTCATTCGTTCAAGTTTTGCTGAACAAGCTGTTAAGCAACTGTCGCAATTTTGGGGATACGGGCTTCTAAGTCCCTGCACACCAAACTTCCTCTCGTGAAGAGGGGATGCCACATTAGTAACAGCAGACTGTGTTGGGTCATGTGCGGGAACAACCACCATGCAGGTGGGACAGGCCGGAGCTGCTCCTTTAGACAAAGTGACCTGACGGGGCCCCAAGAGGAGGCGGCGTTTCGAGCAGACACCTGAGAGATGTGTGGCGTCAACCCTCCCAAGGAGGTGCACAGGAGGCGGCATCAACAGCAAGGGCAAGGCCTGGGAAGGGGACGAGCCTGCTGGGTTTCCATGGGGCAGGAAGAAGAGATGAGGACTCAGTTACGAAGGCCACAGAGAGGACCTTCCATTCCGACTTCAGCCACCGTGCAGAGCGTTGTCCAGGGCAGGGAAGGGGCTGCAGAAGGTGGGGGAGGTCGAGGGAGAGCTGAGCAGATTCCTGGGTCCCGGGAGGTGAGGGGAGTGGTCCAATTGTGAGAGATGAGGAAAGGGATCACCAGGATTCTGATGACTTGGTGTAGGTGTGTCACACTCACGGAGGAGGGGACAGATCAGGAAAGGGATCACCAGGACTCTGATGACTTGGTGTAGGTGTGTCACACTCATGGAGGAGGGGACAGATCAGGAAAGGGATCACCAGGACTCTCATGACTCGGTGTGGGTGTCATACTCACCGAGGAGGGAAAGACAGAGAGGCTTGCATGGGGAGAAGCACGCTGGAAACCCAGAATGCACATTTGACGGAACCTGCTGATTTTTTAAGGGAGCCACTCACCATTCTGGAGAGCAAAGACTGCATCTAAACCTCCTTTGAATCATTGCTTTGTGACTTTCTCAGGAAAAAAAATCCAAAATATTCAGACTTTGTGTCAATGCTTCAAATTCAAGTTCTCCACTTCCTCCATCAGCATCTACTTCGGCAGCGTCCTTTCCTGTTGCTCAGAATCTCTGCAGCCAAGTCCTGTCCCAGCTTGGGTGGGGCTCTAGTCTTGTAAATTATTATTCATTCCTTTAGCTGAGCTACTAAAAAAAAATAATAAGGAGCTTAATATTAAGCGACACACACTGCACTCAAAACTGTGAGTCAGGAAAGAAGGTGCACAAAATATGCGTAAGCAGTGAGGACGTGTCCCACGTGTCAGCTGCCTGCCGCACACCGGTTCTGCCACTTCTCACCCCACGACAGCTGCGCTCCTTCCTACTGAGACGCGTCCTCCACAGGAAAGCTGGCTTCAGGGCCTCCCGCCTCTGGAAGGAGCCGGTGCACCGCTGCCCATGGAGCATCTTCCGTGATGGCCCCCGAAGCCTGTCCCGTCAGAAGAGCAGGGAACATGCGGGGATTACCCTGCTCTGTGTCTCCTATGATGATGCACAGACGTTCCCTGGTTAAACAAGGCACCTGCTTTCAGTCCGTGTCTCTGACAAGACAGGTGTGTTCCGGACATCACGTTAGGTCCTGAAAACCCAGCTGATAAGTCACAGAGTTGGCCCTCAGGGCTCCGAGAGAAGACGTCCAGGTGATAACGTCATTGTGTCTTCAGTACCCAGGTCTCCAACCCTGCAGGTGGCCCCCCAGAGACCCTAGGCCACTTCTCCAGAACAGGGAAGAACAAAAAATTGCAGGTTGTGAAAATATGACATGAGTCTCAGAGGGTCCAGAGCCCCACACGGCCAAGTGCCAGGCAGTCAGCTCCCCATGCCCTCCTGCCACCGGGGCTGCCACTGGCTCGAGCCTCCAGCAGCTCATCTTGGGGCAGACACAGTGGGTACAAAATCCAGAACTAGTCCACACAGCAGGCCACGCGCCTGGAAGCATCCAGAAGCTGCCACGGGATCAGCGTGCACTGGCAGAGGTGACACAGACCTCAGGCCTCCTTTAGAGGAACAAGGTGCCTCAGCCTCTCCAAGGAGAAGAGGCCAGAAGAGGCACTTCCTACCTGGGACCTGGTCAGAAAGGACAATTGTCAGTGGCCTGACTACAGACTGCCGTGTTCCAGCAGAAGACCACTGCCAGGGGCCACAGCCAAGCAGGAGGACAGCAGACTGGCTCACGGGCCTCCCCAGCAGAAGAGCTGCCAGAGATGGGACTCAGGGGGTGGGTTTCCCTCACCCTCAGTGGGATCCTCCTGCTACAGACACAGGGCACCTGCCCACGTGTGTTCACACACACCTGCCACACCTGGTTCAGCTCGAGACCTGTATCAACATACAGGTGCTGCCAGCACGTCTGGAAAGAGACTCGTCCGCCAGCACCCTTCGAGGATGACATGGAGTGGAGATGGGCCTTTCAACATGAGTGGCTTCCATGTCCTCAACTTTAAAAGATTTCAAGAAGTTTTACTCGCCTTAATTTTGGTGCTACCTAATAATACACAGCACATCGTTTTATTTTCATATCTATTTCCTAAATGTTTTAAAACAAAATTCCATTTCTAAACAGTGAAGGTCAGGGGAGACACACAAACTGCTGCTGATGGTGTAAGTGACGTGGGCAAAGATCTCCATTCGCAGCCAGGCACGGTGGCCCACACCTGTAACCCCAGCACTTTAGGAGGAATGAGGCGGGAATATGGCTTGACATCAGGAATTTGAGACCAGCCTAGGTAACATAATGAGACACTGTCCCTACCAACAATACGAAAGTCAGCTGGGCGTGGTGGCCTGCACCTGCTGTCCCAGCTATTCAGGCGGCTGAGGCAGGAGATCCCGTGAGCAAGATGGCACCACTGCACCACAGCCTGGGTGACAGAGCAAGACCTGCCTCCAAAAATCAAAAATCAAGACAAAAATAAAAAGCTTTCCATTCACTCTGCAGGCACTGACCCGAGCTGTAACCACGCAGCACCTGCAGTCCTAGCTCTTGCTCGAGACGCTCCAGTCTCCGCGTTTTGGAACACACTGCACGAGGCTCGTTACTCACTGTTATAAACGTACCCTATATAAACCACATCATGACTACCTCACTCAGTAGTCCTCCAGGACACCCCTCCCGCCAACAAAACCGGCTTCTCTGGATCCTCTGAGAAGCAGGTGCACCATCTGCAGAAATCACCATTCCGCTTCCGTTATACGCAGTACGAAAAAACTCCGCACAGCACGACCTCCCGGAAACCAGGACGAACCCAAATTATCATTATTCCTTTTAATACAACAGAAACTTCAGCTCCTAAATACACAGCGATTCCTTTGTGTTGTGTTCTATTTTCATCTAAACATAGAGCCACCACCAGGAGAAGCAATTTGCTGCTGGAGGTTCACTATGCTAATGTCACTGACAGGATGTGAATTTCTGTCCCCTCCAGACTTTCCAGCTTGTGGTTTCCACATGACAACTGCTGTGGTGGCTCCGGGACTCTGGCCGGGAGTGTGGGAGTGGGACTGCCCAGCATCAAAGCTGGGATACACTCCCAGGAGCCTGTGATGCCACATGAGCCACCTGACCAGTGTGGGCCTCACTGTCCACAGCCAACAAGAGGCATTTCCTCCCTGGGACCTGGACAGAAAGGATGATTTTCAGTGGCCTGTGGACTGTCGGGTTCCAGCAGAAGCCTGCTGCCAGGGGCCACAGCAAAAAGAGAGGACAGTAGACTGGCTCACTCACACCCACCACACCTGGTTTACCTCGAGACCTGCATCAACTTACATGTGCAGCCAGCGCATCTGGAAAGAGACTCGTCAGGGGCACCTAAGCCCTGTGGGACCCATCAGCGCCCTTCGAGGTGGATGCTCTCCACCTGACAGGACTGAGAGGACTGGACTGGCCACCCACAAATGCACTCACAAGCCACAGCACCACAGATGCCACCCGCACCGCCACAGACATAGCCCACGCTGCCACAGACACAGCACATGCCGCCACAGACACAGCACACGCCGCCACGGACACAGCGCACACTGTGGGGGCAAGTCCTCTGACTTCCCCTCCATCAGCATGTCGCCTGAAAGCATTTCTTAGATTTTAGCAGAAAGTTAAAGAGAAAAATGAAAACACACAAGGGGAAAAGAACAATGAAAAGGAAGCTGTTTCCTCCAAGAGCTGTCATGTCCCACAGAAGTTCCTTCTCGAGGATGGGAAAGTGGGAAGATGGTTCCGTGCCCGCCACCTCCTCCCCTTGCTTCCCTGACAAAGGACAAACACTGCACCAAACCAGAGGGCAGCCGACTTTCCAGACAGCCAGTAGGTTAAAAGGTTTCCATAAACAATTTTCCAGGTTTTACATGCTTATACTTCTAAGAACACAGCTATCCAAAATTTTAAATTATAATCCCTTAATTCTGTTTAATAAATTTATTTTTGAATTTAAAAAAGTAGAAATAGGATCATTTCTCTCCCCAATCCCTGACATGTGTGCACACCCGCTTCAGGCCCAGACTATTCTCCACCAGGAACGCGCCGCCCGTGCCTCACCGGCCATGGTTTTTGCAACACAGAGCCCCTTGGCCGTGGTGGCCCGCGTGCTTCCGAGCAAGCTTCCTGTGTACCTGGCGGTGTGCCCAGCAGAGCAGAGGCGCTACACACACCTCCCTCCCACTTTGTACACGGCATTCAATTCATGACAGATTTTCATCTTCGCCTAAGACAGCGGAGTCCTGGGAACAAACTCACTTCCTATCACTCCACGTGCAGCTCAGACGATAAATCTTGTCCTGCTATGTTAGTCTGGTGAAAGTCAGCCGAATTACAGGGCAAAGAAAACATAGAAATGACACCAAAACACAAGGAAATGCAGCTTTCTTCATCGGAAACAAATTTCCTGGGATCTATATCCATACAGTCCCACCCGTGGGCATGAAGCTGTGTTTCATTAAAGTGAACACTGCTCTGTGCCCTGCTGAATATTCAGACAAGCAGAAAGAAGGGCAAGGCTTGAACTCAACTACAAGAAAAGAGCAACTGGAACACGACCGCGGCCGTATCTGTACTCCTTGCCGTGATGCTCTCAATTAACACCCGCCTGTAGTGAAAGCCACTTTTACTCCGAAAACGCAGAGCCAACTCAGGTCCACAGCGCAGAGCTTCAGGACACACCACGCCCAGCAGAACTCTAGCTCCCAAACCTCATTGCACTGCATGGATGGGAGCCCTCGCTTCCCACCGTAAGCATGGATAAAGGTCATTATTAAGATAGAATGAAGCCTCACCCTAATATCACAGACAGAGTCGAGCTCAAGAGAAGACCTCCATTAACAGAAAGTGCACACAAAAGGCAGCCTGAGCAGGTGCACTAAGACCCCGCCGCCTGTTCCTGGGGCCCAAAAGCCATCAGAACCGGAGATAGGCCCCAGGGACTGGGTGGGCAGGAGATGTGGCCGTGAGCCTGCCTTGGACAGAGAAGTGGGAACTGAGACCCCTGTGTCAGGGCAGAACTCCTGGAGGGCGGTCTGGTCTATGAAAAGAGCTAGAAAATTGTACCCTCCAGGCCAGAAAAGCAGTAGAGGGTTTCGGGAAAGAGGCTTCAGGGAGAATCCAGGACCATAAACCTGGGGCCCTGTGGGCGTGGCCTGCGGCCTGCAGATTAATATGATTTGAGTAGTTCTGGAATCTCAAGCCTAGAAATTAAGGTAAAACTAGTCTAGAACCTGGGAAACCCTGTAGCCCCAAGAAGGCAAAGAAAAATAGTTCCTTAGGGCTACACCCACAATCCACAGCACACAAAACACACAAGGAAGGATGAGAGGGAGGGAGAGAGGGAAGTCCCCTGCTGAAGACCTTACCATGCATATTTCACATCACAAATGATAGATGAAAACAACCCACCATGTGGGAATCAGCAAGAACAAAACAGAGAAATGACTCCAAAATGCCCACAAATACTAAAACAATGTGGAGGCCAACCGCACTGAAAACCATCCCTTACATGAAGAAAAGAAACTGTAACGGAGGAAAAGAACCCCGGAAAACGGGAGGTGAGAAGCTTTCAAAAGAGTAAAATGCACTTTCTATAACCGAGAAGAACAGATTAGAGCTAAAGATAAGAGCAGCAAATTAGACATAGTTCAAGATAAAACCAGATCTGGATAACTAAACAGAGAGGAAAGGCGAGAGGCAGGATCGAAGAGTAGAACGGTCCGGCACAGACCTGGTATGAATTCCTGAAGAGTGGAGCAAAGGTACAAATGCAGCATTGAAACAGGTGACAATGAGAACACGCCAGGACTGAAGAGTCCCCCCATCTAAGAGCACGCTAAGTCTCAGGATGAGTAAGTCCAAATCGACATCCGGACACAGTGCAGTAAGACACTTAAACTCAAACAAGGAACAAGATGTTAAAGTCACCAAGGAAGAAAAGTTAGATGATCTAAGGACACTGGATTGAGAGCCAGTGTTTCAACAGCAACCAGCAGCCAAAGGTAATGAAATGTCTTTGAACCGCTGAAAGACACAGCAACCTGCACTTCTGCACCCATCTAGGACACGGGAAAACAAAGACACTTTCAGATAAACAAACTTGAGTATTTACCACTCAGAAACTATTGCTGAAATAACAAGGGATTCCTTCAGAAGGAAGAAAATCATATCCAAGTGAAAGAGTAGGATGACAGAAGCAACAGTGAGGTAAAACACTAGTAAATCACGTAAACACATATTAATGAAACATTTCATACAGATACGGAGACTGTGTGATCCTGTTTTCTCACTGCGTGTGTGTGTGTGTGTGGCTGTGTGTGGTGTGTGTGTGTGGTGTGTGTCTGTGTGTGGTGTGTGTGTCTGTGTGTGGTGTGTGTGTGGTGTGTGTCTGTGTGTGGTGTGTGTGTGTCTGTGTGTGGTGTGGGTGTGGTGTGTGTATGGGTGTGGGTGTGGTGTGTGTGTGTGGTGTGTGTGTCTGGTGTGTGTGTGGTGTCTGTGTGGTGTGTGTGTCTGTGTGTGGTGTCTGTGTGTGGTGTGGGTGTGGTGTATGGGTGTGTCTGTGGTGTGTGTGGGGTGTGTGTCTATGGTGTGTGTGTGTGGTTGTGGTGTGTGTCTGTGTGGTGTGTGTCTGTGTGGTGTGTGTCTGTGTGGTGTGTGTGGGTGTGGTGTGTGGGTGTGATGTGTGCATGTCTGTGTGGTGTGTGTGTCTGTGTGTGGTGTGTGTCTGTGGTGTGTGTGGGTGTGTGTATGGTGTGTGTGGTGTGGTGTGTGTATGGTGTGTGTGGTGTGTGTGTGGTGTGTCTGTGTGGTGTGGGTGTAGTGTGTCTGTGGTGTGTGTGTCTGTGTGGTATGTGTGGTGTGGGTGTGGTGTGTGTGTGTCTGTGTGGTGTGTGTGTCTGTGTGTGGTGTGTGGGTGTGGTGTGTGTGTGGGTGTGGTGTGTGTGTGGGTGTGGTGTGTGTGTGTCTGTTGTGTGAGTCTGTGTGGTGTGTCTGTGTGTCTGTGTGTGGTGTGTGTGTCAAAGTCACTGTTTAAAACACTTGGTTGGTTTCCTCTTAAGAACAACATAAACCTTAACAATAAAGGGCTTCCCTTCTTCCTCTGACAGCTAGGAAACTCAGAGCAGAGTTTACGTAGCTATTCAGGGTTTATGACACGCATTCTGGGCTCTACTTCTCTTTGAGAGACCATCATTTTTCCGTCGCTCTGATTCCTTTATCTTTATTCTTACACAGCCTTCATTAATGAAATAAGAATTAAGTACAGCTGTCCCTGAAATCGTTTGCACAGGTACCAAAGCACTCGACACACCAATACACCACGGTCTTGGCTTCTTCTCATTATCAGGAGGAAGAGGGGTGGAATATGGTGTAGTTTGAGTAACTCTGCAAAACTCTGCTGAAACAGAGTTCAGTACCACTAAAAGCAGGGTATGAGCTCAGCAATCCTACTTGGAAACACAAAAAGCGACCAGAGTATGACTGAGAGCAATCATTGCCATGCACATGGCTATTCTTCACGGGCTCCACTTGACATCACATTTGCGTATGGGAGAGCCCCCTTTGAAAACAGCTACACACTCCGGCAAAAGCAACTCTTTGTGAGAAATCATCAGGAAAAGATTGCTTATCCTTTCCACACTCAGAAATTAGTTAAGAGTAACCAGCTCTTGGAAAAGGATAAGCCACTCTATGCAAATACTCTTGCAAAGGTTCTCTATTAATGCAAATATTATGTTTGTCTTTTATTTTAATGCAAACAGCATCTGTTCTGCATGGTCCACGCCAGCACTTTGGAGTCTGTGTGGAGCATCTCAAGTGTGTTCCAGCTGCGTTTCAGAGTTTGAAACAGACTCTGAGAGACGCAGAGCCACAAAAAGCAGGTCACGGAAGAAAACAGAAAGCAAACCAGTTCAGCGGGGCCCCTTCCAGGAGGCTTCTTTCTCTTCTAAGGCAGGAGAGAAACCAATCCAAGAATGGATTCCCAGATTTCCTTCTGCCGAGGTTTGGCTTTATGTGTGGGATCTTTCTTTTTTAACAGTTTTGACTAAGGAGAAATTAGGATTGCTTTTTCGATAAAATCCTTTGCAGAGAAAAGAGACTCAGAACAACACATGTGGGAAAGGACAGGCTGGGTGGGGCCAGGCTGCCACCCGGAGCACTGACCCAGCGCCGAGGCGGGTGCCGGCCCCTCCCAGAAGGCCAGGACCTCACCCCAGCCACATCTTCCTCCTCTCATGGAAGGTGGTGGCCATCCAGAAGGCTCCCTGCCAACACCGGCTTCCTCAGATCATGGCACTGACACTGTTCTGTCTCCGCCACCAGACAGAGAGGTCCTAAGAGGGGGAGAACCTTGTCGGGTTTTGTGTCCATGACCCTGAATCAACGATTAGTTCAGCAGCAGGAGAGATGGATGGGTGGATGCCTGCATGAGTAAATCAGACTCCCTATGGGGAAACATAATTCACGGAAACACTGACCTGTCTGTCGTCCTTCAGATATCAGATATAGTCAGCTTCCAAATCTCTACCCAAGCAAGAAGATCTGAAAACAGTTTGACCTCAACACGCTGATAATACTGGTTTCCCCATTCCATCTGTGCCAAGCGCAGCTACACTGCCAGTCAGCTCCAGGAGCCCAAAAGCCTTCGGGGGACAGCCTTGGAAGGCAGAAAAACCTGGGTATTTTCCGATGTCCCTCAACAGAAACATCAACTCTCTCACACTTGCTGTTAAAACTCTAAAAGCTCCATGTAGACAAATAACTCTGGGTAAACAACATCCGCATTCATATAACCCCTTTGATGATTATCTTAGTTAATAATTTCATTTCAAATTGCCTAATTTTCCATATATACTGCTAATCACCTTACAGACGAATTTTGTTTTGACCAAAAAAATTCTCTGAATATTGAAATGTAATAAACATAACTGCTTAAAAAATGCAAGTACCAAAAGAAATGTGAAACAGGCCATGTGGCCCAGTCTCAGCACAGAGAAGAATCACAGCAGCTGGACAAATGTAAACACATCTTCTTGATAAAACTACTAAGTTAACAAAACAGTGAAGAATTATAGGACCAGACAAAGGCCGAGGCCAGGATGGCATTTGGGGCTGGTTTTCCCCTGTTGGTATCTGCAGGGCCCCAGCCATCTATGAATCTTTAGGGCTTCTGATCACCTATTGCAGATACTGAGGGCAAGAGAGAAAGAAGGAAGTATGGGCTGGGATCCGGAAGCAACCCCAGGGAAAAAGAGACCCCACAATAAATGGACCCTCAACAATTGCGGCTCTGCTTCTAATGACTCCTCAGTCCTTCCGATAGAACTCAAGGGATGCCTCACTGCCAGGGCCCCCAAGCACCAGGCACAACAAACCTCAGTCTTCCATGGAGCAGGATGTCATCATCCTAGGCCTCAAACTGTCTCAGCAGATCTTGTAAATACAGCTTCAGCACAAACACTCACACATTCACCTATCGGGTAGAGGAAAAGACAAGAACAGAACAGCACAGAAACCACAAACAGCAGGAACAAGGCCCTCGGGGCTCCAGGTGACAGAACGATGGGAAAGAGACTTTGTTCCTTATTTGCGCAAACAAAAGCTTCAAAGTAGGAAAAGTAATAGTGTTTTAGTCACAGTAAAAGAGGTGAATGCAATTTCAGATCCTGTGGTAGTTTTAGAAATAGATTTTAAATAAAGAATTTCTATGTTTAAAAAGATGAAGTGGAGGCCAGCCGCAGTGGCTCACACCTGTAATCCCAGCACTTTGGGAGGCTGAGGCAGGTGGATCACCTGAGGTCAGGAGTTCGATACCAGCCTGGCCAACCTGGTAAAACCCCATCTCTACTAAAAGCACAAAAATTAGCCAGGCATGGTGGCGTGCCTGTAATCCCAGCTACTCGGGAAGCTGAGGCAGGAGAATCACTTGAACCCGGGAGGGGGAGGTGGCAGTGAGCTGAGACTGTGCCACTGCACCCCAGCGTGGGAGACAGAGCAAGACTCTGTCTCCAAAAAAAAAAAAAAAAGAGAGAGAAGATGAACTGGAAACTTGAAAAGAGAATTCTAGAACTGAAAAATGCAAGAAGTGAAATAACATCATTTATTTTCCATCATTTAACAGATTAGACACGGCTAGAATGAATTTGTGAGTAGGAAGATGGGCCAGAAGGAAATTTCCAGAATGATCTCAAAGGTCAAGGGAGGAAGCCAGAGAAGGCACAGAGACAGAACGTGCGGGGAAGACGGGGGGAGACAGTCAACGGGTCACAGGAACATCTGAAAGGTCACTGGCAGAGAACTACCCCAAGCGGCTCAAAGACACCGAGTAAAATTGCTGGAAACAAAAACAGCCACGGTGGTAGGAGGGTTTATTACCTACAAAGAACAGCAGTTAGGATGGCTGGTGATTTCTCAACAGAAACACATAAACCAGAAAACAAGGATGCCTTTCAAAGTGCAGAAGGACTGCTTGAAAATACTCAAAGATGACAACTGGCACACTAGAATCCTATAACCGGCACGGACACCCTTCGGAGTCATTGGCCACCAAAAACTGATCTGTCGCTGGAAGACATTCTCACAACTGATCTCAAAGGGAAGACTGAGAATGATCACCGAGAGAAAGACATATGGAAGTGAATGCTGACAAGTCATAGTTGAAGTATGTGAAACAACGCCACGGAAGAGACAGGGCAAAGGACTAAGTGCACAGTGAAGTTGGCAGAGGGCACCCAGACACGGCAGGCAACCGCGTTCTATGCAAACTCAAGGCTCCACTCCGAAGCAAAGACTACCAGACTGCACGGAAGAATAGAAAATTAAAGAATTAACCCAAACACATGCTATTCACAAGGAAATATCTAAAACATACAGCTATGCAAAGTATGAAAAGAAAACATTTGGAAAAATATGTACCTTGCAAATAACAACCCGAGAAAGGTTGGTTAATGTAAAGTCGACTCTAATAAAGGTGTTGATTCTTGACTTTGACAGCGTACCACTCCAGTTTTCAAAATACAATACAATTAAACTAAAAATCAACAACAAAAATGAAATAGGAAAACCTTAAAAGACACTTGGCCAGGCGTGGTGGCTCACACCTGTAATCCCCAGCCCTTTTGCAGGCTGAGATAGGCAGATCACCTGAGCTCAGAAATTCAAGACCAGCCTGGGCAATATGGTGAAACCCTGTCTCTACCAAAAATACAAAAAAATCCGGGCGTGGTGGCACTGTGGTCGCAGCTACACAGGTGGCTGAGGTGGGAGGATAACTTGAGCCTGGGAGGCGGACATTGCAGTGAGCTGACATCACACCATTGCACTCTAGCCTGAGTGACAGAGCAAATCCCCATCTAAAAAAAACAAAGCAAAACAAAACAACAGCAACCAAAAAACATACTTACAAATCACCTGTACGCCAAAGGGAAACTGAGTAACCAATAAAAACACTTACAAATCACCTGTACGCCAAAGGGAAACTAAGTGACAAATAAAAACACTTACAAATCACCTGTATGCCAAAGGGAAACTGAGTAACCAAAAAACATACTTACAAATCACCTGTACGCCAAAGGGAAACTGAGTAACCAATAAAAACACAAATCACCTGTACGCCAAAGGGAAACTGAGTCACCAATAGAAACAGTTACAAATCACCTGTACGCCAAAGGGAAACTGAGTAACCAATAAAAACACTTACAAATCACCTGTACGCCGAAGGGAAACTGAGTCACCAATAGAAACAGTTACAAATCACCTGTACACCAAAGGGAAACTGAGTCACCAATAGAAACACTTGCAAATCACCTGTACGCCAAAGGGAAACTGAGTCACCAATAGAAACAGTTACAAATCACCTGTACACCAAAGGGAAACTGAGTCACCAATAGAAACACTTGCAAATCACCTGTACGCCAAAGGGAAACTGAGTAACTAAAACTGCGCACGTTAAATTTCAGCTGAAGCCATGCACAGAAGAAAATGGCCTTAACATCCTGATATTCGAGTTCCATTTCAGAGGCTTCAAAAACAACAGAAATTAAGCTCAATAAAAGTGAAAGGAAGTAATAAAGAGCAGAACTTACTGAAACAGAAAAGGGATATAAACAGAACTAACAAAACCAAAAACTGGTTCTTTAAAAAGATGAATGAAGAGGAAAGAAAAAAGGAACTTCTCGGCCCGGAGCCCACAGG